>NC_061114.1:153573008-153758959 GCF_002878395.1 Capsicum annuum | reverse complement strand
TCTCTAGAGAACAACGTTAATATAGTTTTTTTCCCTTCAAATTTGACAGGTTCAGGAGGATTATCCTATTATAGTCACTGGTATGTTACATGTCTTTCATATTTATGTCTATGCAATGTTAAAAACTGAAGACACACTATTTTGTGACTCCCTATACAGAGGTAAGCTTTGGTGTTAGTCCTAAAATCCTCCCAGAACCTTTCTCAATCTCTACTTTATTTGGTCATTTAATTATAGCTAGATAGGTATACAGAAATTCCCAAATCACAGCTTCTTAGAAAGTCACCTTAGTTGATCTTATAGAGTTATATATAACAAATTTTGATGTTATTCTTGGCATGGATTTGTTCCACTCCTTCTATACCTCTACTATTTGTAGAAACAAAGTAGTCCAAGTTAAGTTTCCAAATGAGCTAGCCATAGAGTGGAAAGGTAGTACCTCAGTGCCTACAGGTCAGTTTTCTCTTACCTTAAGGTTAGAAAAATGATTTCTAAAGAGTGAATCTATTATCTTGTTTGACTTAAGGATTTAAAATCTAAAACCCCAACTATTGAATCAGTTCCAGTGGTTAACGAGTTCCCAGAAGTGTTTCTTAAAAATCTTTTTGGATTTTCTCCTGTGCAAGAAACTGGATTGAGGATTAAATCTCCTTCCAAACACCAAGCCTATCTTTATTTCACCCTACATAATGGCTCCAACTGAGAAAAGGAATTAAAGGCACAATTAAAGGATATACTAGGTAATGGTTTTATCAGGCTCAACATTTCTCCTTGGGATGCTCTAATTCCTTTCATGATCAAGAAGATGGTTCTCTTAATGCATTAACTATCACAGTTGATCAAGGTCACAATTAAAATTAAATATTTATTCCTAGGATCGATGACTTGCTCGACCAACTTTAGGGTGCCAATTTCATCTCTAATATAGACTTACATCTATTTATCATTAGCTTAGAGTTCGAGAACATGCAATTTCAAAGACAACCTTCATAACTTAATATGGTCATTTCAAATTTATTATTATGTTGTTTGGACTAATGAATGCTCTTGCAGCTTTTATGGATGTGGTAAACAAGGTGTTCAATCAATACTTATACATGTTCATCATTGTCTTTATTGATGATATCCTCATTTATTCTCAAAGTAAGGATGAAAATACAAACTATTTAAAGATTGCATTGTAGAATCTCAAAGATTGCTAGTTATTTGCAAAGTTCAGCAAGTGTGAATTTTTTTTTTGAAATCAATAGGATTCATTGTCCATGTTATTTTCGGTGAAGGAATTTGAGTTGATCCTCAAAAGACAAAATTTGTTAAAAATTGTCCTAAACTCATCTCTCCGTTAGATATTAGGAGTTTATTAGGTTAGATAGTTACTACAGATGGTTCGATAAAGGTTTTTCCTCAATTTCTTCTTCCATATTCGGACTTCTAAAAAAAATAAAATTTTAATGGTCTAATTCATGCGAGAAAAGTTTAAGTAGTTGAAGACTCGACTCACCATCCCTCCATTTTTGACTTAACTAGATGGTTTAGATAATTTTATGGTTTACTGTGATGCTTCCAAAATTGGACTTGGTTGTGTGTTCATGCAACATGGCAATGTTATAGCATATGCTTCTAGACAGCTCAAGGTTCATAAGAAGAATTACCCGACTCATGATCTTAAGTTAGTAGCAGTTGTTTTTGACTTAACTATTTAAAGGCATTATCTTTATGGGGTTTATGTTGATGTGTTAACTGGTTACAAGAGCCTTCTATATATGTTCAACCAAAAAGATCTACATATTTGTTAATGTAGGTGGCTAGAGTTGTTAAATGATTATGACATGTGTGTCTTATACAATGTCAATAAGACCAATGTTGTGTCTAACACTTTTAGTAAATTATCTATGGGAAGTGTTGCTTATATTAAGAATGAGAAAAAAAGCTATTAATTTAGAATCCCAGGTACAGAAAATGTAAGATAGTGATCCCATTTCTCTTAAGTTAGAAGGAGTTGTCTAGAGTCAGAAGGTTGAGTTTTTCTCCCAAGTGGGAGATGGTGTTCTTCGTTGTCATGGAAGACTATGTGGTTTTGATGTAGAAGACTTAAGACATCAGATTCTAGTATAAGATCATGGCTTTCGGTATTATATTCACCCATGAGCCACTAAGATGTACCTATGATTTATGAGAAGTCTATTGATGAAATAGCATAAAAAACATATCGTGGAATTTGTGGTTAAGTGTCCAAATTGCTAGCAGGTTAAGATTGAGCACCAGAGATATGGTGGTACCATTCATAATATCACTATTCTTATTTATAAGTGCAAAGTGGTGATTATGGACTTCATTGTAGGGTTGCCTTGTACTCATTAACAATATGATTCTATTGGGTTATTATGGACCAAATTAACAAGTCGAACAATTTTCTTCAGTTAACACTTTTGTTCAGCCAAGGAATATTCTAGAATTTATCTCATAGAGTTGGTAAAATTGCATGGAGTCCATTGGACCATTATTTTTTATACGGTACTCATTTTACCTCTCAGTTCTGGAAGACCTTTCAAAAGGGTCTTGGTACCCAAGTTCATCTTTGTATGACTTTTCATCCGCAGATAGGTAATTAGAAGAAAGGACCATTCAAACTTTAGAGGATATGTTAAGAGCATGTGTGATTAATTTTAATGGTAGTTGGGATGGTTATTTACCTTTGATTAAGTTTGCTTATAATAATATCTATTATTCCACATTCAGATGGACGTGTTTAAAGCACTTTATGATAGAAGGTGTAGGTCTCCTATTGGTTGGTTTTAGGTTGATGAACCTATATTAATAAGGCTAGAGTCAGTTCATGAGGATATAGAGAGAGTTCAACTAATTAGAATAAAGTTAAAACAGCTCAGAGTCATCAGAAGTCCTATGCAAATATTAGGTAGAGGGAACTGGAGTTTGCTAATTGTGATTTGGTTTACTTAAAAGTTTCACCCATAAAAGGGGTGAAGAGATTTGGTAATAAAGAAACACTTAGTCCCTGCTACGCTGGTCCTTATAAGATTTTGGATCACTATGGCAATGTAGCCAATCAGTTAGAATTGCCTATAGATTTAGCAATAGTGCATCGTATTTACTATATGTCCTTGTTAAAGAAATGAATTGGTGAACTAACATGGGTTGTGCCTTTATATAGTTTGGGTGTGAAAGATAGTCTCTCATACAAAGAGGTCCTATTTTATATCCTTGACTATCAAGTTTGTAAGCTAAGAAATAAGGAGGTTGCTTTGGTAAAGGTTCTGTGGTGAAATCAATTAGTTGAGGAAGCTACTTGGGAAACAGAGGAAAAATTTTGAACAAGTACCCCCATCTGTTCTCTTTGATATTAGTTCCAGCTCGAGGTAATAATTTCCCTTACATTTATTCTATCTTTCTTATGTCACCCAGCTATTCTCATGTCGGAACATATGTTCGTTATTTAGGTTCAGTCTATTTTTCTATAATAGGCTTAGTTATCATGTTATTATTCATCTCGTTGAAATTCAATGTGAGAATCACAACTCTTTCCTGAATATTTTATCTTAGTCATTTCAGCTTAGTTAGTTTTATTCGGGGAGAAATAACCCCAAGGAGGAGATAATGCAACACCCCCAAAATCCAAGCAAATATTAGAAACCTGCTTCAAGTGCATGTAGAATAAAACTTCATTTTTTGATGATATGACAAGTGATTTTGATATGTATTAAGACCATAAGTAACTCCTAGCTCACAACCAAGTAAAAACCTCCCTTATCAATTGACTTCTTTTGAAGTACCTTCTATAGTTAATTTTAAGCAAGCATAAATCCTAGTTTATGAATTTCTTTTGAGATAATTATCCACCAAACAATATATATTTTAATTATCTTTATAATTTATCCAGTTTTTCCTTAATCTAATATCGGCGTGAAAGGTTATTGTAAGTTTAAAGGAGTTTGCTTGATAAAATATGGCGGCTCGGGTGACAAACCATCACACTTGTGATGAACTATCAGGGAAATCCATCAGGCTTGACATTAAGACAAAATTGGTCATTTTGTGATGGTTTAGTGATGATTAGTCAGGGGATTGACAGTCCATTACCTGAACCGTTAGTTCAAATTTTTTTTGCACTTTTATAATGTTTTCAAAAGGGATTTTTTGGTCTTTTCCCACTCTTTTAACATCAAATAAATGTTTTTAAGCAGTAACAACAACAACAACAACAAACCCAGTGTACTCCCACCTAGTGGGGTCTAGGGGGGATAAGATGTACGCAGTCCATACCTCTACCTCTGATGAAGTAGAAAGGCTTTTTAAGCAGTACTAAGTCTTAAATATAACACTAAAATTCCCCAAATTTACTATTATCTCAAAATTCAATCAAATCATTGTGAGAAAATATAGAAAGAGGCGATATCTTATCCCAAGACAAAAATAGGGTTCTTCAACTTCAAACTCCTAATTAAAAGGTTTCACTAAGATTTTCATCTCCGAGTATGTGGGATTTCATCAATGGGTTTCCTTTATCCCATCCAGTCCAAAAGTTAACTAAATTCCTTAAGTTTATTTCACCTTTCAAGCTTAGGTTTTCCATGAAAAAGTGTGAATTCTGTTATTTTTTTAGTTTCTTGCTTTGACTAAACTGTCAATATATGTTTTCCCATAAACTTGAGCATCTTTCCATACTTATGTTTATGATTTCACTATATTGATCAATTTTGATTTTGGACATGAGTTTTGAAATTTCTTGCAATGTTCAAACTATAGGATTTTCATGATTAGTTGTATTCTTGAAAGATGGCAGGTTGGGAACACGTAATGACCTAGGATATCATGCATTGTCAGTTGAATATTTAATTTTTTAATTTTCATAATATAGAGTGCTTTCAGATAAAGCACTTATCTTTTGTTTGAGAATATCATTATTTTTTAGCATTTTAGTATACTACTTTCAAATGAGAGTAGTAATTACCTTCAAGAGGACAAGGGGTCAGATAACCTAAAAACCAAACTTTGTCCCACAATAGGATAAAGAGGACCTCATGTAATAACCCTCCAGGTCATTTTCTATATTTTCATTCATTTTAGCTATTAGTTTTTTATTAAAACTTCTGCAAGTTATTTATGACTTGATGGAATTGATAGTTTGGTTATCGAGCAGTTTATTTGGTTATTACAGCCAATTCTCTGATTTAAAGTCTTTATTAGTTCAAATTGGCTACCGGGCAATAAATTCAGTCAAATGACCTCATATGCCAATTTTGATAGTTTCAACAACTCTGGAATATCAATTTTAAGTGGACCTTTAGTTTGGGTCCTGAGGCTTCCAAACTAATTTCAGGATATTAGCCGAAAGTTAAGAAAAATAATACATGGGTATGGGACCACTTCTTGTCAAAACAACCTTGAATGAAAATTTTGACTTAGCCATTTAGTTCAGAACATTAAATTTGATAAGGTAACATAGTCTGTTTACGTTTATGGGATTTAGGATAAAGCCTGAGGGGTTTGTGGATATATACAAAATTTGAGTCTCAGTTAGTGCTGGTGCATAGCTACAGTGCCCGTTTGGGCTATTTAAGTGAAAAAGACCACTAAATCAACCCACTCAGCAGTGGAGGTCTATTTAAGTGGAACCCCTACCACTTGAACAGTAGCACCATTTAAGAAGAAAAGGTACCATTACCCCAATAGACGCTAATCATTATTAAAATGACACTATGTCGCTTAAGTGATGACTACTTAAGTGGTATCCGAGCACCTAGGAAGGGTATAAAAATCTCACATAGTCTAATTTTCCCTATCTTTCACCCATTCTCAAGAATATTAAACGCTAAAATGTAGGAAAACTTTGGAGAATCATTTGTTGGTGATTTTGGAGATTTGGTGAAGTAAATTTATGCGTTTTTAGCTTCTATCAATTTCTCGGTTTAATTCTCTATCATTTCGTAATATTCGTAAAAGGTTTTGTGGCTTTATTGTCGCACCATTACAGCTCAGAATTCACCCATTTTTGAGGGTAAATGTTCGTTAACCATAGAGGAACGGTGTGTTGGTTTTGAAAGTGTGATTTCTTAAATAGGCCCTATATAGGATTTTTATGTAATTTTGGATCCGAATCAAAATAATGCAATATGTGTATCATTGATCTTATTTTGATGAGTAGGTTGTGAATTTTATAATGTGGCACCTTGAGAAATCTTCTAAAAAGGAGAAATCGGTATGTTAGTGGATTCTTTGGGGATTTCTTCAGTGTCTATGTAGGCTAAGTTTACCTTCCTCATAGATTGAACTAAATTTGTTGTATAATTTTTATATTATGCAAGATATATAAGGAGATTTACGTATTTGAATCTTGATAGGTATGATTATTCTTATTTGGACTAGTTAGGTTATCTTGGAACACTGATTTAGGTGACATTGATCTAGTTGCTCACATTTTAGGTGGAATTAAATTAGTTGATAATTTTTAAAGAAAAATTTTAAGGTATAATTATGGCAACTTAACATCTAAAAATGAATTTAGATACCTTAGCCTTGTCCGGGGTAGAATTTGCATAAAAATAGATTTGAGAGATTAGAAAGGGCCCTTCTAGCCCACCTTAGGCCAAGTCTTATGTTATCTTATGTAGAATTACATACGCATGTTGTACCCTCATTAATGATTATTTTGTGAATTTGAGGAAATTGAGTACTTAATGATTATGCTAGTTTGGTATTTAGGAGTTGGTGCTAGTTTCAGGTAAAATTTGATAATTTAATAATATAGTTTACATATATGGTTTATTTATACAGCCTAAGGATATAGTTTATTGGTTTAGTTTATTAACATGGTTTATTAATATGAGTTTCAATTCAAGTCCAACAATTATTGAAGATATTAATAATATGAGTTTCAATTCAAGTCCGACAATTAATGATGCTATTAATGATATGAGTTTTAGTTCAAGTCCAGCAATTTATGATGATATCGATAATATGAGTTTTGGTTCGAGTTTGTCAAATGATGTTATGATGTTGATACTATGGAGGATTTTATGATGATGATGATATGAGTTTTGGTTTGAGTCTAGCATGGAAAGTTGGATATGATATTATACGATATGGATAGTCTGATGGTTTTTGTTGATATTTGGTAAAGTTATGGATCTTTGTGTAACTACCCAAAATTGCCTCCCGGGATGTCACATGGTTCTTAAGGCTACAAGTAGCCCCAAGCTAACCCTTTGAGCCTGTTTCTACTAATAACACTTACTTCAAGATGAAATAATTCAAACACTAGCATAACCATATTATATGAAGGGAGATACGGAGAAAATACTCGGTCCAAACGACCACAATACTGGAAAACCTCAACATAACCACAATCTGATAACTAGTCTGACAAAGGCTCTACTAATACATTAACTAGAGAGCCATTGAGACAGGTCCCCAACTGACTCGAAATGAACTAAAAGTAAAAACATAGTCTCTCAAATGTAGAAATGTCTGAGAATAGGTCCTCGAACCATGAGGACTCACCACTGTAAGAATGTAGATAGAGGTACTCGAAAGTCACTGACGAGGCAGGGACTAAGCATCTGAACCTACATTATAAGACACTGTATCACATAGACGTATATGTAGATCAGCACTTGGAAATGTACTGAGTATGTGGGGGTGCATGCATTTACACAAAACAACATCAATACTCTTTAAATCAAATCATTCATGTAATAAGTGATTACTCACATGGCTTGAATAAGTATAAAATGCAAAGCTCATGAATCATGTAAAATGGAACATGTAACACAATCTTATGAGTCATTATACTTTTATCTTTGAAATTTGTACTCTTCTCTTATTCTCATTACTCAAGGATAAAGGAACCTTTAAGCAATACTATCAAATCATGCATATGTCTCATAGATTGTAAAACTTCTTCAATGCTCAAGAACTCATAACTCTTTTGAACTCAAATACTTGGAATTCAAAATCATATAACTTTGGAACATACTTGAAGGCATTTCATTAACTTTAGAAAAATATCTCATTTCAATCTTTAGGGAAAAACACTCATATCAAGGGAAAGTATTTTAGTTTTAAAGAAAAATATCTTATCTGAATGGAAAAACATTTTAGTTTAGGGAGTAACTAATCTCGAAGTTTAAATGTCAAATCATGGGTGCTTATAGGACAAGAGTTCATAAAATCTCAATTCTCAAGTAAGGCTTTATAACCCATAATTCAATATCAAGTTTAAACTCATCAAAAGTATAATAGACAACATATAGATTCATAACTCATGTAGAAATATGGAAACTTCAGCCATTTGTCTCAAAATCTCAACATACTCATGTACTTCAATATCTCAAACATTTCAACTATTAACTTCTCAAGGATTAAAATCATGGGGTATAGATCCAGCTGCAATTTCTCAAGAAAATATGTAAGAATCATACTCTCAATTCATGGAAAACATATAAAGCTTGCAACCAATAACAATGGGTGAAAACCCCCGGTTCAATTTCATGAAAAATCTCATAAATTGCAGAAAATCATAGTTTAAATAAGCCTTTGGGCACAAGGATGAAAAGATTACCTTTGTTCAAAACCCCACATACCTTGGATTATGAAATTGGATGAGCAATCTTTCTCTAAACTCTTCTTCCTACACTTGAGAGAGGGTTCTTGAAACCCTTGAACTTGGGAAACTCAAATCTCAACTCAATTTGTTGAATCTATGGAGAGTTCTTAGATTTCTTAGAGAAGGGTTTTAAATTGGCTCTTGAGGGAGAAACCCTAGCCTTTGGATGTTTTGGGAGATAATGAGGCTATCAAGTTTGTTTGGAATATATATTAGGGTTAAAAGGGAAAAGACCCAAAAGCCTCTTGTTAAAACGAGTTAAAATACTGAATGGGCTGCGATGGTTGAAGTGATGGTCCGTCGTAAGTCCGACTGTTTGTTGGGTCGTCCTTCGCACGTTGGCCAGGAATGGGACACACTGCCTCGATATGACGGTCGTAGCGATGGTCCATCCCAAGTCTGACGGTCCATTGGATCGTCCGTCGTACGATGGCCAGGGTGAGGCCATACTGCCTCAACATGATGGTCCATCGCATCCTTGATGGTCCGACATTTTAGCCATCGCACTTGGGCCAGAAAAGGGGGTTACTGCCTTGGTTGCGATGGGCAGAGCAATGGTCCATCGCGTACTCGACGGTCCATCGGATCATTCGTTTTACCTAGACGATTCCAAAACTTATCGGTAAAACAACCATAACTTCTCACTCTGATGCCGGATTTAGACAAAATTTCTTATCGTTGGAAACCTAATTCAATTCTTTATATGACAAAAGCTCAAATTTGAGAAAATTCTATATTGTTTAAACACCAATCACATGGGAAGTCTCTTCACAATCTTTTAGGGCCAAAATTATACTTCACTTGACACGCTCTAAAGCTCGAACTACGAGGGAACTTTTTGGGGTCTTACAATATCTCCCCCTTGGAAACATTCATCCTTGAATATCGCTTGTTAGAATAAGAACACAAGAAAAACTGAGTATGCATAGCTGAAGCAATATACTAAATGGCTCAAAGTCTCTCTAAACTCTTGAATTCCTCAGAAATTACAAAAACTCTTCCAAGAATAGATAAATATAGCTGAAGTTTAGATTAGAAGCACTGAATTAAGGAAGAACAATACCTTTGGATTGATCTGTACTCACGGAAAAGAGGTGCGGGTACTTAGCTCGCATGTCTGCTTCTACCTCCCAAGTAGCACCCTCAGCAGACTGGTTCTGCCATAAAACTTTGACCAAGGGAACTTCCTTGTTCCTTAGTCTATAGATCTAAAAATCTTGGATCTCAACAGAAAACTCTTCAAATAAAATACTGTTCCGAATATCAGCACTCTCTGAGGGATCTACTACAACAGAATCACCAATATGCTTTTTAAGCATGGAGACATGAAAAATAGGATGAACGGCTGACAACTCAGCAGGTAACTTAACCTCATAGGCTACTTTACCAACACGGCTCAAGACTCTATATGGGCTAACATAACGGGGACTAAGCTCTCCCTTTTTACCAAACCTCTTCACCCCTTTCATGGAAGTATACCAAATCACCAACCTCAAACTTAAGATCTCTTATCCTCATATCAGCGTATGACTTTTGACGACTTTGGGCGGTCTTCAACATCTCTCTAATCAACTTCACTTTCTCCATAGCTTCAAACACTACATCAAGCCCAATCACAACAGCTTCTCTCACTTCAAACCAACCTATGGGTGATCTATATCTCCTACCATACAAGGCCTTAAATTATGCCATCCCGATGCTAGCATGGTAACTATTGTTATAGGCAAATTCTATCAATGGCAAGTGCTCATCCCAACTACCTTTGAAATCAAGAGCACACACCCACAGCATATCCTCTAGGTTCTGAATAGTCCTCTTAGCCTGATCATCTGTCTGCGGGTGAAAAGCAGAACTCAAAAGAACTTAGGTACCATGACCCTGCTGACACGCCCTCCAAAACTAAGAAGTAAATTCAGTGCCCCTATCCGAAATGATGGATGAGGGAACTCCATGCAGCCTAACTAACTCCTGGATATACAATCTAGCATAATCCTCAGATGTATAAAATGTATGCACGGGCAAAAAATGTGTGGACTTAGACAGTCTATCCACAACAACCCAAATCGAATCATGATGATGACGCAAAAGAGGCAACCCAGTCATAAAGTCCATACTCACCACCTCCCATTTAAAAGTGGCTATACCAAACTTTTGCATCACACCACCAGGTCTTTGGTCCTCTACCTTAACCTGTTGGCACGTTGCACACTTTACTACAAATTTAGCTATATCCTTCTTCATACCATACCACCAATAGATTTCTCGCTAGTCATAGTACATCTTGGTAGTGTCGAGATGAATAGAATACCATGAACCATGCACTTTCTCCATAATCCTCTGTCTTAGATCATCAACATACAGAAAACACAATCAACCTTGTAATCTTAACACATCATCTCCCCTTTGGGAGAAAACCTCTACCTTTTGGTCCTTAACTGCCTCCTTCAGTCTGACCAAACTAGGATCCTTATCTTGCTTCTCTTCACTTCTAGAACTAAAGAGGATTCGAAACTATTCTGCACCATAGTACTTCCCTTAGCTGAATCAAGTAGCATAACACCCAATTTAGCAAAATAATGCACATCATGAGCTAACTCTTTCTTACCTTCCTCTACATGGGTAACAATACCCATAGACAACATGCTAAGGGCATCTGCCACTACATTCGCCTTGCCCTGGTGATACAGCACACTCATATCATAGTCTTTCAACAACTCCAACCCTCTCTTATGCCTAAGATTCAACTCCCTCTGAGTAAAAATATACTGCAAGCTCTTATGATGCGTAAAAATATCCACATGGACACTATAAAGATAATGTCTCTAGATTTTCATAGCAAAGACCACAACAACTAACTCAAGATTTTCATGGGTTGGGTAATTTTTCTCATGCAGCTTCAACTGCCTAGAGGCATAGGCTATAACCTTACCTCTTTGAATCAGCACACAACCCAAACCAATTCTAGAGGCATCACAATACACCACAAAACCATCTGTACCATCAGGCAAAGTCAACACAGGGGATGAAATAAGTCGAGTCTTCAACTCCTGAAAACTCTTCTCATAGGAATCTGACCACTTGATCTTAACTTTTTTTGGGTCAATCGGGTCATGGGAGATGTAATAAAAGAGAAACCCTCAACAAAGTAGCGGTAGTAGCCCGCCAGACCCAAGAAACTTCTAATGTCAGACGGAGAGATAGGTGTAGGCCAATTTCTTATAGCTTTTGTCTTTTGGAGATCAACTCTAATACCTTCGGCTGAAATAACATGACCCATAAAGGCTACAGACCTTAGCCAAAATTCACACATACAGAATTTGGCGAACAACTTGTGGTCTCTAAGAGTTTGCAAGACAACTCTAAGGTTATTCGCATGGTCATTCTCATTATGAAAGTACACAAGGATTCCATCTATGAAGATAATTACAAACATATCAATATATTTCTTGAATACTCGGTTCACGAGGTCCATAAAGGTTGTTGGGGAATTGGTTAGCCCAAAAGACATGACTAGAAACTCAAAGTGACCATAGCATGTTTGGAATGCTGTCTTTTGAATATCATATTCCCTGACTTTAAGCCGGTGATAGTCGGGTCTAAGGTCTATCTTGAAGAAATAACTTGCACAATACAACTGATCAAATAGGTCATTAATTCTCAAAAAAGGATACTTTTTCTTGACGGTGACCTTGTTAAGCTGATGGTAGTCAATGCAAATATGCAAAGAATCATCTTTCTATCGCATGAATAAGACAGGTGTGCCCCAAGAAGAAATCCTGGGCATAATGAAACCTTTGTCTAAAAGATCTTTGAGTTGCTCTTTAAAATCCTTAAGCTCAGCAAGTGCCATATGGTATGTCGGCATAGAAATGGAACAAGCATTGGGAAGAAGGTCAATCTCGAATTCTATCTCTCTATCGGGAGGTACCCCTAGAAGATCTTCTGGAAAAATATCTAAAAACTTATTAACAATATCGACTGACTGAATAGTTGGAGCCTCAAACTTAGTGTCTTTGACTCTAACTAGGTGATAGATGCAACCCTTGGATATTAGCTTTTTGGCCTTAATATAGGAGGTAAAATGACTCTTGGGAGATACCAAACTCTCGAACCACTCAAAAGCTGGTTGATCAGAAAACTGAAGCTTGACCACATGGGTACGACAGTCTATAGATGCATAATAAGAATGAAGCAAATCCATACCTAAAATAAGGTCAAAATCTACCATGTCTAACTCTATCAAATTAACAAGTATGACTCTATGAAGAATAGTAGCAGGACAATCTCGATACTCTTGTTTAGCAACAACTGACTCCCCTACTGGTGTTGAAACTAGGAAGGGCTTAGAAATATTTTTGGGATTCATTTTGAAATTCACAGTTACAAGTGGGGTTACATAAGAAAGACTTGACTCGGGGTCCAACAACATATAGACATCAAGGCAAAAGACATGGAGCATATCGGTAACAACATCGGGTAAGGTCTGCTGCTGATAGGATAGTAAGGCATAGAATCTATTTTGGAACTGACCGCCAGCAGTGCTGGATGAAGCGCCATGAGAAGAAAAGGGAAGGGGAATAGGAGCTGGTGCACTAGTAGCCTGTGCTTGAGGCTGGGCATCTCTGTTCCCCTGTCTAGCATGAGGACAATCTCCAAGTCTGTGGCCCTACTTTCCACAATCAAAACAACCCCTTAGATCTATAAAACACTCATCGAGATGATCCCTACCATATTTAGCACAAGGAGGATAACGGGGCCTGTTTCCAATACTGTTCTACGACCTAGACATAAAAGACCTGCCCCTTGCTCCTGCCTATCTCTAGGAACGGGAGCACTAGTTGATAAGGTGCTGGAGTAGACGGATGTCTCAAAAACTGAGGGCGGTTCCCTCCATGGAACCTTGGCTGGCTAAACTCATGTTCTTCATATCTAGCTCTCCTGTTACTCTTCACTCGATCTCTCTCCCTAATCTTATCTGGCTCTATCTACTGGGCATGCATCATCAACCTAGCCAGATCTATATCCTTATGCAGAATCGTAGTCCTATACTCCTTCAGCACAAAACCAGAAATACCTATCACGAACTTGTTTATACTAGCCCGGGTGTCAGAAATCAAATCTGGAGCATACTTGGCCAACTGATTGAACTTCAAGCAGTACTCCTTAACAGCCATGGAGCCCTGCCTCATGTTCATAAACTCCTCAATCTTTGCCTCTGTCATCTCAAGAGGAAAGAACTTGTCCAAGAATGCATCTTGGAATACCTGCCAAGTCATTGTAGTGGCATTCTCGCCTCTACCCTTTCCTCCATGATACAACCTAGTCATAAGCAATGTCCTTCAGCCTATAGGATGCCAACTCAACACTTTTTTCCTCAAAAATATGCTTCACCTGCATGATCTTTCTCACCTTCTCAAGGTAAAACTGTAGGTCCTTATCTACCTTAGACCCATAAAACTTTGGCAAATTCATTTGCATGAAATCAAGAATTCTAGCTGCGGCTACATCACCTCCCTACTGATTAGCAACTGTGGCATGGTTACTGGCCCAAACATTGATGGTGACTACTTAGGATAACACCCGAAAGGACACTCGAAACTCAGCATAAGACACCGTCTTATTCAAAGAGTCAACAGGTGGGCGTTGCTCATCATTGTTTCTATGGACATTTGCTTTTCGAGAAGGCATTTTATGAAAATAGAAAAGCAAAAATTATTAGATGAGAGGGACAACTATAGGCACAATAGAATCTAAGAAAAAGTAATAACTTTTCCTAAAATGTCTTGTAGCCTTTTTCTCATAGATGTGGCGTGCTATACACCGATGATCAAAACTCTACTTAGCACGGCTTGTCAGACTCCCTAAGACTCCTTAAAACCTTAGGATTTGATACATTATTTGTAACAACCCGAAATCGCCTCCCAGGACGTCACACGGTGCTTAAGGCTACAAGTAGACCCAAGATAACCCTTTGAGCCTATTTCTACTAATAACACTCATGTCAAGATAACATAATTCAAACACTAGCATAGTCATATCATATAAAGGGAGATACAAAGAAACTACTTGGTCCAAATGACCACAATACTGGAAAACCTCATCACAACCACAATCTGATAACTAGTCTGACAAAGCCTCTACTAATCCATTAACTAGAGAGATGTTGGGACAAGTCCCCATCTGACTCAAAATAAGCTGAAAGTATAAACATAGTCTCTTAAATGTAGAAATGTCTGAGAATAGGTCCTCGAACCATGAGGAATCACCACTATAGGAATACAGACAGAGGAACTCAAAAGTCACTGATGAGGCTAAGACTGAGCACCTGAATTTACATTATAAAACAATATAGCACATAGACCTATCTGTGGATCATAACTAGGGAATGTACTGAGTATGTGGGATTCATGCATTTACATAAAATAACGTCAATATTCTTTAAATCAAATCATGCATGTAATAAGTAATGACTCACATGGCTTGAATAAGTATAAAATTCAAAGCTCATGAATCATGTAAAATGGAAAATGTAACACAATCTCGTGAGTCATTATACTTTTAGCTTTGAAATTTGTACTCTTCTCTTATTCTCACTACTCATGGCTAAAGGAAACTTTAAACAATACTTTTAGCTCATGCATATTTCTCATAGAGAGTAAAACTTCTTCAATGCTCAAGAACTCATAACTCTTTTGAACTCAAATACTTGGAATTCGACTTCATATAACTTTGGAACATACTTGAAGGCATTTCATTGACGTTAGGTAAATATTTCAGTTCAAGCTTTAGGGAAGAATACTCATATCAAGGGAAAGTATTTTAGTCTTAAAGGAAAATATCTTATATCAATGGAAAAATACTTTAGTTTAGGGAGTAACTGATCTCGAAGTTTAAATATCAAGGGAGGTTCTACTAACCAACATAAACCATGCGAGCTATATGGAGTCCAACGTCTTGTCTTCTAAAGGAAGAGACCTCATGTTGGGGAAAGGGGTCATACTCTTTCCAAGGAGTATAACCTAGGTCTAGTGATCACTAAATAAACTCGACGTCGGGCCTAATATCAACTTGGCCTTAGGCCCAATTATAATTATAAACTCAGCCTCATGCCCAACCCATGGTGGCACATAGTATTGGGCAAAGAAACTGTAGTAACTTACTCGCTTGGTGCTAAATACTACTCCCTTTGGATTATCTGAGCTCATCTTGTAAAAATCCACTTTGAGAAATAATCCCATGGATCACCACGAACCCAATAATCAAATTGGTAATTTCATTTAGTAGAGTGGATTTCAAAACTCAATGACTATTAGGTCAAAACATTTCTCAATAATCTTAGAATACTCAAATCATGGGTTCTTATAGCACAGGAGTTCATAAAATCTCAAGTCTCAAGTAGGGCTTAGTAACCCATAATTCAATCTCAAATTAAAACTCATCAAAAGCATAATAGATAGCATAGAGATTCATAACTCATGTAGAAATCTGGAAATTTCAGCAATTTGTTTGAA
Source organism: Capsicum annuum (assembly GCF_002878395.1). Taxonomy (NCBI): domain Eukaryota; kingdom Viridiplantae; phylum Streptophyta; class Magnoliopsida; order Solanales; family Solanaceae; genus Capsicum; species Capsicum annuum. The sequence goes on along the minus strand of NC_061114.1, from coordinate 153,742,825 downwards.
AATCTCAACATACTCATATACTTCAATATCTCAAACATTTCAACTATTAACTTCTCAAGGATTAAAATCATAGGGTATAGACCCAGCTATAATTTCTCAAGAAAACATGTAAAAATCATGCCATTAGACTCTCAATTCATGGGAAACATAAATATCTTACAACCAATAACAATGGGTGAAAACCCCCAACTCAATTTTATGTAAAATATCATAAATTTCAGAAAATCATAGTTTAAATAAGCCTTTGGGCAAAAGGATGAAAGGATTACCCTTGTTTAAAACCCCACATACCTTAGATTATGAAATTAGATGAAAAAGCTTTCCCTAAACTCTTCTTCTTATTCTTGAGACAGGGTTTTTGCAACCCTTGAACTTATAGAACTCAAATCTTAACTCTATTTGTTGAATCTATGGCGAGTTCTTGGATTTCTTAGAAAAGGATTTTAGATTTGCTCTTGAGGGAGAAACCCTAGCCTTTCGATGTTTTGGGAGATAATGAGGCTATCAAGTTAGTTTGGAATAAATATGAGGGTTGAAGGGAAAAAGACCCAAAAACCCTTGTTAAAACGAGTTAAAACACCGAACAGGGGCTGCAATGGTAGAAGCGACAATCCATCGCAAGTTCAAAACTGCCTCGATACAATGGTCAGAGTGATGGTCCATCTCAAGCTCAATAGTCCACACTGCCTCTACGCGACGGTCCCAATGACGGTCCGTCGCATCCTTGATGATTTATTATTTTTTCCATCGTACTTAGACCAGAAAAGGGGTTTACTACCTTTGTTGCGATGAGATGAGCAATGGTCCATTGCAGACTCGACGGTCCATTAAATCGTCTATCGCACCTGGGCAGTTCCAACAACTCTCGGTAAAATGGCCATAACTTCTCACCCCGATACCGAATTTCGACAAAATTGGTATCGTTGGAAAGCTAGTTCAATTTTCTACCTGAAAAAAGGTCAAATTTGAGAAAATTCTATATGGTTTAAATACCAATCACTTAGGAAATCTCTTCTCAATCTTTTAGGGCCAGAATTACATTTCACTTGACACTCTCTAAGGCTCGGACTATGAGGGAACTTTACGGGGTCTTACAATATATCCCCCTTTGAAATATTCATCTTTGAATGTCTCTAGTTACACTAGGGACACAGGAAAAGCTGAGTATACATAGCTAAAGCGATTTGCTAAATGGTTCAAAGTCTCTCTAAACTCTTGAATACCTCAGAAATTGGAAGAACTCATGCAAGAATAGATACATATAACTAAACTTTAGATTAGAAGGGCTGAATTAAGGAAGAAAAATACCTTTAGATTGATCTGAACTCACAAAAAAGAGGTGCGGGTACTTGGCTCGCATATCTACTTCTGCCTCCCAAGTAGCACCCTCAATAGACTGGTTCCGCCACAAAACTTTGTCCAAGGGAACTTCTTTTTTCCTTAGTCTACGGATCGGAAAATCTAGAATCTCAACAAAAATCTAATCAAATGAAAGACTGTTCTGAATATCAGCATTCTCTGAGAAATCTACTACAACAGAATCACCAATATGCTTTTTAAGTAAGGAAACATGAAAAATAGGATAAAACTGGGTCACGAAGTCCATATTTACTATCTCCCACTTCCAAGTGGGTCTACAAAAATCTTTCATCACACCACCAGGTCTTTGGTGCTCTACCATAACCAGTTTGCACATTGCACACTTTGCTACGAATTTGGCTATATCCTTCTTCATACCATTCCACCAATTGATTTCCTGTAAGTCGAGGTACAACTTAGTAGTGCCGAGATAAATAGAATATCATGCACCATGCTCTTCATCCATAATCCTCGGCATTAGATCATCAACATACAAAATACACAATCTACCTTGAAATCTCAATACACCATCTCTCCCTAAGGAGAAAACCTCTACCTTTTAATCCTTAACTGTCTCCTTCAGTCTAACCAAACTAGGATCCTTATCTTGCTTCTCTTTTACTTCCGAAACTAAAGAGGATTCAGAACTAGTCTACACCAAAGTACTTCCCTTAGCTGAATCAAGAAACCTAATACCTAATCTAGCCAAATAATGCACATCACGAGCTAACTCTTTCTTACCTTCCTCTACATGGGCAATACTTCCCATAGACAACCTGCTAAGGGCATTTGCCACTATATTGTCCTTGTTCGGGTGATACAACATGCTCATATCATAGCCTTTCAACGACTCCAACCATCTCCTCCTCTACCTAAGATTCAACTCCCTCTGAGTAAACATATACTGCAAGCTCTTATGATGAGTAAACACATCCACATGGACACCATAAAGATAATGTCTCTAGATTTTTAAAGCAAAGACCACAACAGCTAACTCAGGATCATGGGTTGGGTAATTCTTCTCATGTGGCTTCAATTGGCTAGAGGCATAGGCTATAACCTTACCTTTTTGCATCTACACACAACCTAAACCAATTCTAGAGGCATCACAATACACCATAAAACCATTTGTACCATCAGGCAAAGTCAACACAAGGGCTGAAATAAGTCTCGTCTTCAACTCCAGAAAACTCTTCTCACAGGAATCTGACCAATGGAACTTAACTTTTTTTTGGTTCAACCAGGTCATGGGAGATGAAATAGAAGAGAAACCCTCTATAAAATGGTGGTAGTACCTCACTAGACCCAAGAAACTTCTAATGTCAAATGGAGAGATAGGTCTAGGCTAATTTCTTACAGCTTCTATCTTTTAGAGATAAACTCTAATACCTTCGACTGAAACAACATGACCCAAAAAGACTACAGACCTTAGCCAAAATTCACACTTACTAAATTTAGTGAAAAACTGGTGGTCTCTAAGAGTTTCCAAGACAACTCTAAGGTGATTCGCATGGTCATTCTCATTACAGGAGTACACAAGGCTATCATATATGAAGACAATGACAAATATATCAAGATATTGCTTAAATACTCGATTTATGAGGTTCATGAAGGCTGTTGGGGCATTGGTTTGCCCAAAAGACATAACTAGAAACTCAAAGTGACCATAGCAGGTTTGGAACGCTGTCTTTGGAATATCACATTCCCTGAATTTAAGTTGGTGATAGCTAGATCTAAGGTCTAACTATGAGAAATATCTTGCACTTTGCAACTGATCAAACAGGTTATCAATTCTCAGAAGATGATACTTGTTCTTGACGCTGAACTTGTTAAGTTGACGGTAGTCAAAGCACATACGTAAAGAACCGTTTTTCTTTTGCACGAATAAGATAGGTGTGACCTAAGGAGAAATACTGGGCCTAATGAAACCTTTGTCTAAAATATCTTTAAGTTTCACTTTCAAGCTTTTAAGCTGAACAGGTTCATAAGGTATGGCAGAATAAAAATGGGACGAGTATCAAGAAGAAGGTCAATCTCAAATTCTATCTCTTTATTGGTAGGTATCCTTGTGAAATCTTCTGGAAAAACATCTGAAAACTCATTAACAATATTGACTGATTGAATAGTTGGCACCTTAGACTTAGTGTCTTTGACTCTAACTAGGTTATAGAAGCAACCCTTGGATATTATCTTTCTGGCTTTGAGATGGGAGATAAAATGACTCTTGGGAGATACCGAACTCCCGGACCACTCAAAAGTTGGTTCATCTGGAAACTGAAACTTGACCACATGGGTACGAAAGTCTATAGAGGCATAACAAGAATGAAGTGAATCCATACCCAGTACAAGGTCAAAATCCACCATGTCTAACTCTATCAAATCAGCAAGTATGACTCTATAAAGAAGAGTAACAGGACAATCTCTATACATTTCTTTAGCAACAACTAACACCCCTACTAGTGTAGAAACTAGGAAGGGCTCAAATATCTTTTTGGGATTTATTTTAAAATTCACAGCTACAAGTGGGGTCAGATGAGAGAGACTTGACCCGAGATCTAACAACACATAGACATCAAGAAAAAAGACATGGAGCATAATGGTATAAATATCGAGTGAGGACTCCTGCTCCTGATAGGATAGTAAAGCATAGAATCTGTTCGGCACTGACCGCCATTAGTGCTAGATGAAGTGCCATAAGCAAGGGCGAGATGAGGTACAGGAGCTGGTGCACTACTAGCCTGTGCCTGAGGTCGGGCATCTCTGTTCCCCTGTCTAGTATGAGGACAATCTCTAAGTCTGTGGCCCTGCTTACCATAACAAAAACAACCCCTAAGATCTACGAAACAATCATCGGGATGTTCCCTACCACATTTAGCACAAGGAGGACAACGGGGCCTATTACCAATACTGTTCTGTGATCTAGACATAAAAGATCTGTCCTCTTGCTCCTGCCTGCCTCTAGGCATGGGAGCACTAGATGATGAAGGCACTAGATGATGAAGGCGTTGGCATAGACAGGTGTCTTAGAAACTGAGGGTGATTCCCTTCATAGTACCTAGGCTGGCTAAACCCATGTTGGTTAGATTTTGCTCTCTTGTTACTCATCACTCGATCTCTATCCCTAATATTATCCACCTTTATCTGTTGGGCATGCGTCACCAACCTATCTTGATCCATATCCCAATAGAACATCCTAGTTTTATACTTCTTCAGTACAAAACCAGAAACACTTTTTCCTTTCTCATCTAGCCTGGGTGTCAAAAATCAAATCAGGAGCATACTTGGCCAACTGATTGAATTTTAAGCAGTACTTCATAACAGTCATGGAGCCCTGCCTAAAGTTCATAAACTCATCAATCTTTCCCTTCCTCATCTCAAGCGGAAAGAACTTGTCCAAGAATGTATCTCGGAATACCTGCCAAGTCATAGGAGCAACATTCTAGCCTCTATCCTTCCTGAACAATACAACCCCATTCATAAGCAATGTCTTTTAGCCTGTAGGATGCAAACTCAATACTTTCTTCCTTAGAAATATGCATCACCTGCATGATCTTTCTCACCTTCTCAAGGTATAGCTAGGGGTCCTTATCTTTCTTACATACATAAAACTCTAGCGGATTCATCCACATGAAATCATGAATTCTAGCTGTGACTACATCACCTCCCTACTGATTAGCAACTGCGTCCATTTTATTGGCCCAAACATTGATGGTGACTGCTTGGGCTAACGACTGAAAGGCCGCTCGAAACTCAGCATGAGGCACCATCTCATTCAAAGAGTCAACAGGTGGGGGTTGCTCATCATTAATTTTGCAGACATTCGCTCTTCGAGGAGGAATTTTCTAAAAAAAAAAAGAACAAATTATTAGATAAGAGAGACAACTATAGGCATGATAGAATTTGAAAGAAGAAACAACTTTTTCCTAAAATATCTTATAGCCTCTTGCTCATAGATGTTGCGCGCTACACACCGATGATGAAGAATCTACTTAACGCAACTTGTCAAACTACCTAGGACACCTAAAAACCTTAGGCTTTGAAACCAAGTTTGTAACGATCCAAAATTGCCTCCTAGGACGTCACACGATGCTTAAGGCTACAAGTAGCCCCAAGCTAACCCTTTGAGCTTGTTTCTACTAATAACACTTATTTCAAGATGAAATAATTCAAACACTAGCATAGTCATATTATATGAAGGGAGATACAGAGAAAATAATTAGTCCAAAAAACCACAATACTAGAAAAACTCAACACAACCACAATCTGATAACTAGTCTGACAAAGCTTCTACTAATCCATGAACTAGAGAGCCGTTGGGACAGGTCCCCAACTTACTTGAAATAAACTGAAAGTAAAAATATAGTCTCTCAAATACAGAAATGTTTAAGAATAGGGCCTCGAACCATAAGAACTCACCACTGTAGGAATATAGATAGAGGTACTCGAAAGTCAATGAGGTAGGGACTGAGCACCTGAACCTACTTTATAAGACAATGTAGCACATAGATGTATATGTGGATCAATACTTGGGAATGTACTGAGTATGTGGGGTGCATGCATTTACATAAAACAACATCAATACTCTTTAAGTCAAATCATGCATGTAATAAGTAATGACTCATATGTCTTGAATAATTATAAAATGCAAAGCCCATGAATCATGTAAAATGGAACATGTAACACAATTTCGTGAGTCATTATACTTTTACCTTTGAAATTCGTACTCTTCTCTTATTCTCATTACTCAAGGCTAAAGGAAACTTTAACCAATACTTTCAGCTCATGCATATGTCTCATAGAGAGTAAAACTCCTTCAATGCTCAAGAACTCATAACTCTTTTGAACTCAAATACTTGGAATTCAAAATCATATAACTTTGGAACATGCTTGAAGGCATTTCATTCACGTTAGGAAAATATTTCATTTCAAGCTTTAGGGAAAAATACTCATATCAAGGGAAAGTTTTTTAGTATTAAAGGAAAATATCTTATGTCAATGGGAAAATACTTTAGTTTAGGGAGCAACTAATCTTGAATTTTAAATGTCAAGGGAGGTTCTCTTAACCGACATAAACCATGCGTGCTATATGGAGTCCAACATCTTGTCCTCCTAAGGAAGAGACCTCACATTGGGGAGAGGCATCATACTCTTGCCAAGGAGTATAACCTGGGTATAGTGATCACTAAACAAACTCATCCTTAGGTCCAATATCAAATCAGCCTTAGGCCCAATAATAATCATTAACTCGGCCACAGTCCTAAATTAATACTACTGAGCTGAATTGACTGTATCTGACAATCCTGATTCTATAACTGAAACTGTGGGATGTATCATCTAACAGACATGCCCCAAACTAAGTTAACTAGTGTCAAACCTTTAACCCCAGCTGGAAGGATGTTAGTACCACGCCACTGGTAAAGACAACTACTATGGAGTCAGTCCTAATCTAACGGGTGACCCCCAGGATTAGTCCTATACATTTAAATGTGTTAACGAGTGATCCCTAAGTATGTCAGTCCTATCTAATAGGTGACATCTCATACCTATGCTGGATGCGTAGTTTTATAACTTAGGGATTGCTTCTAGGGATCTCAGTTATATATAGCGGATGAGTCCCCATCCCTAGGCTCGCTTGGTGCTGAATCCTACTCCCATCTAAAAGAAACTAAACTGATTAATTGAACTAAGCTTATTAACTAAACTAAATTGATTAACTGAATTGATATGATTCTAATGGTATTGTTTAACGGAGCCAAACTAAATTTGCTGTGTTTCGTTGACTGACGGAATATACTGAGTTCTGAGGACCGACTGATAATACTGAAGTTACTGAGATTGACTGGGAATACTTAGGTTACCGAGATTACTGAGTAGTGAGATCACTGAGATTATTGAACTACTGAGATTACTGAGATTTTTGTGATTTCCAAAGTCACATAACTGACTGAGTTTGATGGATTATAGATTGACTGAGGAGATCATTAAAACATGACATGGCTCTAGGAATACAGCTAAATGTTTGGGTACAAGTACCCCCAGGACTCGATGAGAAAAAACTGATATAACATGGCTTACTTGAACACATGACCAACAACATAATTCATAATTCATCTATTGAAGCACTTCACCAAACATGTGATAGCGTAAGCTTGTACATACATGGGGATTTTATGATATCATACTAGTTGGGAATTGTTCCTTCATCTAGGCATTTAATCAAACACATGGTAGGCATAGCACATGTAGACAGCATTATACAACAATTAATCATCATGATTCATCTCTAATTCATCATCCTAGGGTTTATTCATTGGTTTACACGAATATAGATCTATAAAAATCAATTCCACATAAGATTGATCACCCAACATGGATTTGAATTTAATTGATCATTCTCAGCATAAACAAAATAAACCGAACATGAAATTCATAAAGAAATCCATAGACTTAAACTTAGAAAAGAGATTCTTGGGCTTCATGGATGAAAGGAGTTCATGAATGAACACTACAAATACCTTAGAATGTTATTATACGAAGATTAATGGAGACTTTTTTGAAATTTAATGGTGAATTCCCTTGGAATTGAACCTTCTATGAAAACCCTATGGCTTGTTCTTGTAAGGTTTTTTAGAGTAATTGAGTATAAGCTGCTGAATAATGGCGAAATCTCGTGTTATAAGTCTTATATAGGGTGGAAAATTGACACTTTTAACCCTAGGACCTGTACTTAATTCTTGAGAAAATTTCTCGATTTTCATCCTTGACGCGATGCACTACTATCGCACCAAGTCACTGGAAAGTGACAAATAGGAAATTGCCGCACTGCCACTTTTTCTATGAACTAGAAGTTTAGAAAAATGCCCCACTATTGTGGAGCACTACTAGAAATTGACAATTTCCATTTCAGCTATCTCCGCAATGCGCTGAAGGCTAAGGTGATACACTGTATCACTAAAATGGCTCTAACTCTTTGCTCGAGTGTCAAATTTGGGCGAATTTGGTATCGATCGAAAGATTATTTGATTCTTCACTTGATAAAAAGTGAAAATATTGAAAATAACACGTGTACAAAATTATATTTTTCTTTCAAATAATGCTTTTAACATTCTTGGAGAAACTTTTCAAGCTAGGAAAAGTATGGGGTATTACACTTATGAGTTATAGTTACCCCTAGATTTTTTTTGTTCATACAGTTACCCATGTTTATATGATATTATGCTACAGTTCTAATCCATTTCATGTACTTAGATGGTACTCTATTCTGTTTGATGAGCATTGACCTTTGTGGAGAAAATGAGGCTTATATATATAGTGATATTTGGCAGTTTTACACTAGAGATATTCTAGTAGTTAAGGCTCAGCAGAGGCACCTCCCATTATAAGAGGCTACTTGGTAGATCTAGAGACAGATGCGGATCTAGTATCCTCACCTATTCAAGGCTTTAGGTACATCCTAATCCTTTACTTTCACAAATGAAAGTTCTTTTAGTAGTGGATATTGTAATGACCCTTTAGGTCATTTTATTTATTTCCATTAAATTTTTTCGTTAGATCTTTCTATATCTACCCCAATTCATTTATGACTTACTGAAACTGACAGTTTGGTTATCCGACAGTTCATTTGGTTTTTAGAGCCAATTTCCAATTTTGAAGTCTTTATTGGTTTAAATTAGCTACTAGGTGAAAATATCATTCAAACATATGCTAATTATAAAATTTCTAAAAAATCCAAAACATTGATTTTAGGCTAGGTGGACTATTAGATTGGATCCCAAGGCTTCTGCACTTATTTTGAGCTATTGGCTAGAAGTTAAGAAAAATGCGTGGGACCTACTTTTTGTTGAAATCATCTCAAATGGAAATTTTGACTCCACCTTTGAGTTTGGATGTCAAATTTTATAGGGTATCATAGTATGCTTATGTATTTGATATTTTGGAGGAATCCTGAGTTGATGGAGGAGACTTGGAAAAATTCCAAGTCTAATCTGGTTTGGGTGCACCGCTTAAGAAACCATCTAAACGAAAGGGGACGCTAGAGCGGCCGACCCATCACTTGAGCAATCGGGTCGACCCAGTGAAAGGGCATTTAAAAAGAACCCCTACCACTTAAGCAGTAATAAAGCGACCTCTTAAGTGGTACCCATGCAGACGTTAAGTGTCACTAAAGATACACGATATTGCTTAGGTAGTGACTACACAAGTGGCTCAGTTTCTGCTTAAAGTGGTACCCGAGCATCTGTGAAGGGTATAGAAACACCACTTAGCCCGATTTTCCCCATCTTTCATCCATCGAGAATATTGAACCCTAAAAAGTGGATTAGGAAAATCATTTGTGGGTGATTTTAGAGATTTGGTGAAGTAAATTTACATATTTCTTCTTTGAATTTATTGTAAGCTTCCATCATTCTTTTTGTTTAATTCTCCATTTTTTGAAAATCTTTGAAATCTTGGCGGCTTGATTGCAGCACCATTAGAGATCAGAATTTACCTATTTTTTTAGTATAAAAGTTACTTAAGAATAGAGGGACGTTGTGTTGGTTTTGAAAGTGTGATTTCATAAATGGGCCCCAAATAGGATTTTTACATAATTTTGGATACATAACACAATAGTGAAATATGGATATCATTGTTCTTTTCTTCATGAGTAGATTGTAATTTTGATAGCTTAGCTCCTAGCAGAAGCTTCTTGTAAGGGGAAATCAGTGGTTTACAAGATTCTTTGGGCTTTTCTTCGGCATCTAGGTAGGGTGGGTTTACCTTCCTCATAGATTCTTCTAATTTGCATTATAAATATGATATTATGCTAGATATGGGAGGGGATTTAGGTATTGGAATTATGATTGGTATGATTAGTCTTGTTTGGATTGTTTTAGGCTATCTTAGAACCGTGATTTAGGTAAAATTGACCTAGTTGCTCACATTTTAGGTGGAATTAACTTAGTTTCTCATGTTTTAGAAAGAATTTTTGTCCTTGTACTAATTACGTCTTACCTAACATCTAGAAATGAATTTACATATATTATCCTAGTTCAGTGTAGAATTTGCCTAAAAATAAAATTTTTGGATTAGAATGAAGCTTTTCCAACCCACTTTTGGCCAAGACTTGTGTTAGATTTTGTAGACTTATTTATGCATGTTTTACCCTCATTAATGATTATTTTAGGGCTCTGAGGATATTGAGTACTTAATGATTATTCTAGTTTTGTAGTTACGAGTTGGTGCTAATTCTGAGTAAAATTTGGTGCTTTATTAGAATAGTTTATTTATATGGTTTATTGATATGGATTGTGGATATTGTTTGTTATTATGGTTTATTAACATGGTCTATTTATATGAGTTCTATTTAATGATCGAAAATTAATGAAGATATTAATAATATGAGTGTCGGTTGATGTTTGGCAATGAATGATGATATTGATAATAAGAGTTTTGATTCTAGTCCCGCAATTGATGTAGATATTGATATAATGAGTTTTGGATCAAGTATGACAAATGATGTTATCATGTGGATACTATTGAGGATGTTATGATAATGATATGAGTTTTAGTTTGAGTCTGACATTAAGACTTAGACATGCTATGATACGTTATGGATGGTCTGATTGTTATAGTTAATATTCAGTAATGTTATGGATCTTCGGTCATTTATTCTCATTTGATTATACCCTGCGATATTATGGGATCCCGAGTTGGGTTATTTACTTTTCAACACTTATTGGCTTATGGGGCAAATTTAGCAGTTAGAATTGTGTGATCTTTAAGCTACTCTTCAAGATTTATTTACTTAGTTATGCACAGCAGAATTGGAGCTTGTTTTAGGTTTGTTATTTTACCTTGACTGATTATTTTATCCTATATTTTAATGTATTTATATCATGATTTAGCTCAGTCTGCCGATGGTGCCTACTTAATACCCATGGTTTTAGTACTCATACTACACTTTTGTATCTTTTTTATGTAAATCCAAGCACTATTAACTACAACAAACATGAAGTTCATCTTGAGTAGATTTTGTAGATAGGGTGAGATCTCAGATTCAGAGTTTCCCCCCTTTCCCTCGTATTATCTGTGTCTAGTGTTTTATTTTTGAGAAAGATTATATTTGACTATTTCAATTCTTATATTCAATTTGTAGTAGCTTTTTTACTGACACTACTAGGAGATGGGATGATTGTAGATATTTTATCTACCTATTAGACTATTATTATTGTCTTAATGTGAGTTCAAGTCTTTAGCTATGGATTTTCTGCTTTTACTCCATTTTCCACAAAGTCAGCTAATACAAGTGAGAGTAACTCATGGCCAAGGTTCAGAGATAAAGAGGAATATTGTTATCCCCCATAATATAATTAGAAGAATAAAGAGTAAGTTTGTTATAATTTGGGCCTTGGGTCACTTTTGGGCCCAGGTTGCACTTAGGGTCACTTTTGGGCCCAAATTCTAATAAGTGGTTTATAGGCCTCTAAGTAGCTAGGACCTTCTTCATTTCTAGGTAGATAATTTTGGATATGATTGTATGCACTTGCGAGTATTTAATTGAGCTTGTTGGGATCTTATTAGTTTTTTAGAAATGTGGGACGTGAGGGTTCAACGTCCCTCTCAATCTTTATAAGAGAATTGGTGCTTGTAATTTGATTTACGTTTGACGGCCTTAATTTAGTAAATTGTGGTTTGCCTATTTTCCTTCATTTGTGACATTCTATCTATCCTTCACCTTATTGTCTCATTTTTAATTGTTTTCTTTTTTTTCATGTTGGTTTCATCATTTGGTATCAAAGTCGAGCTTGATTTTGTTCCCACAAAGTCAATCTTGGGTCTCGTTATGTTGAAAAATCAAAAAATCACAAAAAAATTCACTATTCACGTTTTTGTATTTAGGCCAAATTTTGAGTCTTTAATTTTGTTATTTTTTCTTATGTTTTTTTAGTGTAAGATTCTTGTTCCCTAATGCTATTAGAGTCTAACCCTTGAATTTGAGCTAAATCGGAGGTGTACCAGAGGGTCTACCATTGATGGGATTTCAAGTTTAAAGGTTGAAGGTGAAATAAAAAGTATGGAATTTTTGGTTGTGAATATGAACAAAATGATGTGTGGAATGTGTTTTAAAGGTAGAAAAGAGCCTTGGCTTAAAATTTCATTACATTCCTATCAACAGTTTAGGAGATACAGATTTTTGAAGTTCTGGTGTTCTTGAGTGTTCTTGGATAAATTCATATTTTCTAGACCAATTATTGGGAAAAGGTGGTTGTTTGGAAGATCTTAAAGAATGTTCCCAAGAGAGGAAAAATGGTAGGGGACCATTTGATGTCCATAGTACACTTGCAAACTGTTGGGATGGGTGATGTGCTCCTGAGATACGTTTGAGATGCTCTAGCAGATCAGCCACATGCGAAACTAGTGGGAAAGACTTCTCATGTGTCAAACTTATGTCCAAGGTGTGCCCAAAATTCTTCCACATCCCTAATGTAGGTCAAGGTAGTGAGAACAAGGCCTCCTGCGTACAGCCTAAATTCCAAGTGCTCTCAAGGAGAGGCCACACATCAAGGCAACCACATGTGCTCTTGACATGCGCCTAGTCTGCCTTGATACATTTACAATGCACCTCCAACTTTTTCGAAAACATTATAAACTTCAAAACTCCATTAAATCAGGTTTAAACCCATCAATTTCATCTCTTAATCGCTTCTTTCATTTCCTTGATTCTTGAAACTAATTTAAAACTAAACTATAACCTACTTAGTTGTTCAATTAGTTCTTAATTTGTTTTCTTTGTGTCTTAATATCTTGTGTCTTTTCCTTCTTTTTATCTTTTGTTTTCTTAGTTTAACATTTGAAATTTAAGTTCTTCAAAGTCCTTCACTTTCTAATAGAGTTATATACAAACTACAAACAATCAATGCCAACAAGTTGAACTAACTTGTGAGCCAATCCAAACACTTGGATCGAGAGGATCGATTTCACTAACATTAACCTTGTTTGTTAATTTTTTTGAGTGTATCATTAATAGGTACCATGGCTTCAGGAGATAAGATCCAACCTATCTCAAGGGAGGGAAACTTTGATACTCTTATGTAAGCTATACTGTGAATGCGACAAGATATGAATATGATGAGGGAAGATATGAATAAGAAGTGGTCCAATTTGGAAGGGTGAGTGAAGAATTTAAATGGAATAATGGTGAGTGGGGAAGGAAACCATAATTCTTCCAACTCTACTCCTCAACAGCATCTCCGGCATCCTTAAAAGCACCAGCTCAAGAGACTACGACTACCATATCTATCAAATACCCCCAAATCAAACCCCAAACTACAAAATTCCCAGAGTATTGAACCTAAAAGACCTCAATCCATCCTACCACTAACCATATCAAGTACCCTAAATCCAAACACCATACTACCAAAAGCCACAAAATTCAAATCTACTATACCAAGCTTACCTTAACCAAATGGAATAATACCGAATGCCACCCAGCCAAGCCGTTGGAGTTCAAACAGATTTTGTAGGACATATAAAAAAAGGTTATGGATATGGTGCACCCCAACAAACCAAGGAGGCTATGGAGGTCATGATATGGATCTCAATTCTATCAAGGTCACCCTTTCTAGCTTTTATGGAGGTAGTGATCCCGAAGTTTACCTCAAATGGGAGTCATAATGTGATAGGATTTTCCAAGCTAATGATTTTCCCGATGTCAAGAAGGCGACATATGCCATTACTCAATTTGAAGGATATGCTTTGACTTGGTATGAATTGGCAAAGATAAACCAAGGAATCCTTATTAGAGATCAATAGTCAATTTTTGGGAGCTTATTGGTTGCTTATAAATGTGGGTTGTGAGGGTTCAATGTCCCTCTTAATCTTTGAAAGAGAATTAGTGCATGTAGTTAAATTACATTTGAGGGCCTTAATTTAGTATATTGTGGTTTGCCTACGTTCCTTCTTTTATGCCATTCTATATATCCTTTGCCTAATTATATCATTTTCAATTATTTTCTTTATTTTTGTGTTGGTTTCCATTTTCATAGTTTTATCTTTTATCATCAGCCCATTGAATATTGAGCAAGGTGGCAGTATTTCTTACATACTAGTGGGATAAAGTAGGTGCCATCATGCCTCGTAAATTGGGTTGTGATACCTCATTAGTTGAGACTGTCTATAATTCCTTTAATGGGCTCATAAGTGAATTCATGTCAACCATGGTTAGTACCCTTGGCAAGGAATAAAACACCCTCCTAACTTGGGTTACAGGTTGGATTCCATATTTCTCACATTTTCTATATCGGTTCAAAAAACTTCCTATAGTTTTGTCTCGGATCTCTTTTGACCTTTTCTGCATTCTATTCAATATCTTATAATGTTACATGTTTATTAATAGGTCATAACATTTGTTTACATATTTCAATCCTATGTTTAGGTCATCATGTCACTTTAAGAATGTTCATTTTATATAGTGTAGTTTATATCTCACGTGCTCAATTCATTCAAAATAAATACTAGAGCATTCAAATTACTAACCACATACTTTTGTTTGCATGATATATTTTATACTATAGGTTCAAAATTTTAGCACCCCAGTCATGATTAGCTGATCCTTAATCACTTTTTTGGGTTTAATTTGGTATTTTATTAATAATCATCAAACATTAATGGATCAACCCATTATATGAAATAACATCCTAAGCCTATTTGGTTGACCCAGCCAAACCCAAATCCTTTTAAAACAAATATAATCAATAGGGTTTCCATAACAAACAAGTTTCCTAATCTCTATCTCATTTATGCCTCCTTTCAAAATGTTTCTTCCCTTCTTCAACTATAGCTTCCTTTGACTGTTGCTATGGATAATTAACTTGGTGCCTCCTTCTTCAAGAATCTCTTGCTATTTCAGCATACAAAAGTAAGCAAATCTTTCTTTATGTTGTTGTATCTTCTTCCTACTACTTGAATATTTATATTGCATCTTCTATAGCTGAGTTCTCTATTGTATGGGATCTTGAAAAGCTTTTTGATCATCCCTAAGGGATCAAGTCAACTGTGATTAGTCGCTACCTCAAAGAATGTTGTTTCTCTTTTACCTTTGTGATTTCCTTTCGACTCTGATGTCGTGCCTTAGTCTTTTTTTCCTGTAATGCTCAGATTTAGATGGGATGAAGATAATTGATGCTTGGAACCACGAAGATTCTAGTAGCTGCTTCACACCCATGTTTAAGATGCTTAAATCAACCAATAGACCCTCCCATAGAGTCAATTTTGTTGGTTGTAGTAGACTAGGCTAGCTATAGCATGCTTTTTTTGTTGTTTTTGTATCTCGTACATATGTTGTATGTAAACTAAGCAGCCTAAGCCTCCCTTTTCCCTTTATCCTCATAATGGTATAATTCTCAAGTAAGGGCACTGCTATTTATCACTATTGAGAATGGCTTTTTCTCTGTGGTATAGTTGCTAAAAGACGGTAATAGTGACTACTCCTGTGTCTATGGATAGACTAGCAAGATAATCAACTAACAGATTTCCTTCCCTGTAAATATGTTGATATTTGACTTGCTTATCTTGTATGTATTTCTCTATCTCCTTGACTATGTTTGCAATGTTCCATGGACACATCCATATTCCTATTAATATCTTTTACATAATGAGAAAATCTATCTAAATGATTACCTTGTCAAAATGTGCTTGATTACAATGCTTGTCTGTATATAAAATAGCATTTTCCTTTGCTTCCATACTATCTTCATATTGTTGTGGTTCTGCTTAAGCATATAGAATATCTCCATTCCCATCCCTCAGACAAAAAATATATGACCCTCCAACTTCTTTCCCTCTAACTGCTCCATTTGTATTATATTTCACCCATCACTCTTCTGGCATCTCCCACGTAACTTTAGTAACCTTGATCTTGCTTTTAAACTTAGCCAACTCCTGTAATATTTATGGCTATTCAAAAAGGAACACTCTTGTTGATTTTCTGACCAACAATACTAACCTTAAATTCCTTTTTATGTTATAAATGAGTCTTAATCCTGTGGTGTTCTTGTTATTATGCTTCTTTCTATTTTTTCTCCTCCATAACTCCCATAGAATGATGCTGGGTAAAGCATGGAAATATGGCTGATCTCTCATCTTCACCTTAGCTTCTCACCACTTGAGAATAGTACCCTTTAGAGTCAAATCTTGGATGGATATACTTGCAAAAAAATAAAATTAGGACCAAGTCTTGTTAGCATAATATGACCTTCTAAAGACATGTGCAAGTGTTTCCATTGCAGGTTCACCATAACACCAATATTTAGATGGACCATGTATTCCCCATCTTCTAGCATTATCATCTACTAGTATTCTGCTTTTTCATAACCTCTACATAAAGAAGCACATTTTAAAAGGTAACCCTTTAATCTAAATACACCTATAAATATTACTTGGTTGACCCTTATTCCTAATGTATTGCCAAGCAATCTTAACTGTGAACTCTCCCTTTGATTCCATTCTCCATACTCTACTGTCATTACCATAGCCTATTGGGGGATTTACTTTAGTTAAAATATGCTCAACCATTTCTAGTGTGAACATATTTGTGATCAATTGTTCATCCATCTACCATCCCTCACAATATCGTTTACTTGTTGATACTGCATATCACCTCCCAATTAACCTCTATTAACGAATATAAATCTCCATACTCAATCCAATTATCTAACCATAAATCAGCATTTCCTTTCCTCAATTTCCAAACTATCAAATGCTCTACCAAGTCTCTAGCAATTAACATCTTTTTCCACACTTGTGATCCTCCTAAGCTAGTTTTCCATACCACTATTGTTTGATGCTCATTTTTACAATATTTATTGAACATGTAATCTCTCTAAATGGATCTTGTTGTCCAAACGGTCCACATAATTTAAAAAATAATGTCATAGAAATATCATATAATCTTCTAAAGCCTAGCCCTCCTTTCTCTCGTTGTAAACACATTTTCTGCCACTTTACCCAATACCTACCTTTCCCCCCAATTTTACTACAAAAATTTAAGCTAGAACCTTTTGAATAGAATTCAAAACATTCAGAGGTGGATTTATTACTGATAGACAGTGGATAGGAATACTCTGTAGCATATGCTTAATCAATACTACTCTACCTCCATATGAAAGAAGTTTTTCTTTCCAAGTCTGCACCTTCTTTGCTATTTTATTCATCAATTGTTGATAATAATCCTTATTCTTCCTCATATAAAAAATGGGACAACTAAGGTATGTGAAAGAAAATTCTTTCCTCAAAATACATGTAGCAACTTCTGCAATTTATCTTACTCCATTAGGCTGATTTAAAAAATCCTTTAGGCTGCCCATTCAGGAGTATTGAATACCAGTTGTTCTCTAGCAATATGTACACCATGTCAATAAGTACTTTTAAAAACCTATTTTCCTTAAAACCCTTGTAAGAAAAAGCCATTCCACCCTTTCATATGCCTTTACCATATCTTATTTCATGACCATATTAGGTGGTTTTCCCCTCTTTCTTATTTCTAAAACTATTTCCTAAACCACTAAGACATTCTCAAAAATGCTCCTTCCCTATACAAAACCTGCTTGCTATGGTGATATCAATTGAGGTAATAATCCCTTAATCTCCTCATGAATAATCCATGAGAAGATTTTATTCACCAAATTACTAAGTGATATAGGACTTATATCTGAAAATATGTTCACTACTAACTTATTTTGCAATAATACCAAATTAGTATGAGTAATGAATCTTGGAAGTTGATATCCACAAAAGAAGGCTATTATTATTTTATGTATGTCTTTCTTGATGATTTCCCATGCATCTTGATAAAAGGCTCCAGTCATTCCATCAGGTCCCCCTGTACTGTTCCTGTTTATTCCCATTGCAACTTCTCTTACTTCATCTTCAATGGTATCCTCATGATATCCTTATATTTATCATAAGTTGCAAAGCTTGGTATTTCATCTAACATTGAAAAATCCTCTGCATCTTCCTTCTTAGTAAATTGATTGTGAAAGAAATTTATAGTTGAATCAACTATAGCGTGCTCTTCGTCCATCCGTTCCCCTTTTTCATTCTGCATTCTTCTGATTCTTAGTCTACTCCTTCTTCCTTTAACAATTATATGGAAGAATTTAGTGTTCCTTTCTCCATCCTTAAACCATTTATACCCTGCCTTCTACCTCAAAAAACCTTCTTTCCTTTTTAGCTGGAAATTTAACTCAGCCTGAGCCTTATTCAAATTTTCCCTATTTATTCCACTAGGTTTCTCCTCAAATTGTTTTTCTTTAACTTTGATAATATATTCCAGTGTTTCAATTTCCTGGAATATTACCAAATATTTCCTTACTCCACCTTGTCAAAGCTGATTTAGTATTCTTCAACTTCAGAAGAAACACTATGACTGGATTCCCCTCTACTTCGGATATCCAATTCTGCTTTATTACTTCTAAACATGATTTTGCTTTCATCCAGAAATTCAATAATCTCACTGATCTGAGTACTTGCTATCTTTCTATTCTAAAATGAATTAATAGAGGAGAATGATCAGATCTACTTCTAGGTAAATACTCTACTTCCAAAGTCTGAAATATATTATGTAGCCTATCATTGCACAAAACTCTATCCAACCTTTCAAATATGCAGTCTTCATTATTTCTCCTATTCCACCAAGTATATTTTCTTCCCTTAAATTGAGGTTCTTCCATATTACACAAATTTATACACTAATTAAATCCTGTGTTTCATTAAGTGTAACTGGTAACGCCTCCCCCACCCCAATTTTTCCTCTTCACTGCTTATGACATTGAAATCACCTCCTATTAACCATGGCGTCTAATATGAATGATCCATGTCTAATAAGGAATCCCATAATTCTTGTCTTTCTCTTGAACTGCATTTGGCATATACTAATGTAACTATCAAAGAAACATCAACATGTTCACTTTCTAGCTTTAGTCATAATTGTTGTTCCTCCTATTTAACTATACTAAATTCCATATTCTCATCCTTGAATTCCCATATCTTTCCAGATACATTTACCATATCATGCTTCATACCCAATTTCTTTTTATATTCCTCTATATACTGCCTATTTTGAAAAGGTTCCATAATGCCGATAAAATAAAAATGTTGACTTCTTTGCATTGTGATTAATTTGGTAAAGACATGTTGTGCATTAACTGACCTTATATTCTATAATAATGCACTCATCATGTTTTAATCTAAGAAGTATGATTATGATTCCTTGTATGAATTTTGGCTGAGCTTGCACTACTATTCTTGTTCTTCTTCTTTGATTTTCTTTACTTAGCTTTCAATGACTCGATTTTCTTTGGAGACAAATCTGCAGCATTATCTAGTTGATTGATATTTCCATCCATATTTTTTCTAGATCTTCCTTCTTTTCATTGTAACTCTCTATCAACTTATCTAATTGAATAGCTATGGGAGAAATCCCTTCCAATACCATCAATTCATTTGCTTCCCCATCAAACAACTGTATTTACTTATCTTCTTCACCCTTCCTCAACTCTTCTATGTTAATCTCCTTTTGATCTTCTATTCTTTTTTTATCACTCCTATTCTGTTGTACCTCTCTTTGATGAGTATCCTCTTCCTTGTCATTCTTTTCGCATCCTGTACTCCTTGCTATATTTGTCCATTTTTCCTAAAACTTTTGTTCACCAAATCTTTGGTACTAAATTTCTCTCCTTATACTTGTTTAACCTTGTCTCTAATTCCTGCTTTATCTTTATCGCCTTTACCTTGATCTTCTTTATCCTCTAATACATTAAAAGAATTGGATACTTTCAGCTCTTTATCACTTTTATCATTTACCTCTCTAAGATTATGTCCATATTTATCCCTGCTGTATCTATTCTTCCTTGTGAGCCACTATATGTTTTGACTTGAGTCTTATTGTTGGGATAGAGCAGTTGTTTGTGTTTCCTCTTTGTGTATTGTCTGGATGTTTTTGCTACTTCCTTTGTCCACTATGTTCCTTATCTGTTGAGTTTTCTTTTGTACCTTTGCTTTCCTTCTACATTTTATCATATAATTCCAGGTGAGTTTTCCAGTAACTCTCCCCATCATGCCCTTGTAAACAACAATATTTATACAATATTTTGGCATATAATTATACTGAATATTTATCCACTTAGATTTGATTTCCCTAGTGATATAATTTATTCATTTATCTATATCCGTCAGGGTAACTTTGCAACTAAATCTATCTCCACATTGACTCTTGTACAACTAGGTCTAGTATGAATTTTAGTTGCCATGCCTACTGTGAGAGGTCTACCTACTACTGATACAATTGAAAATATTGCATCTTTTGCAAGAGAATTTTAGGGAAGGTTTGGCATAGAAATCCCAGCAACTACGATTGTAGTTTCAACATCAGGCAGAACCCATAAATCCCACTTCAAAGTCCTCATTTGCCAATATTTATCTATCAAATTAATGTAAAATGTTGTTGTTGATAATAATTGTACATAATATTCAAACGTCTATAGCCTTATTAACATATGTCTTCCATCCATAACTCCTAGAGTACATTGACCCTTAATTCCACACTGATTTGGAATAATTTTCTCAATACTTCAATATATGGATTACCATAGGAGAACTTGCCAATGATTCCATATTGTAGTTTTTCCTGTATGATTAGGTTTCAAACTTTAGATGATTTCCACGTAATATTAGGCTCCCTATGCAACATTATGATAGGTTTAGGAGGAACCCTAAAGTTAGTGTTATCCACTACTTTAGGCTTCAAAAGATCTGCATACTTTGAACTATTACTCACCTTTTGATAGTCATTACTTGTCTCCTCTATACTACGCATGCTACTATCATTCGGTGGGATAGTCCCACAGGCTACAGTGTCCATGTTGGTTGGAAAATCTAGGGTTTTTGGATGTCAACAACTAGGGTTTTTGGTTTTTTCAGTAGATAATAAAGAAAAAGAGAATTCAAATGTTTTTCTATCTATCACTTCAACAGTCATATTTTGGTGAGTCCTTATCATTCGAGGACTAGTTATCAGTATTTCTTTTTTTTTGCTTTATTTAATATTAAGATAGTTAGAGTTAGTTGGGGGCTTTTCCGAGAAACTCACCATAGTATTCTTTCAGACAGGTAGTAAAGATCAATCTTTATGTTATGCCAAGAGATTTTTGTTTTGATTTTATCATTGAGATTTGATTTGATTATTTTTATGTAATTCATAATTTAGCTTCTGCATAGTGTTATTCAGTTTATATAGTATTCATAGTGTTATGTAGGTCCATGGGTTAGCCTGGCGTCACTTGAGATTCTAAGCACCATCCTACGACTAGGGTAGTCTCGAGTTTTGAGAGAAATACTACAAATACCTCACACACTTATGGTACGAAATAGCACAATCACTGCAGACTATCAAATTCATACTCAAACTTAAGAAAGTATCACTTCATTGATATTTTACTAATGACAAGTACAAATTTGCAGTAGTCAATTATCAAATAGGACCACACATACAATCATAGTGGAAAACAACATAGACAAAAAAAACCCTCAAGGTGATAAACTCATGAATACCCTACCCTTACCAGAATAAAAAATGCATTATTCCTAATGCATAATGCAATGACCCTCCAGATTATTTCCTCTATATGTATTCATTTTTGACCTTTTAAGCCTACTCATTGAGACTACAGTTCATTTATGACTTGTTAGAATTATTGGTTCGATTATCAGACAATTTGTTTGGATTTTAGGCTCATTTTTCTATTATGGAGCTTTTACTATTTAGGATTTGGTCTCAGACCAAAACTCCTAGTAGACGACCTCATATGAGAATTTTGACACCATCAGCTCCAAAACATTGATTTTAGTCCATAAGGACCCTTGGTTCAATTCTCGAGGCTTACAAACTAAGTTTGTTTAATAGGCTAATTTTGTGGAAAATAAAACTATATAAGTGGGCCCCATAATTTGTGAAAATGATCTAATAAAAGTTTTGATGGTTCTATTGAGTTTTTAACAATGAATTTTATATGGTAGCATATTTTTTTTTGTGCGCATGGAGTTTTGAATGAATTCTAAGAACCTAGTCGAAGTCCATTCCCGACTTAGCAAAAACTGGTAAATCAAGTTGCTTATAGGACTTCTTAAGAGACATTGATCATTTGGTCAATGGATGCTTAATAATGTTGTGTCTACTTAGTTGGGAATCTCTTAAGCACCCTGGGAGTCACTTAAGAAATACCCGACCAAGGGTCCAGATTGCTTAAGCGATACTGGAGCTGCTTAAGCAATAAGGTGATCGCTTAAGTTGCACGTGGTAGCTTTAAATGCCCTTTCCTGCACTCGATTTTCTACCACTTATTCCACCATTTTTACACCAAGTTGAGATCTCAAAGAGATAAAAAATGGGAAAATTATGCACATAAGTTAAGGTAAGCTAACATAACTCTCCTTGGTCATTTTCCATTATTTTTTTCTTTAATTTTCTAGCCTAATTCATGGTAAAATTCTTAGAAATTAGGTGTTGAATTCCTAAACTTTAATGCTTGATTTGAGACCAGATTTATGCTCTATTTGTGCTGAACATTTGAGCATAGATTCCTTATCCTTTTAGGGATCTCATGACAGGTTAAATTTTAGATTCCGTTTGTGGGAGCTATAGGCCCTTTCTTTACCCAAAATTTTACCTAACTCTTATTATAACAATATGGGTCTTATTTTACTCCTAAGTACATGTTGATTACTATTTTGATAGCATGACAAAATTTTTAAATCATGGTGTAAAGATGGATAATTTGTGGATGATTCAAGAGTTGTGGTTTGGCATTGATGTAGGCTTTTGTTTACTCTTATTATTGAGGTAGTGTTTTATATATGTTTCATGTTATATTAGGATGTTAGGATATGATTATTGGTAGAACATAGTGAGTTAGCCTAAATTATGAGTTTGGGGGCTAAAATGGTATTGACCCTTAAGGTGAAATAATAATTATGCTTGTATGATCTTTTTATCTTAGGTTGCTAGAATGTTAGGCATAGTTTAGACTAATAATACTATGATATAATGTTTAATGCATCACTTAGTAGATTGTGATGGGTTTTTCCTAGATTATGGTGGAATGGTTATGTTAGATATATATTATTGGATGCAATGTCGTCCTTATGATAATGTTTGGGTTGTTTGAAGTGGTTTATCCTTGTAAAGGAAGTGATTGTAGTTTATAGACATATTAGTGCTTATAATAGTATCTTTTTGATAGTAGTGATAGCATACATAGATTTGGAACATTCATGTTCACATAGATAGTAAATGATATGATTCGAACAAAAAATATGATTTTATTACTCTTTTTCTTTAAAAAGGGTTTATCCTTACTTTTAACTTTTAAAATAGATTTCTTCATATGGGAATTGTACCATCTTAATGAATAAATTATGATCCTTTGATAATAAAAAAGATATTTTAAAGATTTGACTAAGATAGATTCTGGTCCATAGTGTTGTTACTATTACTGAACTCAATCATGAGAGATCCTGATCCTTTATACAAGTTTATGATGATTTAGTCCCAAAGTTTACCCCAGGCAATAGATTATGGAATTACACTATTTTAGCCATAATTTTAGCAAGTGCAATATATATATATATATGTAGTAGAAGACAATGTAGATCGATGATGATGATGGCTATCTAAAATCCTGGATCAGGACAAGGTTGCTGTATACGGGTACTCTTAAACCCTGTAAGGTCCACTTCATTCGTCAGACATCATGCCAGAGAATAGAGGTCATCGTAGGTCCTTTCTTTGAGAGTCGTTGAGCTGGAGTAGGTGTATACAATATGTTGCATTATGGTACTTGGATTGATTATGGTATTATGGATTCACTGTGCATTCATCCTTGCATGTGAATTGCTTATAACTAGTATGCGTCTATAACTGTCAGCGTTACAAGGGGTCGCATATGTATAGGTGATGAGTTTTTCTTGCGGTATGTTGTGTGTACTGTTTGGACCTTTTGAGTTTTACGGCTCGATTTACGTATTTTTTTGTTTTATCTGGTTACATTGTATTATTAATGTTCTTATGATTAGCTCATGATAGGTTGATGATTGGACATATATTAATATTTGAGATATAACTCTGATTCCTTATTCTTATGGTTATATAATTACACATAATTATCCCATGGTTAGGCAGTATAGTTTTAGATCCTGCTTATGTTAGTAATAGTTCCTACTATGATTAGGAGGCCATGAGATTCTAGTGAGACTACTTAGGTTGTACATTTAAGTTAGCCTTATGTATTAAGATGTATATCTATCTATGTGTAATAATGGTATTACCATGTATTCCTTCATTTATTCATGTTGTATATCTTTTCCTTGGCCTTTTATACTATTATATATCTATCTTCCCCTCTTTATTCATATATTTTTTAGTGATATATGTGTATGGTGTTTAGGTTCCTGAGTATGGCTAGAATAATATAGTTTATCCTTACTGTCTCAGTAACTTTATTGTTTAGTTTGCTGGATATTTAGATGTAGTTTACATTCTTACTTCCATGCTATTATTTTTGTATTATCTTTGGAACTCAATTGGTGGTTTCCAAATGAGTACCACGTATTTGGTACTCATACTACACTTCTGCAGCATGTAGATCATAGTATGGGTTCCTGCCCTTTTTTTGTGCTTTGTGCAGAACAGCTATGGGTTAGAGACATAGGGTGAGATCATGGCATTCAAAGTATTTCTACTCTCCCTCTTATATACTAGAATAGTCTCTATGTTGTATTCAAAGATGGGTTGTATTAGTATATTCATTTCGTACTCTTTTTTGAACTCTTATTTCAGTAGAAGATCTTGTATTAATTCCACTAGGTTTTGGGACTATTTGATGTATTTTACTCTTTCCTATATTTATTCGACACTCCTCCTTCCTTTCTCTTGGTAGTCCATTATTAGTATTTTAGGATTACAGATTGGCATACCTACTGGGAGGTTATACTAGGTTCCATCATTACCTAATAAATTTGGTCATGATACATAAACAATACAAATTTAAGATCAAGGGATGGGATACTTATGAAGCCCTTGGGATTGGGAGTTTGGCAAGCTTTTAGAGGCCTCTGAATCCGTAACAATGACCTCAATTTCAACCTAGGTGCTCAAATGACCAATCTCTTCAATCATTGAAGTAGGTGTTGGCAACACAGGTGGTGTGAATAAACCTACATGAGTTGAACTATAAGATACTTTAGACAACTTAGATTGTGCCTACTTTATCCCAGCCTCTTCGTCTTTCTTTGATTCTCTTACCTTTTTTCTTATAACACTCTCCTCTTTTGTCTCATTTTTTTTCTTTCTTTTCCTTAATGTTTTCTTCTTTCTAGCTAGCCTAAATTTTTTTTTGGTATCTTTGATTGTCTACCCCATTAAGTCAAGTATGTCATCACTAAGTTCGAATTCCATTATCCTTCGATTAAAGGTGCCAGTGGTAGGGGCCTTTTTTAATGTAGTAATATCTTATTATGATTTCTTCAACTCTAAAGTAAACTTAGATAAATAAAGAATAGACAACTCTCAGAGTTTGGTATTCACCATTTCCTCTATATCATCCATTTGCATATGTAGATTCTCGTATAGTTTGAGAGTTTCTCGTATAATTTGATCCATAGATTTGTTGAATTGCTTATCCCATGCATTCATATAATTCTCAAATTGCCTTTGCTTCTTTACCACTTTCACAAAATTTTCTTATGTAAACTAAAACTCTAAATATTCAAATGTCATGGATGCAGTGTCTATAGTCTTTGCTTGTGATGATGTAGTAGCAACTCTAAATGAGGCAGAAATGCCATGTATAACAACAAAGTTACTACCAATAGAATAGTTGTGGGATCATTTGATGCATCCAGATTGGTGCGAGATGAAGGTCTTAATGATGGAGGTTTGTGAAACCATAGCTCAAAATTTTTATCATCCCATATCTTATCAATATCTTGCTTCTTTGTCGTCCTGAATTCATTATCCATTCCATAAATAATTCATACCTTTTATAGCTTACAAAGTTTTGTGATCAAACAAGGAAAAGGCAATGCACTTGTAGTCTTACAAGCCCTCACAAACAACTCATCAGCAATGACATTGTAAAAGTTAACCTTAGTCTTGCAAGCCCTCACAGACAACTCATCAACAATGACATTATCAAAGTTAACCTTCATCCCTTCCAATCAAACTTGCAACCAACATAGCTCTTTTCTTATCCAGATTGGAATCACCACTTGAAAGCATCAATCATAGCCTAACCACTACCCACTAGAATTTTGTTGCAAAATTAAAAGATGATTTAACTATCCTTTCCTTATTCTTCAACCTTGTGTGCTCATCCCACTCTATCAGTACTCGGGCAAGCCATGGACGTTGAGTAGAGGCTATAGTCATTTGATGATTTAATTTTTAAGTAAGAACTGGAGGTGTATAAATTTGGAAAAATAATATATGATTGATTGTATTCTCCAATATGTTAACAGAACCCCCCTCGAAGTGCAACTATCAACCAATTACTCATGTCGATCACCTTTTGCCCTTTTGGAAAGTATTTCTTAAGTATAACCAAATAATTCTAAAAATAGTTATTGACAACACTAGATAGTATGATCCAGATTATTTTTTTAAATAGCCTAGTTCATATTCATTATACCTACACTCAAACTCAGGGTACTCTGGTAATTCTATGGTCACTTTTTGATATTTTTTAACATACAACATCTTTATGCTTCTTGATTGTGTTGTCTTGAGTTTGTCATAGTAACGATTTTTTATTCCTTTTGCCTGCCATCTAATGGATTTTTGCACCCTTAGAGTTTTTCTTCAAGCACTACATCTGCTACTTGCTCGGTTTCCTCTTCTAAACTGGACGTCACCTCAGTATTAACTTCTTCATTTGGTGTAGAGCTGGAGCTGTAATTACTCTAACCATTTCCACTTGAATCATCACTTGATGACCCATCCTATTCTTTAGATTGGAAGGCATGAGTATACTTCTTCTCACTTTGTCTAGTGTTATAGCTTGGGGCTTCAGCTTCCCCACCCTTAATTTTATGTTCATTTCTCAACTTTGAGAATAAGGCATCTCTTGCCTACCTTTGATTTGGTCCTCCTCTTGTCATTGGAAACTTGTGAGGAATAGTACCTACAGAGGGAAATAATTAGTTGTAGCACAAAACCGCAAGGATCTAATTATGTTGCATAACATTACACTACTTATTATTGATAGTTAGGGATGGTGGTTCATCACATAGGTGACCGTTTATTAACCTTTTTTGTCAACCCTTTCATGTTTAACCAACACTTTTTAATTGATAGTTTGAAGGGTCACATTCCATATGGTTCATCAAATGATCCATTAGTATCAAGCAAATTTATCTTAGGTTGATTTATGCACCTAAGTGTTGTTATCTAGCCTTAATTACCTTAGTTTTGAGGGCTCTTATATGCGTAAGGAGTTAATCTTTATATAAATGAGAAACAAAGTGTTAAGTTACTTGTTTATAATGTTTAAGGTGTGTTCAAATCATATTTTGGAGCAAAGCATTCATGTAGAATTTATATAAGAATGCTAGTACTCTTATCTTGAGCAATGTTTTGTTCTAGTTGTTCAAGTTGGATTCTATCATGTTGTGAGCTCTGATTCATGGTGTTTTATGTCATAGGAAGCTTTCTGAGATGACAAACATGAGAAATGGATGATATACAAGCTTGAATTAAAGAGGGAAAGTTACCACAAATCAAGGAATCAAAGGCCTAATGCATAGATCAAAGCATGAAAAAATCTAGAAATTTTGGGCTTAGGGCATGCCACGCTTCCCAGGCATCATATAAGGGCGTGAAATAGAGGCAAGTTAAATTGGCCAATTTTGGATTACTTTAAATAGGATAATCCAACTCTTTTGTAAGCATCAGTGATGACCTTGGGGCATTAGAATACACTTGAGGAGGCTTCTCTTAGGGTTTTTATTCCTTCCTTTAGTTTACTTTTGGATTAATTACATAAACTTTATTATTATGATTCGTTATAAGTCCATGAGTGGATAAACACCATGATCCAGGGTTAAAGCAAAGAACATGAGTACTTTAGCTTATAACTAAGTTTATATATGTTATTAACATTATTGGTTGCTCACATATCCTTGTTTTACTATTCTATGTATTATTTACCCTTAGGATAAATGAATAATTTTATCAAGTGCCTAGAAAGAAATGAAAGAATGGAATGTCAGATATTATGGAATAGGATCATAATTATTTTTATAAATTGAAGTTATGATTTACATTTAGGATAGGAATTTACCTAATTCACCCAATTTGGTTCATCAACGGGATGAAATACAAATGTGTTTAGATTAGTTCTTACATACCCTCTCAACGATGTAGTTGTAAGGCTAAGTTAGATATATTATGGAATAGGATCATAATTATTTTTATAAATTGAAGTTATTATTTGCATTTAGGATAGGAATTTACCTAATTCGCTCAATTTGGTTCATCAACGGGATGAAATACAAATGCATTTAGATTAGTTCTTACATACCCGCTCAATGATGTAGTTGTAAGGGTAATTTAGATAGTTGATTAAAGGTTTGGAATACCGTAATCATATTATCAACCCCATGAAGAAAAAACCTTGAAAATTAACTTAATCAATGAAGTTATATAGCTAAGTAGGATTGTTCGTAGTGCCTTAACCCTGGATTTCTCCCTAATTTTTTTCAAGAACTTTACTTTAGCACTTTTTTACTTTTATGTTTAGTTTTCAATTCATAAACATTATTGTTTTTTTGCACTTTTTTAATATTTATAGTGAACTAGAATTAAATGGTTGTTGAGCACAAGTACCTGTGGGATCGATTATTGGCTTTTAAAGGCCATTTTAATAATTGGTGGACCATATAAACTTGTGTGTGCATAATAAGTTTTTGGTGCCGGTTGCTGAGGACTTTTTAATTTGCAACTATTTTTGTTTCAGTTATTCTTTTTGATTTATTATGTGCTAACAGCTTGATCTTAGCTTCTATATTTGTAGGTTCAGTTCTAAAAAGAAAGTAAGATGGCAAGGGAAATGGATTTGGTTGACCCCTATACTAAACATGAGCGACACTTTCACTTGTTGAGGAGAAAAATAGTACTTCTCTATTAAATACCATAAATTCAGAAAGAGGGAGATGTTCATGCACCAATGACATAAGATCTAGTAGACCGAAGGATAGTATGCAAAGTGGTAATACCACTAACAACTAATGATATTAATCATCCATAGATTGACCGACATTGGGAGGTAGATTTAAACTGAAGCAGAACATGGTGCATCTTTTGCACACAAGTGGTTAGTCTACTGCCTTGTCACATGAGGATCCATAGGTTTATTTATAGAACTTCTTAGAGATAAGCGATATATTCGTCCCCATTGGAGTCTCCGTAGACTATGTGAGGCTCATATTCTGCCCCTTCTCACTTTTCTAGGAAGCTAAGAAGTGGTTGAACGTAAAGCCAAAAAGTTTCATCACTACATGGGATAATCTAGTGAAGAAGTTACTTATCCATTTCTTCCCATCCAGTATGACTATAAGGATATGCAATGAAATCTTGAGTTTCAAGAAATAGTTGAATGAAAACATATATCATGCTTGTGAGAGGTTCAAATATCTTCTTTGAGATTGTCCACATCACCAAAAGCCCAGTGAGGTATTAACATACATTTTTGTAGAATCTCTTGACCATAATATGATGATTTTCCTAGATTCAACTATAGGTGGTCAAGAACTAAAGAAAACATTTAATAGGATCTATCACTTCTTAAATCAAATTGCACAATGTAGTCTTGACTGGCAAGGTGACATCTCTAGAGGTGCAGTAAAAAATCCTGTGGTTATGATAGAAGTTAATGGTGTCACATCCTTATCCACCCAATTTTCAGTTCTTCAAAATTAGATAATGACATAATTTAGCAAATTTGGTTTGAATTAATTTCAGGATTAGGTGAATACAGTTCAGTAGGTTCTGTCTTTACACTAGATTTATGGGAACAATGGTCATTCTGTAGACTTGTATGGAGGAAATTTAGAGTCTATAAAATTTTTGGGAAATGCACAAAACAAAATTATGGTACTTCCTAAGACACAAATGGAAGAGTTAGCCCAATTATGCATGGAGGATTAATCACACTCAGCAGTTTTAATAGCAGCAGAACACATATATCAGTAATATTGAAGAGACAATAATGCTGAAATAAAAAATTAACAGCCTGCTCAAAAGAATTTAGAGGCACAGTTGAGGAAGCTAGCCCAGGCACAGAATACTAAGCCCCAAGGTGCACTACCAAGTGACACAAAAAATCAAAAATAGGCTATGCCAATCATCTTTAGGAGTGGTAGAAATCTCATCGACAGACCTCCTAAGAAAAATAATAAAGGACAAGTAAAGTTAGTCTCTCATGCGGTAGAGAAGAAGCAAGTTGAAGTTAAGAATACTTAAAATTTGGGAAAGTCTGAGTACCCAAAGACCAAGGCAAACAAGCATGAGCATTAAAGACCACCAACCCCATCCCCTTAAAGGCTCAAGAAGGCCAAGTAGGATACATGTTTTAAGAAGTTTTTTGACATATTTAGAGTACTTCATATTAATCTTTCTTTATTAGATGTTTTACAGGGTATGTCTAAGTATGCTAAGTACTTGAAGGATGTGGTAGCTAATAAGAAAAAGTTAAAGGACATTGAGATGGTGTCACTTACTGAGGAGTACACTTCAGTGGTGTTGATAAATATGCCAAAGAAACTATAGGACCCAGGGAGTTTCACCCTTCCCATACAAATTGGCGATAATAATATGGTCTATGCCTTCACTGATTTAGGGAAAAGTATAAACTAGATGCCCTTGTCAGTATTCAATATTCCTGGTTTTGGAAAGCCAAGTCTATGTTTTGTAGTGATCCAAATGGTGGATAAAACTAGAGTTCATCCCAAAGGAATTATTAAAGAAGTGCTCATTAAGGTTGGTAAATGTATTATCATTAATGACTTTATTATTCTTGATTATGATGCAGAAATAGGGTGCTAATAATATTGGGACATCCATTATTAGTGATGGGAGGAGTAATAATTGATGTTAGAGAGGGCACTTTTAAAATGAGAATAAATAATAAAGAGATGGTCTTCAATGTTTACAAACCACTCAGTCCACTCAAAGTTTACAAACCACTCAGTGTTGTAGAAGTGGATGATTGTGGGGCGGTGGAACCTAAACAACCAATGACCTCGCTGAACAGTCTCATAGAGTTGCCTAAAACACCAATCATACCCGAAAGGGTGAAGATAAAAGAAGATCATTAAAAGGTGAAAGTTGAAAAAGATGATGAGTTTGACAGTACACACTCAAGAAGTTAGAAAAGAGTGAGAAGATGTCCTTCGAGTAGGAGGAAGTAAAATGGTTAATGTAGTGATATAGGTCTTTTAAATCTTCGTTGTTTTTTAGCTAGTTTTGGTTAATTTTGAAAAAATTTCTAGAAGTTTTTCTCTTTGTTAGACTTTAGTTCTAGTTATTGTTATTAGTCTAGTAAGGGCACACTTCACCTACCTCTTGGTTGTTCTTTTTCAATTCATTTTCAAGGGGCAGCCCTTGAACCCAATATTCCTTTGAACCAGTAACCATTTTTTCAATTTTTAGGAGTAAATTTTAAAATTTTTGTATTAGGAGTAAGTGGGATGTTTTTTCCTATTGCTATATGTGATTACATAGTAGAAGTGATTTTGATTATAAAAAGTATGTTAATGTGTTGAATGACTACTTTTGAGACGCTGGGAATCATGTTTATGACTGTTATACGATGTTGGCTTAATTCTATATTCATTTTATTGCTTGGTTTAGGGGGTGTAATACTCCAACTTGAGTTGAGCATGTAGCATGTGTGAAGTGAGCGTTGTTGTATTATCCTTATTGTATATTGATGACTAGAACTTGACTGGTGTATGTGTAAATCAAAATAAAGAATGTGGGTTTAGGAGTTGATATAGACATTTCTTTTATAACTATATTTCATACCCTCTTCCATCTACCTTTATGCATAATTTTAGTTAGCCCTATTTAGCCTTAGCTTATTTCTTTTGTAAACTCATATGTATCCTGTCCCCCATCTTTGACTGGCCATAATTTGATCCAAAGCTCCTACATACTTTAGTTGTTGAATTAATAAGGTTAAGGAGTGTGAAATTTTAGAAGGAAAATATGGAAAGTAAAGGCCAAAAGTAGTAGCTAGTGGTGTTGAAAAATTTTATATGTTGGGATTGGGAGTAATGTAATGAAACAAAAGAAAATTGTGCAAAATTAGATCAAATGATTTTAAGGAATACTCCCTACTTTTTATATGTGAACTATATTAAAGAGATGGGGGGAAAAAAGAGATGTATAAAGGTAGAGGTGATGAAAGGTTGGCAGATTAAACTTAAATGTTGAACAAGATACATTAAAGCTCTTAGGTAAGATAGTCACTATTACTTGCCATAATAGTTCCTAACCACCCCTTAACCTATATTACAACCCTTAAAGACCTATTTGATCTTAAGCTTTAACATTTTGATATTAGTAGAGTACTACACTTAGAGCAACCTCATAGTTAATCATGTGTTACATGAGAATTATTTGTGAATGTAGCGTAATTTGATTCTTATACCAATTCTTGTAGTAAATTGCATATATGTGACTGAATATGGGCAAATCTCTCTTGTGTTGAGACCATATGTTTGATGATTGTTAGGTAATTCATATGTTTCTTTGATTGAGTAATATGCATGAGTTTGCAAACATAGTGATTCAATTATTGAGGTTAGGATGTTTTGAAGTAGTGTTCATGAGCTTTCAAGTGTATGTGGCGTACTTATTGTAAAACTTGCTAGTTGTGCAATTATTATAGTGCTAGTTTGAGTGTGTTGCTTTTAGTAGTAGTGTTAAAGTCTTCCTTATGTGATGATTTTGGTAAAAATTTATTTGTGGAAAAACAAGGCTTTAAGTGTGGCGTGATAATCTTAAGTGGATTTATGTACCTAAGTATTGTTTTCTAGCCTTAATTAGCATAGTTTTGAGGATTTTTTTGTGCGTAAGGTGATAATCTTTATATAAAAGAGCATCTAAGTGTTAATTACTTGTTTATAATGTTTAAGGTGTGTTCAAATTAAAGTTTTATGCAAAACGTTTGTGTATAATTTATACAAGAAGAATAGTACTCTTCGCTCGAGCTATGTGTTATTCTTGTTGTTCCTGTTGGATTCTTGATCGTAGGTGAATTTATGCAGCTAACACTGGTTATCCCACCTTAATTACCTTGTTTTGAGTACTTCTTATGTGCTTAATGAGTTTTTAATGAGATAATTTAGAATCTAAGTGTCAAACTATGTTATTATAATGTTTACGGTGTGTTTCAAATATCTTTTGAATCAATTTGGCCACTTAGAGTTTAGACGAGAAAACTAGTCTTACTAGCTTGAACTATGTGTTGTTCTAGTTCATATCGGTGGATTATAGTGTGTGTAATGGGTTAATAAATGGTTTAATTGACTAATTATGTGTGGAATAAATTTTTTATAGTGTTTTAGGTTCAATTAAAACAAGCCAAGATACAAAACACTAAGTTAAAGATCAAAAGGATAAAACTAGTACTCTTAGCTTAAGGTACCAGTTCATCGTCTTGGATTGTTTGTTATTTTGAGCTCTAATATATGGTGTTAAGTGATATAGGATGCTTTTTTAGTTGATAATTATGATATATAGGTAATTTACAATCAGTAAATAAAGTGTAAACAACATTGCTAGGCTTGGAAAGGATGGACAAACACATGGGACAAGACTCGACAAAACATGGACATTTTGGAGTCATTGGTGCACTATAACCATTACACAATTTTGGTAGCATCCAAAATTACCAATTATAGTATATCACCATGATTATAGAATTCTACTCACCCTAGGTACCTTGATAAGGGCGTGGCACACCCGTAAGTAAAAATCGGCAACTTGTGTCCAATTATAAATAGGAAACTTTGTTGTTATGCTTCACACCTTGGACGACCTTGGTACTTGAAGGGAGGCTGT
This sequence comes from Capsicum annuum, assembly GCF_002878395.1. Taxonomy (NCBI): domain Eukaryota; kingdom Viridiplantae; phylum Streptophyta; class Magnoliopsida; order Solanales; family Solanaceae; genus Capsicum; species Capsicum annuum. The sequence continues at coordinate 153,708,312 of NC_061114.1, read as the reverse complement.
AGAACACTTAAATAAGGGTATTTCTTCCATTTCTCTTGTTTTTATGGATTTTAATATGTATTCATTCATTGTGATCATAGTTGCGTCTATGATCGGCTAAACACCATTTTTCGGGTTTAAGGCCAAGACCATGATTTCTATTGTTATGAATTGATTTGGTTGTGGTTTTTTATCATTTTTGGTTGTTTATTATCCTTTTTATCAGTATTTTAAGGATTCACGACTCTTATAATACATACATATTCATCTTTTGAACCCGCGAGGCGAAACAAGAGGGTAGAATGTGGGATAAATAGAATAGGATCATAATCATTCAAGTTCTTGGGGTTATGATATTCACTTAGGATAGGAATACACTTACATACCCTATTTTATTCACTTACATATGAAATATGAATGCATTAAACTTAGTCCTCACATCCCCTTTCAACGATGTAGTTGTGGATCTAAGCTAGATAGGTGATTAGAGGCTCGAAAGACCATAATCATAAAATCAACCCCATTATTAAACAACTAAGATAATTAATATAACCAATGAATTTCTATAGCATAGTATGATTGTTCATAGAGCCTTAACCCTAGGTCTCTCCCCATTAATTATCCAAATAATTTACTTCACCATATTTTTTTTGTTTACTCTTAGTTATAACTTTCAAACTCTTGTGGTTATGTTTGCGGTAATTTAATATTAATCATGAACTAGAATGGAATAGTAGCTTAATTATAGTCCTTATTGGATTGATACATTTATTTTAATAAGGCCACTATATTACTTGGCTAAACCACAATACTTGCGTATGTGCTAATATGCTTTAGGCACCGTTGTCGGGGATTTGTCAATAGGAAACTCTCTTAGTATAGTTTTAATTTTTTATTTCTTTTAATTTTTCTAGATTTAGTTGTAGGTGGCCAGGCTTTGGAAAAGACTTATGATGAGCTATACACCTTGTTGAACCAGACTGTACAAGGAAATCCAAATTGGCATAGTGATACCTTAAGGAGCTTAGTGAAAAAGGTTGTGGGTATGATCGAAGAGGGTAGCGTAATAGCCTTAGCTGCCCAACTTTTAGCTATAAATAATCAAATAATGAATTAATTCAGCAAGTTGGGTGTGCATCAGTCTTGGGCTCTAGTTAATGCAGTGTAATAAGATCCGGTATGGTGTAAGATTTATGGAAACTGTGGCTACTTTATATACCTATATGGAGCCAATCCTAAATCCTTCAACTTAATGGGCAATGCATAAAAGCCAAATTATGGCAATTCTTACAACCAAAAGTGGCAGAATCAGCCCATTCATTCGGGTAAACAATTAGCATCAGCAATACTAGCAGCAACAACACAATACACATTCCAACAATATTAAGCAAATTTTGAAGAAGATCCAGGCTAATCAAGAGAAGATAACTGTTGATATCAAAAATCAGAAAATTGCACAAAAATAATTGGAGTAGTAGTTGGGGAAATTATTGTAAGTATAGAATATCAGGACTCAGGGTGGTTTCCCAAGTGATAATGAACCTTTGAATCAAGTTATGAAAATTAATTTGAGGAGTGGTAAGGAGCATAGTGACATACCTCTAAAGAAAGATAAGGAGGTAGATACAGAGTTAGTTCCTTAATGAGTTGCAGACAAAGTTGCTAATAATTTGGGGATGTCTAAGTACCCCAAAACAAAGTTTGTTGAACAAGTGAATAATAGACCACTACCACTATTCCTATAGAGGTTAAAGAAAGTCACAGAGGATATCTATTTTAAGAAGTTCTTTAACGCATTCAAAGAATTTCACATTAATTTGCCTTTGTTAGATATTTTGCAGAGAAAGCCTAAGTATGCCAAGCAATTGAAGGGTGCGGTGACTAATAAAGTAAACATGAAGGACATTGAGATGGTGGCATTGATAGAGGATTTTAGGTCTTTGGTAATGAAAAAAATGCCCAAGAAGCTTAAGGACCCAAGAAGTTTCACCCTCCCCATATAGATTAGTGAAAGTGAAGTAGTCCATACCTTGAGTGATTTAGGGGTGATTATAAATTTTATGCCTCTGTCAATGTTGTACACTCTTGGGTTGGGTGCGACGAGACCATGACCTTTGATGCTCTAATTGGCGAACAGGACCTTAGTTGGTAAGTTTGTAGTTCTTGCTAATTTTGTTGTTTTTTTTTATAATGCAGATAATAGGTTATGGATCATTTTGGGACATCTAATATTATCCATGGGAGGAGCATTGATAGACATAAGAGAGGGCACTCTCATAGTAAGATTAGATGACGAAGAGGTGGTTTTCAGAGTTTATAAGCCACTTAATCAACCACCCCACTACAAAGATTTGTGTATGATTCCAGTGATGAAAGTAGGTAAGTATGAGTTGGTAGAAAGTGCACCACCAAAGACCTCTTTGAACAGTCTTATTCAGTTACTAGAGGTACCAGCTAATCTTGAAGTGATGATAATTGATGAGCCTAAAAAGGCTATTATTGAAAAAATATATTGACATAAAGAGTTCATACTCAAGGGGTCAGAAATGAATAAAAAGATGTCCTCTAAGTAGGAAGAAGATGATTAAGGAACTAAATTGAGTAGTGATGTTGGGTCATGCTGTGATACTAAATCAGGCACTAATTTGGAGGCAACTAAGTTAAGGTAGGTTTTATTTTTAGTATTTGAGTTTTTACTTCACGTATTGATTGTTTCTATTGAGTCATAGGTTCATAGAAAGTTTGAGCATTGGAGACCCAAGCTAAAGAGCATGGCAGATACTAAGTGTGGGGTTCTTGAAACTCTTGATTTTAAAAGATGCTACTAGCTAGACCTAGAGTTCTTAGGGAGTATTTTTTATGCTACTTTTAATTGTACTTTGGGGACAAAGTGAGTTTTAAGTATGGGGTGGGGAAATTCCTATGGTTTCGGGTGAAGTGATGTTGTAGAGTCTTATTTTTTGTTTTTCTCTTAGTTTTTAGGTTAAATTTACTTTTTAAAAAAATTACAAAAATATCTTCTTTTTAATTTTTAGATTTTAGTTAGTTGGGTTAGATTAGGTGCACACTTCACCCACCCCATGGTTGTTCTTTTCAGTTCTTTTCCATGGGGCGTCCCTTGAACCCAGTATCATTTTTTTAGGAGTAAATTTTAATTTTTTTATGATCAGGATAAGTGAGATGTCCTTGTTGGTTCTTTTTGTAATTACATGATGCCTATGGATTTTGTATGTACAAATGTGCTGATTGTGTGAATGACTACTTTTGATACTCCTAGACTCTAGTTTATGACTCATGTGTGTTGTTGGCTTAATGGTTAGTTCATGTGATTGCATAGTTAAGAGTATATGATGATCCTACTTAAGTTGACTATGTTCCATGTGTGTTGTATGGTTTTTGCGTATTGCATATTACCATGATATTTAGAACTTGCCTGGTGTATATGCAAAGCGAAATAAAGAGTATGGGTTTAGGAAATTATATAGGCATTTCTTTGATTGTCATGTTTCATACCTTTTATGACCTACCCTTGGGAATGATCCTAGTTTTCCCCATTAAGCCTTTAACCTACTCTTTGGTAGCCTTATATATAGTCTTTTTCCCTTTTTTATTTGACCTGAAATTGATCCAAAGCCTCTAAGGGCTTTAGTGAAAACTAATAAAGTAAAGAAATGTGAAAATAAGACTAAAAAGGGTGAAAGTAAGGCCCCAAAAAGTAGCTATTGGTGTTGTAAAATTGATAAGTGTTATTGGAAATTGTGAAATAAAAAAAAAAGAAATATTGTGCTAAATTTGATCCTCAGTTGATAAAAAAAACAGTCCCTCCATGATACTTGTGAATCATTATAATGAGATGGGGCAAAATAAAAGAAGTGTATTGGTAGATGAGGTGGAATGCTGGTTGTTAGAGGTGAATTGAATGAAAAGGGTGATGTATTAAAGTGCTAAGGTAACATAGTCACTATTACTTGCCAGAATAGTTGCTACCTTTCCCTTAGCCTACATTACAACCCTGAAAGATCATTAGATCTTTAACCTTAACAGTCTGATATTAGTAAAGTACAATAGTAAGGGCAATCCTATGGTTCATCTTGTGTAACTTGTGAATTTTTTGTGAGAGTAAGAGTGATTTGATTCTTGTACCAATTTTTGTGATAAATTGCATCTATGCGAGTGATTATGGGTAACTATGTTACTGTGAGGTAACATGTTTAATGATAATTGAGTGATTTTTATGATCTCTTTAATTGAGCAATATGCATGAGTTTGCCAACTTGGTGAGTCAATTCTTGAGGTTAGGATGTTTTGAAGTAGTGTACTTGAGCTCTCACTTGTGTATAACATACTTAAGATAAGAACTTGCAATCTGTGTAGCCATTGTAGTACTAGCTTGAATGTCTTTATTATAATATAGTGAGGAGTCTTCTCTAATTATGATGCTTATATTATAGAGTTTTTCGAGGACGAACAAGGCTTTAAGTGTGGGGTGATGATCGTAGGTGAATTTATGCACCTATAACTTATTATCCAATATTAATTAGCCTTATTTTGAGGATTTATTGTGTGCTTAATGAGTTTTTAATGAGACATTTTAGATTCTAAGTATCAAACTACTTGATTATAATGTTTAAGGTATGTTTCAAACAAGTTTGGAATCAATTTTCCCACTCAGAGTTTAGACAAAAAACTAGTGTTAGTAGCTTGAGCTATATGTTGTTCTAGTTGATCTAAATAGATTCTAGTGTGTGTAATTGGTTATAAATGTATAACTAAGTAATTATGTGTAGAGTTATTTTTTATAGTGTTTGAGGTTCAATTGAAACAATCCAAGAGACAACACTAAGTTAAAGATCAAAAGGACAAAGCTAGTACTCTTAGCTTAAGTTACCGGTTCATCATCTTGGATTGTATGTTGTTTTTAGCTCTAATATGTCGTGTTTGATTATATAGAATTCTTATTCAGTTGATAACTATGATATATATTTGATTTAAAAGCTGTAAATCACGTGGAAACAACACCATAAGTCTTCCAAAGGATGGACAAACATATGGGACAAGATTTGACAAAAAAAGGACGTTTTGTAGTCATTGGCATGCCACGGACCTTAAGCACCATGTTTGGGCCGTGACACACCATTTGGAGTATCCTAAATAACCAATTATAGTATGTCACTACAATTATGGCATGTCACGAATTCTAGTAACCTCGATAAGGGTGTGGCACTCCCCTATGTAAAAATCGACAGCTTGTGTCCAAGTATAAATAGGAAACTTAGTTGTTATGTTTCACACCTTGGGCACATTGGGACTTCAAGGGAGGATGGAGAACACTTTTATTAGGGTTTTTATTCCATTAATATGGTTTTTATATGAATTTTAACAAGTATTAATTCGTTGTTATTATGTTTATGTACATTATCGGCTAAACACCATGTTCTAGGGTTAAGTCCAAGAACATGATTTCTATTGTTATTAATTGATTTGGTTGCGGTTTTTTATCATTGATTTTTGTTAATTTATCCTTGTTATCACTATTTTAAGGATTCACATTCCCTTAGAATACATGCATAATCATCTTGTGAACCCGGGAGGAGGAACAAGAGGGTAGAACGTGGGATGAGTAGAAGAGGATCGTAATCTTTCACTTGCTTGAGGTTATGATTTCCACTTAGGATAGTAATACACTTAAGTTCCCTATTTGGTTCAGTTATGTGGTGAAATATGATGCATTTAACTTAGGTATTGCATCCCCACTCAACAATGTAGTTTAAAGGGCTAAGTTAGACATGTGATTAGAGGCTCGAAAGACCATGATCATAAAATCAATCCTGTGAATTAACATCCAAGATAATTAACCTAACCAATGAATTTCTATGGTGTAATATGATTGTTTGTAGAGCCTTAACCTTGGGTATCTCCCGATTGATTGTCCGAACAATTTACTTACCATATTATTTTAGTTTACACTTTCTTATAACTTTCAAACTCTTGTGGTTACATTTGCACAAATAGAATTTTAATAATTGAACTAGAACCAAATATTTGCTTAACTTTAGTCATTGTGAGATCAATACTTGGCTTTTAATAAGGCCACAACATTACTTAGGTAAGCCACTTACACTTGCGTGTTCGCTTGGGTGCAATAATTCTATCATATTGTGAGCTTTAATTCATGGTGTTTTATATTATACAAATCTTGGCGAGATGATAAAAGTGATAAATCTATGATAAACAGTCTAGAATTGAAGAGGAAAAGCTACCACGAATAAAGGAATCAAAGGCCAAACGCATAGAGAAAAGCATCACAAAATCTGAAAGTTTTGGACTTAGGGGCATGCCGCACTCCCTAGCCACCACTTTAAGGGCATGCCACACCCTTAGTGTCAAAAAAATGGCATTTACATTAATCCTCCACAATTTCAATGTGCCATGCTGCCTAGCCACTGCGATAGGGGCGTGGCATGGAAGCAAGTTAAAATCGGCCAATTATGGCCTACTATAAATAGGATATTTCAGCTATTTCGTAAGCATATTGGATGATCTTGGGTTTTTGAAATACAATTTAGGAGGCTTCTATTAGGGTTTTTATTCCTTCTTTAGTTTACTTTTTGATCAATTACATAAATTTCATTATTATGATTCTTTGTAAATCCATAAGTTGCTTAACACCCTCATATGGTTTTAAGGCCAAGAACATCAGTACTTTTTCTTTTAACTAAGTTGGTTTATGTTATTATCATTATTGGTTATTCATATATCTTTTTTTTACTATTCTACAAATTTGCAACCCTTAGGATATATTCATAATTCTATCATGAGACCTAAAAGAGGAATGATAGAATAGAACGTGGGATATATGGAATTGGATGTAATCATTTAATGAATTGAGGTTATGACTTATGTTAAAGATAGGAGTGTACCTAATTTCCTCTATTTTGTTCATAAATGGGAAGAAATACAAAGTCATTTATCTTAGTTCTTACAGTCCCACTCAATTATGTAGTTGTTAGGCTAAGTTAGATAGTTGATTAAATGTTTGGAAGATTTTAATCATGTTGTAAACCCCATGAAGCAACAACCATATTTAACTGAAACAAAAAGTTATACAGCTAAGTAGGATATTTCATAGTGCCTTAACCTTGGGTTTCTCTCCATTATTGTTTAAGAATTTTAATTTACCACATTGCTTATATTTATGTTTAGTTTTCAATTCACAAACTTTATTGGTTACTTTTTCACTTGTTTAATCTTTACAGTGAACTAGAATTAAATAGTTGTTAATTAAAATTCCATGTAGTATAAATACTTGGCTTTTGAAGGCGCTTTTACGATGCGGTGGACAACTTAAACTTGTGTGTGCACTTGGGCGCAACACAAACCATTCCAACTAGTTGGATCCTATAATAGATAGACATTATGGGTCATCAAAGTATTGAAGTTCATCCGATAACCCATGAGGCTTGAAAAAATGTGATAATTATTTGTCCCTTGCAATAATTGGTCTGAAGTTTCATCACAAGTTTAACATTTGGTAAGACGAAGCATCAAACTGAAACACCTAGACTTTGAACCATTGAAAAATAACTTCTCTTTTGTGTCTCTGAGTTGGGTACGACTAGAGAGTTGAGTCATACCCTTGATCACTACTCGTACCCACTTTTCCCTCCCATTTTATAACATAATAAGTCCATGAGGCTAATACACAGTGTTCTTTATGACATGACGATCCCTCACCTATAACCAATGTATACTAGGCATATACTACCTAATCGTTTGGAGCATGTACTTAACTTGAGTGGCCTATTTTTGTTATGGGCAGTCTGTATGAGTTAGGGGTTAAGTCATACCCTTAGGTTATGACTAAGGGGTTCCCACTCGTACCCACAATAGTGTGGTTGACCTAGGATAAATATAGGGTATAAGTTAGGTTACCACTTGTACCCTAGTGTATTATTGCTTTTGGCACCATAAGGGGAAGTCATACCCCTACACGAGTTAACGTTTCAGTATTTAACTAAGGAACTTTTGGTCATTTCCCTTTTCTAAAAACTTAACCTCTCATACTATATAAGGCATTGTATCCTCCAAAGTCTTCATTTACAAGACTCAAACACTCATAAACACTAGAAAAGCTTCTGGGAGCAAGAATAGAGGCTAGGGTTTAGAGGTGTTCATCTAGTGTCAAAGAAGAGTCTATATTGTTAGTGTGTCATCTTGTTTAAGGCATGTATCTCTTACCTCCTCTAAATAAATCTAAGACCATGCATTTCCCACTTGGATTAGTAATTGTACATGGTTGTTGTGAAATCAAATGAAAAGGGTTTTGTTGTTAAATTATGAATAATGTGGACTATTGCTTAGACTTCGATTTATACTTGTTATTGTTGATGCTTAGCATATGTGAGTGCTTTTTGGTTTTAGTCTAACCAATTAGTCTTGAGAAACCCTAATGTTGATGATTATTGCTTTGAATATGGCCTAGCTAAGGTCATGTACACAAGGTGTTTGTGAAAATGTCTAAGTGAAATGACTAATTACATGTTCATAATGTATTGAGCTATAACAATGGCCTAAATGTGTATAAATGATTGATGAATGCTATTGTGCAGATACTATGAGCCATGGATTATGAAAATGATAACTTTATTGGTTAATGGCTAATGAAAAGGTAAATCCTTAGACATTAAAGTTCCCTTGAATTATGTGTGGAACTAAGTGTGGTGGAGATGTGATATAATGTGGTTAATTAAATATGAATAGTTAGTATGGGTCTTGAGGACCAAAAATTGTATTTTATGATGAATTGAATGGAGGCATTGGCATATTGAGATGGTTGAGAAATAAAATCACCCATGGGTACGATGTGGTCATGTATAACATTGAATTGGCTAAATAAGCCAAAGCCCTTAAATGTGACATAAATTGTATAAGTGTAAATATGTGAAATAATGGGTCAAGAGTTCTAATACCGACCAATGATGCTAATGAAATGACAAGTGATTCGAGTTCCTCATCTAATGAAATGACTAGTGATTCGAGATCCTAGTCCAATGAAATAATGGGTGATTTGAGTTCCTGGTCTAATGGCACGACTAAAGATTTGATTTCCTAGACTGGTGATATGATTAGCGATTAGAGTTCCTAGTACAAAGATTATCTTAAGGTTAGAATACTTTTTCAAATGAAACAGTTAGTAATTTGAGTTCCTAGGCCAGTGACATATGATGTGCTAGCCTTCTATTAGCATATTTAAGACTTTTAACTTAAAATAATTGTAAGTTCTTAAGTAGCTACTATTTTTTTTGATCATATTTCATGTAATTTTGTAGGAAAGTCAGGATGCATTGAAATATATGAAAGCTATGTCAAAAAGGATGATTTTTGATGAAAATAATTAAGTTTTGAAAACTTCACCTGATGACATGGTCTGATAAGATATCAATCTCTTATAAGCCATCAGACATATCGTCACATTAAGGCAGAGAACAAGAAAATGGATACATGTCTGACGACATATCTGATAAGCCGTTAGACATATCGTCACACTGAAGCAGAACATAAGGAAATTGAAGTTGTTCTGACGTTATTTTCTGATAAGTCGTCAGATTCCTAATAAGGCGTCACATTTGGTGTTACACTGTAAAAGGTGTGACGACATTCTTTGATAAGCTATCAGCTTTGTGATAAACTATCAAACATGTCGTCAGCCAAAGAAGAAAAAGCTTAATTTTTAATTTTGATTTTTTCTTAAAGTACAGATATAAATTGTGGTTTTTAGGGTTTCATTTAGTATCTAGAACTTAGTCCAAAGGCAGAGTCACCTCTTTTTGGGCCTCTGAACTGAGAATTCAATTTTCAACTTTGTGAATGGGTATGGGAACTTCTTCTTGAATTTGGAAGAGAACAAACCTCAAACTTCATTTTTTGTAATTTTAATTTCTTTGAATGATGAATACAATTGTTGCTATCTCTTTTTATATCATGTGGAGCTAAAACCCACAAATGGGGTTGTGGAATCTATGAATATTCCTCCATGGATTTAATAGTTTGTTAGGGTTTGAGTGATTGTGGGGACATCTTGATAATTTTTTTGTAATGATAGTTAAATATTAGTTTCAAAGAATAGATCCTACCTTATGTTGATTTGCTCGAACTGAGAAATAAACTAAAGGTAGCTAATTATCAATGAGGATTTGGGAAGGTTAAGTTCTCATCGAATGATTAATGTTGTAACAACATTGATCAACTCGAGATAAAATCTGGATGAATAGAATTTTTTCTTAAGTTCGAGAGAATTAGGGAGTTCAACCTCTAGGTAGGTTGAGAAACACTTAGATGAACTATCAAAACAGATAATTTGGTCTTTCCCTTAAGTCATAAGAATCCAGTACTACAACTATCATTCGATGAGGGGTTAATAATCATAGTGATCCCAACCCTAGTTTCTCTCTATCATTGATTTAAACCATTGAAATTTTAGCTTTGAGTTCTGAAGCAAGTCGAAACTTTAATTATTGTTTGATTGATAAAACCCCCAATTAAAGGAAACTATTATCAGTCAGTCATTTTAATTGCAAATAGACTTGAGTGACACCTTATTCCCTGTGGGATTCGACCACAACTTAATTGGGTTATATATTTGACAATGACTGCTTACTCTTTTGTAAGAGAGGTGTAATTTGGGCGTATCAAATTTCGGAGCCATTGCCAGGCAATATGGTTTCAAATTGAGTATATTTGTGATAATTGACTCGTAGTAAGTTTCTAGTTTTACTTTTATTTATTTTTTTTGTTATCTACGAGGTAGTTAGTGTGTATACCAAGTACACAGAGTTCAGGTGAACCATTATTACCAGTACATTCGAAACCTCAGTTGACCGATAGAATGGCAAACCCACAAGAATTAGAAAGACTAGCCACCTTGGCTAGGGCTCAGTTAAATCAACAGAATATAGATAACCTCGGTCAGGTACCAAATTGGGATGAAGAGGACCTGGGAGATGATGATATAATTGACCCAGCTAATAGGAGGCGTGCAGCGGAAGTAGTTGCACCTGTAAATAGAAATCATCCATTCAGAGAAAGACTAGACCGTCAAGCTGTATTATTTGTTATTGACAATGATGAGGAATATTCAGATGGAGCTGGAGCTACAGGAGAAATCATTCTACCACCACTAGCTCCTGGGTGAAATTCAACATCACTAGTACTATGATCCAGCTACTGAATTTGAAAGGACTCTTTGGTGGATTACCGGGTGATGATCCAAATCTATATTTGGTGAATTTCATCAATATTTTTAAGCCGTTTGATAATCCTGGAGAGGGAAAAAATGCTATTTATTTGAGATTGTTCCCACTATCTCTGTTTGGAGAGGCAACTATGAGGTTGAATGACCTGACTTCTGATTCTATAACAAACTGGAGGCAATTGAAAGGAGCTTTCCTAGAAAGGTTCTTTTTGCCCTCCACAATATTATAGTTGAGAGATGAGATCAGCAACTTTAGGCAATTGGCTAAGGAAGCTTTGCATGAGACTTGGGAAAGGTTTAAAAAGAAGTTGACTCAATGCCCTAACGATAAGATGATTGATGAACACTAGATAGAAACATTGTACAGAGCTTTGAACTCACTTACAAAGCCAATAAAGGATAATGCTGCAGGAAGAGCTATTATGTAGCTCACCTTTACTAAGGCTACAGACATGTTAGAAAGAATGACTAAGACAAGTAACTCTTGGCATACCAGAGATTCTATGGTAGCAAGCAATATTGGGTCTAGTGTAATATAAATAGAGCAACGTAGGAGAGAAGAGGAGTATGATCAGTATATGGCTCACTTGAAAACCCAGATGGATCTACTCATGAAATATTTGCTATTAAGGAATGTAGAAAAGGTAAAAGTTGTGGGGTCCCACGGTAAGGAAGCTGAATCAAACACTGAGGAAAAGGCTAACTACTTGCATAAGCAGGGGGTTTCCATATCGGTAGTCAAGGAAACTAAGGTTAGAACCATCAAGGAGATTGAAAGAATAAAAGTGACAGGACTGGACTGTATGTACCTCCTATAAGCCATGATAATTCTGCCACCAGTTCAGGCAAAATGTCCATGGAGGACATGATAGAGAAACTATTAAATGGAGTTGAGGCGACCAATTCTGGGGTAACTACTATAAAGAGTGACATATCTTCCATGAGTTAACTAGTAAATTCACACTCAACTGCTATTAAACAACTAGAGTTGCAGATGGGAAAAATATTCGCAATATTCAACCAAAGAAAGAATGGGACTCTACCAACTGATAAGTTTAAAATCCAAGGACTGATGGATCATGTATGGCTGTTACCACTAGGAGTGGTAAGATGTTATATAGTCTAGGATTGAGGGCATCCTCTCATACTGATATGGTAAAAATATATTGGGAGATAGTTGATGAATTTTCAGTGGTTCCAGTAGAGTTGGAAGTTCAGAAAAAAAGAGTACGAAAGTGGAACAACCACCTAAGCCAAAGAATGTTAGTGATATAGAGGAAGGCATAAGAAAGGAGGTAAAAGTTACTCCAGCTAAAATTGCAAGGACACCACCCCCATTTCCACAATGATTAAAAAAGAAAGAAGATGAAGGCAAGTTTAATAAATTCATGGCTATGTTGAAGAAATTGACTGTGAACGATCCTTTAGTTGAAGCATTTGAGCAAATGCCAAAATATGCTAAATTTATAAAGGATCTTGTGATGAATTAAAGTGCAGTGAGCTATGAACCGATGGATAATCTCTATTATTTTAGTGTTATTTCTACAAGGTCCTTGTTGCAAAAGAAGGCAGGCTTAGGAGCATTTACTATTCTTTGTACGATTGGATCTCTGGAATTTTCTAAGGCCTTATATGATCTGGGAGAGTCATAATCTGATACCGCTAGCTATTTATAAAAATTTGGGTTTGGGATACCCATAGCCACCAACATGAGACTAGTTATGGCGGACAGGTCTGTGAAAAGGCCGATCAGTATGCTATATGATGTACTTGTAAAAGTTGCTAATTTTATATTTTCTACTGATTTTGTTATCCTTGATTGCAAAGTAGACATTGAAGTTCCCATAATTTTGGGCAGATCATTCTTAGAAACTAGGAGAGTGTTAGTCAACATGGAGTTAAATAAGTTAAAGTTTATCCTCAATGGGAAATAAGTTATTTTTGAAGTGCATCAATCCATGAAATATCAAAAGGAGATAAGTGTCTTCTCGATCGTTGATGTACTCTATAAAGATGGAAAAGATGCACCAACTAGGGATGAAGCACTTTCAAGGTCTCTTGATTATTTCTGAATAGTCAAGATAACCTAGTCATGCCGCGACATTAAATCAGGCATTGCTTAGGAGGCAACCCAAGGCATTTTATTGTTTGTATTTGTATTATGTGATTGACATCAGATCTCTGCACCTATGGTGCCACAGGTATGTTTCTAACTCTCTTTTTTTAGTTTGATGCATTAGGGATAATGCATGACTTTAAGTTGAGGTGAGACTGCTTGTGGGTGTTGATGTCCTCTTGGGGTTTTTGTTGCCATGTCTCTTTTCCTCGGAGTCTTGTTCCTAGTAGAGCGGGTATACTTAGGTATACTGTGTTTTGTTTTATGATGTGTTGTGGTTAATTGGGAGAAAAATAAGTATCTAAGTTAGTTGACCTATTTTTTTTGTTAATTTTTGGGAATGATAATATCTCTCCAATTGTGTATTTTGTAACTGTGTGATGTGCATCTATATGGGACTACTATGAATCTTTTTATGGCATTGGTATTAGGGACATAATAATCATTGCTAATAATTTTATGAACTGGATAGGTAGTAGCTTGTAATGTACCTTTATTCCATGTGATGTGAGATACTACCTAGTTCCCATTATGTGTTAAATTGAGAACTTTCCTGGTTAATCTTTCCTTGGATGTAAGAGTGTGATTAGGAAAGAATCATTGGCCATTTTTGATATTAGTCCACTTTTAGTTTAAATGACCTTCCATGTTTGAATAATATCCCTTGATCCTGATTTTGAGCTTGAATGCCTATATATATATATATTTTGTTATACCTATCACCTTCCCACTTTTATCATAATAAACTTGTTTTGGCCCTAGTCCTTCTTGGGCATTATGCACTTTGACTTAGGTAAATTGCCTAAGTTAAGGGTGGCTATCATAGGGGTGCATGATGTAAAGTTAGTATGAAGAAGGGTAAAAAAAAATAAGAAAAGAAAAATTGTGAAAAAGAGAAAATAAAAAACTAAAGGACCACATCCAGCCTGAATTTGCTGGAATAAAGAAAGGGAGAAATAAGTTAAAGGTTGATAAGTTAGACCCCAAAAATAGTGTAGTGACAAGGAGGCTTGGTCACTTTAAATATTATTTTGTATCATACCATCCCAAGCCTACATTACAAGCTGAAGAAAAGTCCTATAGTGATCATAGCTTAACTATCTAAAACCCTCAGTGATGAAAATAAGGGCAAGCTTAAGGTATTGGGGCATACATTGACTAGAACTTTTTTCTGAGAGTGAGTGTCTCTTGACCGTTGCCGCATTGACATGCTTGAGTTCACATATGAGCGAGGGGTGACTTCTTTATTATAAGGGCACATCGGTTGTATTGCTAGCTGCTTACTTATTTGGGTAGTGTAACTTGTATATATGCATGGGTATTGTTTCTAATTTGATGCCATATCTTGATTCCTTTGTGTCATATTGTTGATCTTCATTGATATAAATAGTTGGGTTTAAGGTGATTGAAATTAGAAAGGGTAATGTGTTTTGAGAAAAAATTGATAATCAACTGTCGTAGGTATCTTATGTTTCTCTTGGTTAAGCATCGTAGTATGGTGTTATGTAGTTTCTTGAGGACAAGCAATGGTTTTAAGTTGAGGGCGTTGATGTGCTTGCCTTCTATTAGAATATTTAAGACTTTTCACATCAAATAATTATAAGTTCTTAAGTAGCTACTGTTGTTTATGATCATATTTCAAGTGATTTTGTAGGAAAGTTAGGACGCATGGAAATATATGAAAGCTACGTCAAGAAGGATGTTTTTTGGTGAATATAATTGAGTTTGGAAAACTTTACCAAATGGCATAGTCTGATAAGCTATCAGATCTCTGATAAGCCATCAGATATGTCGACACATTGAGGCAGAGAACAAGAAAATGGAGACATGTCTGACAACCTGTCTGATAAGTTATCAGATCTCTAATAAGCCACCAGACATGTCATCACACTAAAGTATAACACCAGAAAATTGAAGTAGTTCTGACGACATTTTTTGATGAATTGAAGTAGTTCTGACGACATTTTTTGATAAGTCATCAAATTCCTGATAAGCCGTTATATTTGGCGTCACACTGATAAAGGTCTGGTGACCTTCTCTGATCAGCTATCATTTTTGTGATAAGCTATCAGACATGTCGTCAGCTAAAAGAGGAAAAACTAAATTTTAAATTTCTAATTTTTCTTAAAGTACTGATATAAATAGCGGCTTTTAGGGTTTCATTCAGTATCTAGAACTTATTCCAAAGGCAAAGTCACCTCTTTTTGGGTGTCTTAACTTAGAATTCAATTTTCAACTCTGTAATTGGGTTGTGGGAACTTCTTCTTGAATTTGGAAGAGAACAAACCTCAAAATTTATTTTTTATAAGTTTAATTTCTTTGAATGATGAATACAATTATTGCTATCTCTTTCTATATCATGTGGAACTAAAACCCACAACTGGAGTTATGGGATCTATGATTATTCCTCCATAGATTTAATAGTTTGTTAGGGTTTGAGTGATTATGGGGACATCTTGATAATTCCTTTGTAATGATAGTTATCTATTGGTTGCAAATAATCGATCCCGCCTTATGTTGATTTGCTCAAACTGAGAAATAAAATAAATGTAGTGAATTATCTACGAGGATTTGGGAAGGTTAAGTTCTCATCTAATAATTAATGTTGTAACAAGATTGATCAACTTGAGATAAAATTAGTATGAATTGAATTTTTTTTTAGTTTGATAGATTTAGGGAGTTCAACATCTAGGTAGGTTGAGAAAAACTTAGATGGACTGTCAAAACTGATAATTTGGTGTTTCCCACAAGTCGCGAGGATCCAGTACTACAACTATCATTAAATGAGGGGTTAATAATCATAGTGATCTGAACCCTAGTTTCTCTCTATCATTGATTTGAACCATTGAAATTTTATCTTTTAGTTTTGAAGCAAGTCGAAACTTTAATTATTGTTTGATTGATAAAACCCCTAATTAAAGGAAACCATTATCTATCAGTTATTTTAATCGCATATAGACTTGAGTGACACCTTATTCCCTGTGGGATTCGACCCCAACCTAGTTGGGTTATATATTTGATAACGACTGCTTACTCTCTCGCAAGAGAGGTGTAATTTAGGCATATCAATATGACTAGTGATTCGAGTTCCTAGTCCAATAAAATCAAATGGTTAGTGATTTGAGTTCCTAAATCGGTGAAACGACTAGTTTTTCTACTTCCTGGTCTAATGAATAGAAATGATATTGGTCAAATAGGCTAGCTTAGTTGAAGGTTCTTCACTCCATGTCTAATGAATGAATGATTTGAGAATGCATGCTAAGTCCTTTTTCCTTATGGCATAATATGATCATGTTGTATATATCCATGTGCATGAGTATATGTTCAAGAATGATGTTGAGGCTTAGTCTCTTGATTAGAATATGAAATACCTATGTGTAAGGATAAGTGTATCAATATAAGTATGATGATATATTGACTTGTCATTAAATGATGATGTTATTTTATCCTTACCCTTGAGTTACATACTAGTGTTCCAAATGCTAACCATCTTTGGATGCTATGTCCCCGCGCGACATAGGGGCTGAAGCATCATATTTTTTTCCTATGTAGTGATTAGTAAATCGAAGTGGTTCATGCATTTACTTTAGATTGGTGAGCTTCCCTACTTCAAAAGACATTCATCCTTAATATCCTATCTTTAGACTTAGTTTATTTTGACTTGGTTTGGCTATCATGGGGGGTTGTCCCGATGTATACATTTCTAAACTTTGTTTTTTATAGAGTTGTTGTGGAGTATTGTGAACTTGGGCATATTAGACTAGCGTGTTGAGAATTATGAAATGATTAGACTTCTTAATCCTTGACAATCAGTCATATTTCTGCTATTATTATTATTATTATTATTATTATTATGGTTGGATTGGATCTGTCCCTTGTTATATTATTGTTGATGAATAGGTTGGGTTATAGGAGACCTCTTGTACATGTGTGCTTATGGTGCCTATACGACATGGCCCAGTTTTGGGTCGTGTTAAGTTGGTATTAGAGCCTAGGTTCATAGTCTGATGGGAGTCCACAATACCGTGTTAAGTAGAGTCACTTTTATGGGTGTGAATTATGCTAGTCTTATAAAAGAGGGGATACAAGACATTTTAGGAAATATTTCACTTTCTTGTATTTCAATCTCTATCCATAGAGTTTATGGTCACATATTCCTCTAATTTCCAATTGCTATCTATTAGATCATACCACCAAGGAGATCTGATACTCAGGAAAGCACTTATGTTCCATCTGGGGATAACGTTGATGTAGTTCATCCAAACTTTAGGGTTTATAACTAGGCTAAGGTTGCGGCATCTGATCATTATCGAGGGTTTTAACCCTTCCCTACCAATTCAAACTATTAGAGTGGCCTTTCTCCTTAGTCACCTTAAAGCAATTTTACTAATTCTGAGTCCCATCGCTCTATTAACCTTTTAACTCAATTGGTAGCCTCTCAAGTGGAGCGTGGTGCCCTGACTACCATTTTTTCTGATGCCACAAAAGTTGGCCAATTTATGAGGTTGATCCCTATGTTCTTCGGTATAAAATTTGAGGAAGATCTTCAAGGCTTATTTGATAAAATGGAGAATATTTTCTGAATCAGGCATGCTTCAAAAATTGAGGCCATTAGAGTTTGTTTCCTATCAATTGAAAGATGTTGAGTATCATTGGTATGATGGGAGGGATATTTCTTAAGGTTTTGATGCAAGTACCACTATGTGGAAGGATTTCTTTGAGGCTTTCCTTGACCACTTCATTCCTCAAGAGTTGAGGGAAACTAAGGAAGAAGAGTTGCTGAACTTGAAATAAGGAAGGATGTTCGTTAAAGAGTATGCCTTGAAATTTATCAATTGTAAAGGTATGCTTCAGAGATTAGTGTCTGGCATAAGTTCTAGAATGTGTAAGTTTGTTTTGGGGTTATCCAGTAAGTTAGTTCTTGAAAGCAGGGTGGCCTTGTTAATTGAGAACATGTATATTTCTAAATCGGTTGTTTATATGCAACAAGTGAAAGATAAGAAAGAGAAGCAAGTCGAGCTTAGTGAGAGGCAATGAAAAAGGTTTAGGCCTTTCAAACATAGTGGTACAGATAGTGGCAAGTGGACACAAAATAAGTAGGGGAATTTAGGATCATTCTACTCGACTAGTATTCACTCTCTTTACCCTAAGTTTTTGGGTTGTTTTCATTCTTAGTTTAGTGGCGGGCCCTGGGCACAGGTTGCCTAATTTCAGACTAGTGGTGCCTAGTCAACACTTCCCTGCCCTTCTTGCAGATTCTATGGTCAGATTTATATTGGTGAGGGTGACAAAGAAAGAGGTGGATGTTTTTATTGTGGCTAAATCGGGCACATACAACGAGAGTGCCCCTCTTGGATGGCTTCTTTGGCCAATAGGGCTCTTAGTGCTACTCCATCTACTCACGCATCAAAGGGTGCTATGGCTGCTTCTACTTATGATTTTAGCACCAGCGCTAGCCGAAATCGCTTGTATGCACTTGCTACTCCCCAGGATTTTGAGGTGTCTCCCAATGTTTTTATGGGTATGTAGAGACTTTTCTCCTGTTATGTGTATGTTTGCTTGATCTAGGGTCTACTCTTTCCTATGTGACCTCATATGTGGTTGTGTGTCTGGATTGTGGTCCCGAGAGACTGTTGGTTCCTTTTTTCCTTTCTACCCCAGTAGGAGACTCTATGGTTGTTACAAAAGTTTGTAGCGGTGCGTGATGTCTATTGGAGGTAAAAATACTCTTATTGACTTGATAGAGTTAGACATGGTTGATTTTGATGTTATTCTAGGGATGGACTGGCTGAACTCTTGCTATGCTTTGCTATATTGTCGGACCCATAGGGCTATGTTCAAATTCCCTAATGAGTTGGTCATTGTATGGGAAGGTGGTTCCTTAGTGCCTAAAGGAAGGTTCATTTCTTATCTCAAAGCCTAAAAGTTGATTTTGAAGCGGTGTTTGTATCATTTAGTCACAATCAAACATTGTAACTCAGAAGAGATTTCTCTAGATTCCATTCTCGTGGTTAATGAGTTTCCTGAGGTGTTTCTCGATGATATTCCCGGTGTTCCTCTAGATAGAGAAATTTATTTTAGGATTGATCTTGTTTCAGATACTCATCCAATTTCAATTCCACCTTATAGAATAGCTCTAGTAGAGCTGAAAGAAATTAAGGAGTAATTGAAAGACCTCTTAGATAAAGGTTTTATCTACCCTAGTGTATCTCTTTAGGGTGCTCCTGTATTATTTGTGCACAAGAAGGATGGTTCCCTTCATATGTGCATTGATTATTGTCAGTTAAACAAAGTGACTTTAAATAAAATTATCCTCTTCCTGGGATTGATGATTTGTTTGATCAACATCAGGGTACAAAGTATTTCTCTAAGATTAATCTTAGATTGGTCTATCATCAGCTTAATATTAGGGAAGCAAATATCCATAAGACTTCCTTTAGAACCCAGTAAGGTCACTACAAGTTTCTTGGTTTGTCCTTTGGATTGACCAACACCCCGACGACATTCATGGATTTGATAAATAGGGTCTTCCATTCCTTCTTAGATATACTTGTCATTGTCTTTATTAATGATATGTTGGTGTATTCCAAGAGTGAGGTAGATCATGTAGATCACCTCTGTACCGTTTTACAAACTTTGAAGGATCATCATTTGTATGAAAAGTTCTCCAAGTGTGAGTTTCGGTTGAAACTCGTGGCTTTTCTTGGTCATGTCATCTCTAGTAAAGGGATCATGGTAGATCTGAAAAGGTTGCAGCGGTTAGATTGTCCTAGACCTACGACTCCAACTTATATTTAGAGTTTCTTGGGTCTAACAATTATTATAGCAGATTTTTGGAAAGTTTTTCAACTATATCTGCCCTATTAACCTAGTCGGCCTAAAATAAGGTCAAGTTCTTATGGTCCGATGCGTGTGAGGGTAGTTTTGAGAAGTTGAAAGATAAATTGACTTCAGCTCCGATTTTGACCTTGATTGAGGGTAGTGATGGTTTTGTGGTTTATTTTGAAGCTTCCCTTGTTCGTCTTAGTTACGTGCTGATGAAACATGGTAGGGTGGTAGCCTATGCTTCTAGGCAATTGAAATTTCATCAGAAGAACTATCCTACTCATAACCTATAGTAGTTAGCCGTGGTCTTTGCTTTGAAAATTTGGCGGCATTATCTCTATGGTGTTCATGTCGATATCTTTTTTGATCATAAGAGCCTCCAATATGTGTTTACTCAAAAGGGGTTGAATCTACTGTAAAAAATGGTGGTTTGTGATATTGAAAGACTATGATATGATCTTCATTACTATCCCGTTAAGGTTAACATAGTCGTTGATGCTCTTAGTAGATTGTCTATGTGAATTTTGGCCCATGTTGATGAGGATAAGTGGGAATTTGTGAAGGACATAAACTATTTGGATAATCCTGGAGTTTAACTTATGGACTCCGAGGATAGTGGTGTATTTGTGCATCCGATATCTCAATTATATCTTATTCTTGAGATAAAAGAAAAGAAAGTTTTGGACCCTGACTTGATGAAGATCAAGAGTAATGTGGGTAAACATAAGGTCATGGATATTAAGGTACCAACATAGGATATGTGTTCCCGACGTCGATGGATTGCAGGAAAGGATTATGGTCATGGCTTATGAATCTCGGTATGCTATTTATCCCAGTTACACCAAGATGTATCATGACCTTAGAGAGTTTTATTGGTGGAATAATATGAAGCGTGATTTGGCTAGCCATGTAGCCAAGTGTATGGTGTGTCAGCAAGTGAAAGTTGAGCACATGAGTCCGGGTGGTTTGTACCAAGAGATAGCCTTTATCGAGTAGAAGTGGGAGGCAATTAATATGGATTTCATTACCGGTTTTCCTAGATGTCAGAGTCCATGTGATTCTATTTGGGTCATTGTTGATAGAATGACTAGGTCTTCTCATTTCTTACCTGTAGGGACTAATTTCTTGGTAGAATATTACACTATTATATCTTTAATAGATCGTGAAGTTACACAGTTCTTCAGTGTTTATTATTTCAAATCGTGATCCTCAATTTTCATCTCACTTTTGGAAGTCGTTCCAAAGGGATTTAGGAACTAGAGTGTGCCTTAGTACTGCTTTCCACCCTTAAATGGATGGTCAAGTAGAGAAAACTATCCAAACATTTGGGGATATATTTTGTGCTGTGTGATTGATTATGATGGTAGTTGGTATGACCACTTTCCCTTAATTGAGTTCACCTATAGTAATAGTTACCACTTTAGTATTGGAATGGTGCATTTAGAAGCATTGTAAGGTAGGAGATGTCGATCTCTTATTAGGTGCTACAAAGTTGGCAAGGGTAAGTTGCTTAGCCTGATTTAGTTTACCAAGCCTTAGAGAAGGTGAAATTTATTCATGATAGATCAAAAACCACTCAAAGTCACCAAAATTCCTATGCAGATATAAGGCACAGGGACTTAGAGTTTAATGTAGGAAATTGGGTGTTGTTGGAAGTGTCTCCCATGAAGGTAGTGATGTAGTTTGGTAAGAAATGGAAGCTTAGTCCCGGATATTTTGGTTCCTACTTGATTTTGAAGAGGGTTGTCAATATTGCCTATGAGTTAGAGTTTCCTTCTAGTATGAACTCCATCCACCTAGTTTTCCACATTTCTTTGTTGCGTAAATGTACGGGTGATACTTCATTGGTTGTTCCTTTGGAGAATGTCCGTATTTTAGACTCTTTGTCCTATGATGAGGTCCTTGTTAGGATCTTAGATCATTAAGTTTGATAGTTGTAAACAAAGGAAGTGGTCTCGGTGAAGGTTTTATGGAGAAACCAAAAGTTCGAGTAGGCTACTTGGGTGGCGGAGGAGGACATGAAGTCCAAGTATCTAAATTTGTTTTCCATTTCGGAAGCTTATAATTGAGGTATGTATTAATATTCTTGATTTGACTTTTGTCTTGGGTTGATTATGGGTTTGTTTCCCTGAAGTTTAAAGGAGCCATGTGGCTTTGATAAATGATGGATTTGAATCCCCTAGTGAATGATACGAATGAATGATTGATTGATCATGATATGTTTTGTGTTGTATCCTTGTTGTGTGTTGTTTATAATTTATGTGAAGGTTGGTTTGATGTGTTAACTTGTGTTCATGGTTTTCCTACCCTTCATTTGCATAAGAATGATCCAATTGGGGGAGACTTGAAACACCTATACTTTGAACCATTGAAAAATGACTTCTTTTTTGTGTCTCTGAGTTGGGTAGACTAAAGACTTGTGCAGTTCCCTTGGTCATGACTCGTACATACTTTGAACTCCCCTTTCATACCTTGATCAGTCCATGATGGTAACACACTGTGTTCCTTACGACATGACCATCCGTCACTTATAACCGGTGTATACTAGTCGTATACTATCCAATCGTATGGAGCATGGACCTAACTTTAGTGGACTATTTTTTTACAGGTGTTCTATACCAGTTAGGCATTGAGCCGTATCCTTTGGTTATGACTCAGGTGTGCCCACTCGTACCCACAATAGTATGGTTGACCTAGGAGAATTCTAGGGTATGATTTAAGGTATCACTCCTACCCTAGGGTACGATTGCTTTTGGAATCATATGGGGGAGTCATACCCCTGCATGAGTTAACTTTTTAGCTTTTAAATATGCACCTTTTCGTCATTTCCCTTTCCTAAAACCCTAACCCATCTCACAATATAAGGTATTTCAGCCTCCTGAGTCTTTATTTGTAAGACTCAAACACTCCTAAACACTACAAAAGCTTCTTAGAGCAAGATTTGAGGCTAGGGTTTGGAGGTGTTCATCTAGTGTCAAGGAAGATAAAGGTTGCTGGTGTGTCATCATGTTTAAGGAATTTATCTCTTCCCTAATCTAAATAACTCTAAACCCATGTATTTCACACTTGGATTAGAAAGTGTACATAGTGGTTTTGAAATCAAATGAAAAGGGTTTTGTTGCTAAATGTTAATAATGTGGACTATTTCTTAAACTTATGTTTATGCATGTTATGGTTGATGCCTTACATATGTGAGTGCTCATTGTTTGTAGTCTAACCAATGAGTTAGAAACCCCTAATGCTGATGATTGTTGTTTTGAATATGGCCTTGGTAAGGGCATGTACACAAGGTGTTTGTGAAAATATCTAAGTGGAATGACTAGTTAAATATTGGCAATGTATTGAGCTAGGGCAATGGCCCAAATATGTATGAATGATTGATGAATGATATTGTGTCGGTACTATAAGCCATGGATTGTGAAATTGATAACCTTATTGGTTGATGGCTAATAAAAGGGTAAAGCCCTAGACATGAAAGTAAACTTGAATTATATGTGGAACCAAGTGTGGTGAAGATGTGATACAATGTGGTTAATGAAATGTGAACAATTTATGTGGGTCTTGAGGACCACAAATTGTATTGTATGATGAATTGAATGGAGATATTGGCCTATTGAAATGGCTTTGCATCCCATGGGACCATGTGGTCATGTATAATGTTAAATTTGCTAAATGATCCAATGCCCTTACATGTGACATAAAATGTAGAAGTGTAAATGTATGAAACAGTGGGTCAAGTGTTCTAATGCCGACCAATGATGCTAATGAAATAACGAGTGATTCAAGTTCATAGTCTAATAAAATGACTAGTGATTCGAGTTCCTAGTCCAATGAAATGATGGGTGATTCAAGTTCTTCATCTAATAACCCGGCTAATGATTCGAGTTCCTAGGCCAGTGATATGGCTAGTGATTTGAGTTCCTAGTCTGAAGAGATTTTTTAACATTAGAATACATAATCAAATGACACAGCTAGTGTTTCGAGTTCCTAGACCGGTGATATGAATACTGATTCGAGTTCCTAGTCCAATAAAATAAAACTACTAGTGATTCAAGTTCCTAGAGCGGTAAAATGACTAGTGATTAGGCTCCTAGTCCAATGAAATTGAAATAAGATTGGTCAAATTGGATAACATGGTTGAAGGTTGTTAACTCCAGTCTTATGAATGAACGATTTTAGAATACATGCTAAGTTGTTTACCCTTGTGGCATAATATGATCATATTGTGTATATCCTTGTGTATGAGTATATGTTCAAGAATGATGTTGAACCTTTGGTTCTTGATTAGCATGTGAAATACCTATGTGTAAGGATAAATGTATCAAAATGAGGATGATGATATATTGACTTTTTGCTAAAAGATAATGTTATTTTATCCTTACCCTTAAGTTACATGCTAGCGTTCCAACTGTTTGCCGTCTCTGGACAATATGTCCCCATACGACATAGGGGCTGGAGCATCCTCTTCTTTGCCTGTGAAGTCATTAGTAGATCAAAGTGGTTCATGCAATGACTTTGGAGTTGTGAGCTTCCTTACTTTGGAAGAAATTAATCCTTGGTCTTCTATATTTAGACTTAGTTTATTTTGACCTTGTTTGGTTATCCTCGGGGGCTTGTCTCGATGTATATATTTCTAAACTTTGGTTTGAATAGAGGTGTTGTGGAGGACTGTGGACTTGGGCATATTGGACTAGTGTGTCGATAATTATGAAATGATTAAACTAGTTTAGCCTTGACACTCAGTCATATATCCGCTATTAGTATTATTATGGTTGGATTATATCTGACCCTTGTGGGTTTTTGTTGATGAATAGGTTGGGTTATAGGGCGACCTCTGATACATGTGCGCTTGAGGTGCCCATACGGCATGGATTATGCTTGAAGGTGATTTTTAAATAGTGCGAGGGGATTGGTAGTGTGGTCAATGGGTGATGAATGTGAGGGTTTATAATGGTTGATTATTTAAAGTGAAAGAGTTATGTGTTGACTTTCTGACAATACATTTGAGGATTTTAACTAGGAATAATTACAAGTTCTTGATAAGATTTGTTGTTTAATTGTATTTTACCTTGTTTCGTAGGAAAAGTCAAAATTTTGAGAATATCAAAGAAAATAAACAAAAAGGTGGGTTGATGACTTGAGTTGATGAGCTGTCAACTGTCATCATCAACCTAAAGCATATGTAGAAGCTATTGAAGACTTTAGATGATGGCCCGTTGACTAGTTATGAGCCATCAATCCCCATCATCAGCTTAAAGAAGAATATTGTGAATAGATAACCTAGTAGACAATGGTGAAGATGGAAAATTAGACATTTTAATTAGAATTTTTAATTCCTCTAAAATAAATAGCAGCTTTTAGGGTTTTCTTATCATTTTTGAAATATTTTCCTTCAGACGTTATTAAGAGACAAGAAATTGAAATTTGAATTTTATTCTTGGGTAATTTGGGAAACTTTGGGGAACTTTGAAAGATAATTGAAGTTGACTCAATATTTTATAAGCATAACTCTTTAATTTTTGAATTTTTCTTCCATGTTCTCTTCTAAATTAATGATTAGCTAAATTCCCACAACTAGGGTTGTTGTGGAAGCCATGGTAAATGAGTTGTTTTACTGTTGATTGTTAGTGGGTTTAGAATAATAATGGGAATTATATTGATAATTTTGTCCTTTTTATAGATTTCTATTAGTTGCAATCAGTAGAACATACCTTACGTTTGATTCTCTTGAAATAAATTAAAAAGGATCACAACTGTAACTAGGACTTGTAGACCTTAACTCTTCATCTAATGTTCAATGCTTTAACGAGATTGGACAACTCAAAATGAAATCAAATTGAAATGTAATTTCCCTTATGTTTGAAATAATTAAGGAATTAGACCCCTAATTTAGATTGAGAAACACTTAGGTGACCATTAAGCCTTGATAAATTTATATTTCCCGATGTTATTAGAATCATACTCAACAATTGATATGTAATTAAAATGTTATCCATGGTAAGAACAACCCTAGGTCAAATTCAAAATTTATTTATATTTATACAATTAACGTTGTATTCTTACTACAATTGGAATATTGGTTATAATCTGTCATAACAACCCCCCCCCCCCAATTCATGTAAATCATTGCCTAACAGCCATTTAAACCACATTCATCTTCACAACATATTCGTTGTTTGATTCAATCC
This sequence comes from Capsicum annuum, assembly GCF_002878395.1. NCBI lineage: Eukaryota > Viridiplantae > Streptophyta > Magnoliopsida > Solanales > Solanaceae > Capsicum > Capsicum annuum. The sequence goes on along the minus strand of NC_061114.1, from coordinate 153,681,953 downwards.
CAACCTCTATTGGGTTATATATTTTAGAACGACCACTTATGTTTAATTAAGGGGAGTTATAGTTTGGGTGTATCAAAGAGGTTGTACATAAATATGAGTAACATATCAAAGTTTAATGGGTTCTCTTAACTACATAGGATTTTGATTGGGTTTTTTGTCAGATAATGAAATAGGGTTAAGTTTGTGTTGGATCGAGTTAGTTTGAAATAAAAGAGAAGGGAATTAGAGAACTTACACATAAAATATTGCTTTATGGATCATCAACAAGGCGATAGTTTGTCAGATGAGCCATTAGATGCATCCAAAATGAGAACTTGCTGAGTATGATTTGGTTGTTGCATTGACGGTCCATAGAGCTTACAACAACTCATCAACTAAACCGCCATTCATAGCCATTATAGAATTTTTTTCATCTTAATGATGGTTAAGCAGATTGTCCATCAGAGCTTTGGCAGCTCATCATATGACTTGTCAGGCCTTAACTAGAATAACAATTTTGTTCATCCTCCTTAACAACTCAGGTTGACGGTTCGTCAGTTCACTTGTAGTTCACCAGGTGAATAATCAACCTTAAACATATTCCACGCTTTTTATTTAACAATTATATTCCCTTCCTATACACTTAGCACACACATTAACTATACTCAATAATGAAAACATACATTAATATCATCTTACAACACATTGTGGTTGCCTCCTACTAGTGCCTGATTTAACATCACAACGCGACTTGGATATCTTGACTACTCAAACTTCATCAAGATACATCGATATTACTAACGTTACCTCTTGTTGAACACTAACATATTGTTTGACACATTGATGATTCAACTTGAATGACTTCCCATCTTTATCTTCCACTTCCACTACTTGGGATGGAAACACTTGAGTCATCTTTAAAGATCTAGACAACTTGGATTTTAACTTTCTTGGAAAATTTTTAAACCTTGATTTAAATAATAATACCATGTCATCACTTGGAATGCTCTATTTTCATTTATCCTTTCATGGTACAACTTCATTTCTCCTTGTACATATAAAGACTTTTATAAGCACAAAGTCAAAATTCATCCATTTCATTCAGTTGATCCAACTTTAGGTAGTCTGTTTTATTCCAGCTCAATTTAAGCTTTTTGGACACCTAAAAGTCATTGTGAATAAGATTTACTTGTAAGTGAAAAAATTTATGAAACACTAATTAAGAAGGAGACATACCTATTGGCTTCTTAAAGGAAGTGCGATACTCCCAAAGATCACTATCAAACTTCTACAACTAATCATTTTGTTTATGATTAATACAGGTAGAAAATATCTTATTTATCTCTCGATTCGATACCTCCACTTCTGCACTAGTTTGGGGGTGATAAGGAGTTTCCACTTTGTGTTGATTTTCTCTATATTAAGCTAAAGCAGCGCAAAATACCTTATTGAAAATATGAGAACCCCTATAATTTATAATCGTGGGAGGAGTACCAAAATGAGAGAAGATGTTAATTTTCAAGAACTCCATCATACTTTTGTCTTCATTATTTGATAAAGTGACAACTTCTACCTATTTGGACACATAGTCCACTACCACCAAGATGTATTTATGACCATAGTAACTTACAAAGGGTCCCATGAAATAAATGCCCCACAAATCACATAATTCTACCTCCAATATTTTGGATATAGTAATTTCTTGATATCGAGAGATCAACCACTATTATTTTCATTGGTCACAAGATTTGGCAAAGTCATATACATCCTTATTAACATAGGACAGTAATACTTAATTTGCAAAATCTTTCTCGCTATAGGATCACTTGTATGATGCCCTCCAACTAGGGATAAGTGATAGGCTTGCACAATACTCAACATTTCCACATCTAGCACATATCTTCGAATGATATTATTAGCACATAATCTAATCATGTCAGTCTTATCCAAATATTAATTGTCACATCATGTAGAAACTTCATTCCTTGATAAAAGCTCATAACTTTAAGTATCATATCACTAAGTAGTTAGAAAAATCTACAAACCATGGAATAATGTTAGAACCCTTGGGGGTTGCAACATACAGTGAGGGACCAGGTCCCTCAAAGTCACTCACAAGCAATAGAACAATAAAGTAACTAAAAGGTGCTAAAAGAACAAAGTAAGTGCAAAAAGGTTAAAACACAAGAATTTTATGTGCAAACCCAGGAAGGGAAAACCACAGATTTACCTAACAAGAACTTCAAGAAATCCACTACAATCAACCTCCTGATTCCAGTCCAGATATCAACCTACCTCTAGGCTCCTTTAACTTGTAATAACTCTACTACAAGATCATCTTGGCGACTCTACCAAGGACTCTCTACATTGATTAACTCTAATCAACCTCACATTTAGGCAACTCTACCTAAACAATCTCTACTCAAAGTTAAAAACCCTACTCTTATATCATGAGTAGTTCAATTATAATCCAGTACTAACTCAAGAACTATTTCAATTTATGCTCAAATAAATAGCTAGAACTTGAGTAGTAGAGTTTTTGCTTCTATCTTTCTTCATTCTTTATAATTATGCAAAAACCTCATTTGATGAAGAATCATCATTTTCCTTTTATATATGTGTGATAATTAGGTTTGAAAGATCATAGGACTAGCTGAAGGGTGTCAACTGGGCCAGGCCAGGTCAACCCAGAACCGGCCCGTTAATTTTAACTGGTTTGTGGGTTGGGCTAATTTTGAGCCTGGTTAAGTGGGCTGAGCCAGTTTTGGGTAATTTTTTTATAAACAATTCTGAACCTACCCACTTAGCCCAACCCGGCCTAACCCACCTAAATCCGATCAAACCCGATTAAAAATCTTGTCAAAATCGTTCAAAATACAAAAAAAAATTCTAATATAGACTATATATACCCACCTATATACATTTTAAATACGTTAAAAATATATATACACTATATATATAGTATATACTACTTTAAAATTTTAAAAATATATACACATATACACAATTACACATATATACATAACATTCAATATATACAACTATACGTGGGTACTATTATATGACGGTTAAGCTATAAAATCTCGGCTAATGTTTTTAAACGCATGATAACACTTGTTACCTATCTCGACATGTTATATATTTATGTTTATGCATTTGATTTTCTGTAATGCCTTTGAATGATTTTAACTGTTGATCATGTCATTACGTTATCGTTATTCCCAAGTTACATGCAAGCGTTCACCTCGCTAACTGTCTTCAAACGATGTATTCCTACATAATGTGGGATTTGGTCATACTTCTACTCCTATTGCTTAGTGACTTAGATTCAGGATCAGCTAGAAAGTTAGAGTGAAGTGGTGAGCTTTCATACTTTGGAAGACCCCATTTTATGTTTATGGTTCGCTTACATTTTGACTATTTCTTTAGGTTTGGTTTTGGCTATAGTCGAGGGCATGTCCCGACTAGATGTTCCTTATTTTTGGTTAAAGGCTTTGTCAGACTACTATTGGTACAGGTGGTGTCAGTATTGGTATTGGTATTGGCATTGATACTAGTATCAGTTGGTTTTGGTTGTAGACTTATTTTAATATATGTAAATTAATATTCTCTTATCTTGTTTTGTTAAATTCCTCATTCTACTACTTAGTCACTATTTTGGGATCTTCTTCTGAGATTGAGAAAATATCACTTATCTATTCTTTAGATAACTATTACTAAGAGAAATTTACTATAACTTCTACAAACTCAACTTGATCTTCAACCCATATACCCTCTTCATTCTAGATACTCTTCACCTTCAATCTACTTCTTCGTTCCTTAACAATTGAATGAAAGAATTTAATATTTCTTTCTTCTTCTTCAAGCCAATCTAAACCTACATTCTACATCCAAAAATCTTCTTCCCTTCGAAGTTATATATTTAATTCACCATGAGCCTTAAACAACTTCTCTTTTTTTGAACCAAAAGTATCTTCTTCAAATTGCTTCTCTATTAATTTAATATTCTCCTCCAGTGTTGTAATTTTCTGAAATATATTACCAAACCTCTATTTACTTTATCGAGTTTTAGAAGCTTTAGTCTTATTAAACATATGATAGAACATAATGAAAGGATCATCTTGTACTTCAGTCTTCTAATTCTGCATTATAACCTCCTAACAAGACTCTTCCTTAAGCCATAAATTTAAAAAATCTAAAGGATCTAGTGACTTGTTCATTCATAATACTGAACGTAATCAACAAAGGTGTATGATCAGAACCACTTCTAATTAAATTCTCCACCTCTAAGACTGTAAATAAACCTTGTAATCAATCATTACATAGAATCCTATCCAATCTCATAAAAATACAATCATCATTAGTTTTTTCATTCCACTATGTAAATTTACTTCCTTTAAAACCAGGGTCTTCTAAATTACACACATTTATACAATGATTGAAGTCCTCAATTTCTGATATTGCAATAGGCAAACCCTTTATTCTCTCTTCATCATTGATAATGACATTAAAATCTCCCCCTACTAACCAGGGTTCCTATATTAGATGTGCCATCTCCTGTAAAGATTCCACGGTAATGTTCTCTTATTTTAAGTACATTTAGCATATTCTAAATTGACTATTACTATCACTCCTGGATCATAGTTTTCTATTCTTAAAGTCATATATTGCTCTTCATCCATAATAATAGTGAAATTAACAATTAAGTCCACGAAATCCTATATTTTCCCGCATGAATTTTCCACTGCATGTTGCATCCCTAAAATTCTTTTATAATCCTTTATATTGTGATTGTCTTGGAATAGTTCCATCATCCTTATAAAATAAAGGTGATGTCTTTTCTGGAAAGTAATCAATATAATAAATGCTTTCTCAGAGTATTGACTAGTCTTATATTCCATATCAAAGTATTCATCTTGATTTATTCTTAGAAAAACTTCTTGTTTGCATTGTACTTGCCCTAGCTCCTTTCCTTTCATTTTATACTTTTCTTGTGATACTTTAATTATTTCAATTTTTTTGGGAGAAAAATTCCCTTCAATGGCTACATTGTCAATATTTTTTTCCAGGTCATCCTCATCATGGTCATTCTTCCTTTAATTGTTGAGCTCCATTTGATTTCCAGCTTGAATTTTTAATAGAATAACTCCATCTATCACTATTTTGTCCTACTTGTTACTGTGTTGATTATCAATTACCATCTATTTTCATACTTCTTCCTTCTCTATTACCCTATGATTAGTCTTGATTTCTATTAATAAGTCTTTAATTGCCTCAGTTTGTCTCTTTTTGGCTTCCATTGATTCAATTTTGTTAGTTGACTCTTTTTTATCACCATTTTCTTTTGCCTGTTCTATTAAAATTGGATTTTCTCCAAACTTATTAGTTACCCATTCTTTAGTGCTCTCCTTTCTAATTTGCTCTGTCTCCCCTTTGTTTTGCTCTACCACCTCTATTTGATCCACATGTGTAGTTCCTTCTTTTGTAAGTACATTAAAATTATTTGAAATAGGAGTTTTCTTCATGTTTTCTTCCTTTACCTCCCCAATAATATTCCCATATCTATCTCCTTAATATTTATTCATTCTTGTTAGCCATTGTTGATTATTTGATTTTCCTCTACTAAATTTATTGTTATTTATCTCTTCCTTTTGCATTTTCTCCTTCTGGTTGTTAGTTTGAATCTTTTTCTCTTTCCACCATATTCTTCTTATGCAATTCAGGATGTGTATTTTGGCAACTGCCTTCATCATGTCCGTGCATTCAATATTCCTTGCAATACTTAGGAATATAATCATATTTAATCTTTATCCATTTATATTTAATTTCTCCTGTCATATCATCTTCTTCATTTATTTTCACCCTTTGTGCGAGCTTAACAACTAAGTCCACCTCCACCTTGACTCTTGTGCAACTGGGAATTGTTTGTTTTCTAGTTTCCATATCCACTGCTAAAGGTTTACCTACTATTGAATCAATTGGATAACTTTCCTACTTAGCAAAAATATTGGGTGGGAAATATGACATGGATATCCACACTACCTCAATTGTAGTTTCCATATTTGGATCAAACCACCGATCCACGCGAATGTTCATATCTGCCAATACATCTCCTTAGCTTTGTTATAATATAGAGCAGTGGACAAAATATTCGTATAGTTTTCCAACCCTTCCAATCGAGTAAGAATATGTCTAGTATCCAATGCTCCTATAGTGGATTCACCTTTGACAGGACACTAGCCTAGGATCTTTTTTTATAAATTCCATAATGTATGATTTGCCATATGAAAATTTCCCAATTTTAGCATATTACAAATTTTCTTGACTGATTAAAATTTTTCCTCTGATGACTTCTATGTTATACTAGGTACACCGTGCAATATGACAAAAGGCTTGGGTGGAACCCTCATATATTATTGCTATTAATCTTGGGCTTCAAATCCGTCGCTCTTTAGTTTTTAACTTATCTTCCAGTGGGTCTGCCCCACCAGAGGTGGCGTCCATGGTGGTCAAAGATATGAATCATCTAGGGTTTAGGTTTAGGGTTTAGCAAAATAGAGGGAGAAAATAAAATTTTATTTTTTATTTAAGCTACCAGTACTATTTTGAGATTAATTATTGGCTATCTTATTAGTGGAATTAAACCTTACATGTTAGAATGATGATGTTTTCATGTTAAATCCTTGAATTATGGTTTTTGTATTGTAGCCATGTGATTATAACATGTTTTAAAACTATTCCTATGCTTTAGTTCATGACCCTTATGTATTTGATGAAATATCAAATAGTCAAATTCTTAACAAAGATCCCTTTGATGATATTTAAGGCTTCATATGCCCTTATTGTTATTTCCATTCAGTGCTGAGGGTTATGAATACCCAAAATTTAGCTATTTACATAGTTTCTAGTAATTATAGAATGATTTCAGATAAACCATATACATCATCATTCAATTAGTTGTTATGTTCAGTCATGGCTCAGTTAAACTTAGGTCAGTTTAGTAATCAGTGTCTTTTGATTGGGAGTAAAAGTTAGCAGAGAGTGAACGTAGGGATGGAGTTTCTCCCATCAGAAGGCATAATACACTTGTCTCCACCGTTAAAAGGTATGAGACATTAGTAGAAGTCCCTAGGTTCCAGACCTACGGTGCCAACATAGACTTTGAGGGGGCCCCATCAGTTTGACATGAAACCCTCATCCTTCAGAATGTTAGATTAGTAAATCAACATAGCCAATGTTAGTACCTTTTGCACAATACTGACACCCTTCCAACTTGGGTTACAGGTTGGACCCTGATAGTACATTGGGGCATGCTGATTATAGCTAGCTCCCACAGTCTCAATTTAGTAATCAGTACAGAGTTCAGGCTTAGGTATGCTTGACAATAGCATATAGTTATTAGTTACTCAGTTATCAATGTTTCAATAATTTAGTTTACAGACCATATCAGAACATATTTTATGCTTGGTCATGCATTCTATAATTTTTTAGTTTTCATGCATTATACTCAGCTATCTCATGCTATTTAGTCAGTCATTATCTCATGCATATAACCCATGCATTTCATCCTAACATTATCTCATATACCAGTACATTTAAAGTACTGACCGTATACTCGTTTCTTGCTCTATGTTGTTTACTATCATATGTTTGGACGCTTAGTTTCCTGACCGTTCTTAGGTAAATTAGCTTAGCAGCAGTAGCAGTAGTGGTGAGTCCTCCTCCTTCGAGGATGATTTTATATTATATTCATTTATGTCAGCAGTTCAGTTATTTAGTCAGTCAGAGTTAGTTGGGGGTTTGTCCCATATACTCCATAGTCAGTCAGTTTTAGATTTTTCAGATATTCAGAAATATTGTCAGATTATCAGTTGTTTTTATCATTATTTTTAGTATGTTTCTAGATATTTAGAACTATGATTCAATAATGTTTTTAGTTTCTAAAACCTTATGGCATTATCATTTAATTATCTGTATATGTCTTCATTATCTGTATATTATTTAGTACTTACAGTAACTACCAAATCATGGTTAGCTTGTGGTCTTTTAGGACCGTAACCACTTTGTAGCATCCAGGGTGTATATTCGAGGCATTACAAACTTGGTATTAGAGTATAAGGTTTTAAAAGTGTCTTAGTGAGTATAAAAGCCACATTGGGTAGAGTCTTGTGAATGGGTGTAAAGCACGTCATACTTATGGATAGGAGGCTACGCGATAGTTTAGGGAAAGTTTCCCTTCTTTCAGTATTCTTGTCATTTGAATGAGCATGAGATCAGTTTAATCTATTTTTATAATTTAATATTCCTTTCATTTACAAAATATGCCACCTAGAAAGAATAACTAAAGAAAACAAAGGAATCGGCCCATACCTCAGCCCGTTCAGGAAAACCCCCTAAATGAGCATTTTTCTCATGTCGAGCTTTGAGCTGCATTCACTACTTTAGCTCACTTATTAGAAGCTCAAAATAATCAGTAGGATACTATCCCAGCCAATCCAGTGGATAATACTACCACAGCTAGGATTCAAGACTTTACCCGAATGAACCCTCCCTTGTTTACAGGATAGTAGTGGAAGAGGGATAGAGGCGCAGATATAGGGCCTATAGAGTGGGATAATTTTGCCATAGCCCTTTTAGGTAGGTTTTTCCCTTTAGATTTAAGGGAACCTAAGGTGAAGGAGTTCATAAATTTGAATATGGTAACATGATTGTGAGGGAGTATCCTCTTAAGTTTACTAAGTTAGCCAGGTATACTGATTCAATGGTGGCTGATAATAGGTCTAGGATGAGTAAGTTTGTCTCTGGTGTAGCTAATAGTATGGTCAAGGAGTGTAGGACCACAATGTTGATTAAAGAGATGGACTTGTCCAGGCTTATAGTCCATGCTCAGCAGATTGAGGAAACGAAGGTTGAGGTCAAGAAAAAAGAGAATAAGAGGGCTAGGATAGGTAGCTTTAATTTTCCTTAGCTATGATTAGAGGGTGGTAACCGTCCTTGATTCCATCTAAAATCTTTATCCCCACCTCCATCTTCAGCTAGTGCTCTAGTGCCAAAGTTCAAAAATGTTAATCAGGATCGGGCGCCAGGCTCTAAGACTCAGGGTAGTGTGAACAGTGGTCACACCAATCCCTTTTTCCAAAAGTGTGGTAGGAATCATCAAGGTATATGTAGGGCTGGCAGTGATATGTGTTTTGGAAATGGAAAGCTAGGCCACATTTTGAGGGAATGTCCGATAGGTATATGGAAAGGTAGGAACAATCGCCAGCAGGGTCATACGAACTGTTCAGCAGCATCAACAGGTCACCCAACTCAGAAGGGTGCCACTTCTAGTGCTACCAACAGTAAGCACTAGAACAGATTGAATGCACTCTAGTCTCTTCCTTATCAGGAAATTTCTCCAAATGTTTTTACAGGCATGTTATAGGTCTTTTATCTACATGTTTATGCTTTGTTAGATTCCGGGGCTTCACTTTGTTTTGTAACCCCCTATATAGCTGTCAATTTTGGTGTCAGTCCTAAAATTTTAATAGAGTCTTTCTCAGTGTCTACCCCAATGTGTAAATCTATCACAGCCAGATGGGTGTATAGAAACTTCCCAATTATAGTATCCCAGAAAGTCAATTTAGTAGAGCTTGTGGAGTTAGAGATGACTGATTTTGATGTCATTCTCAACATAAATTGGCTCCACTCATGATATACTTTAGTTGATTATAGAAATAAAGCTGCTCATTTTCATTTTTCGAATAAACCAGTCTTTTTATGGAGGGTAGTACTTCAGCACTCAAGGCTCAGCTTGTTTCATACCTTAGAGAGGTAAAAATGATATCCAAGTGGCGTGCTTACCATCTTGTTCACATCAAGGTATCTAGTTCAGAGACTCCCAGTCTTAATTCAGTTTCAGTAGTGAGGGAATTTCCAGATCTATTCCTTGAAGATTTTCCCAGAGTTTCTCCCGATAGGGAAACTGACTTTAGAATAGACCTTCTTCAAGATATCTAGTCAATCTCTATTCCACCAAGTAGAATAGCTTCAACTGAGCTTAGGGAGTTGAAAGAATAGTTGAAAAATCTCTTAGATAAGAGTGTCATCAGGCCCAATATTTCCCTATGGGGCAACGCTCCAGTCCTTTTCTTATGAAAGAAAGATGGTTCACTTAGAATTGCATCGATTACCATCAGTTGAACAAAGTCATAGTCAAGAATAAATACCCACTCGCTAGAATGGATGACTTGTTGGACCAACATTTTGGTGCCAATTATTTCTCTAAGATAGACCTTAGATACGGCTATCATCAGCTCAAAGTCAGAGAATGTGACATTCTGACAACATCTTCCAAAACCCGATATGGTCACTTTGAGTTCCTAGTTATGTCCTTTGGTCTAATGAATGCCCCAACAGCCTTCATGGACTTGATGAATCGAGTGTTCAAGAAGTACTTGGACATGTTTACTATAGTCTTCATTGATGATATTCTTGTCTATTCTCGTAATGAAAATTATCATGTAGACCACCTCAGAATTGTATTGCAAATTCTTAAAGCCCATTAGTTGTTCACCAAATTCAGTATATGCAAATTTTGGCTATGATAGTTAGATTTCCTTGGCCATATTATTTCTGGTGATGACATTAGTGTCGACCCTTAAAAGACCAAAGTAGTGAGAAACAGGCCCAAACCCATCTCTCTATTAGATATTAGGAGTTACTTGGGTTTGGTTGGCTATTGCTGATGGTTTATTAAAGGGATTTTATCTATTTTTTCCCCCATGTCCAAATTGACTCTAAAAAAAGTCAAGTTTTAGTGATCAGATTCTTGTGTTAAGAGTTTTTAGGAGATGAAGACTAGACTCACCTCAGCCCCAATTTTGACATTGCCAAATTATTCAGATGGTTTTGTTGTTTACTGTGATACTTCCAAATATGGTTTGGGTTGTATTTTGAAATAGAGAGATAAGGTCATAGCCTATTCCACCAGAAAACTTAAACCCTATGAAAAGAATTACCCTACCCATGATCTTGAGTTGGCACCTTGTGTTTTTGCCTTGAAAATTTGGAGGCATTATCTTTATGGGGTGTATATTGATGTGTTCAAGAACCAAAAAAGATATTCGTATGTGTTTTATTCGAATGATTTGAATCTTCACCAGAGAAGATGGTTGAAGTTGTTGAAAGATTAAGATATGAGTATTTTGTATCATCCAAGCAAGGCCAATGTAGTAGTAGATACTCTCAGTAGATTGTCTATGGGTAGTGTTGCTCATGTGGTGGATGATAAGATGAAGTTAGTTTAGGATGTTCATCAGCTTTCTAGATTAGGTGTTTGGTTTTTTTATTCATCTAAGGGTAGTGTATGGGTTCAAAATAGTTGGAAATCATCTTTGGTTGCCAAAGTGAAAGAAAAATAGTATAGGGATTCCAGTTTAGTTAAGTTAAAGAAATGAGTTATAAATTAGAAAGTAGAAGTTTTCTCCAAAGGGGGAGATTATGTGTTGCGATGTCAGGTTAGACTGTGAGTGCCATGTTTTAATGGTTTGAGACATCTAATCCTTGCAAAAGTGTATGGTGCATATTATTCTATTCATTCAGGAGCCACTAAGATGTACCATGATTTATGGGAAATCTATTGGAGGAGCGATATAAATAGGGATATTGTAGAGTTTATGGCTAAGTGTCCTAATTATCAATAAATTAAAGTTGAGACCATCGGCCTAGTATCACAATGTAGGAGTTTAGCATTCCACTTGTAAGTTTTAAAAGATGAATAAGTATTTTGTAACAGGGTTTTCCCATAAGCGCCGTCAGTATGATTCGATATTAGTTATTGTAGACAGGATGATCAAATCATCCCAGGTCCTTCCAGTTCATAATTTCTATATGGACAAGGACTATGACAATCTCTATATTAGAGAGTTGGTTAGATTACATGGAGTCCCGTTGTCTAGCATGGTTAGATTACATGGAGTCCCGTTGTCTATCATTTTAGAAGAGGTACTCAATTTACCCCTCACTTGTGGAAAGCTTTTCAAAAGGGTTTTGGTACCCAAGTTTATCTCAGTATAGTCTTTCACCCTCATACAGATAGTCAGGTAGAGAGTACCATTCAAACCCTAGAGGACATGCTGAGAGCATGTGTTATCGATTTTAAGGGTAGCTGGGATGATCACTTTCCTTTGATTGAGTTTTCCTACAATGACAATTATCATTCAAGTATTTAGATGGCTCTATTTGAGGCTCTTTATGGGAGGATATATAGATCTCCTATTTGTTTGTTTGAGGTATGTGAAACTGCATTGATAGGTCCAGATTTAGAATTTAATGCGGTGGAGAAAGTTCAGTTAATCATGGAGAGGCTTAAGACAACCCAAAGTCATCAGAAATCATATACATATATGAGAATGAGAGATCTTGAGTTTGAGGTTGGTGACTTAGTTTATTTGAGAATCTATCCCATTAAGGGAGTGAAAAGGTTTGGAAAGAAGGGGAAGCTTAGTACTGGATATGTTGGACCGTACAGGATCTTGAGCAGCTTTTGAAAGGTAGCTTATGAGCTTGAATTGCCTACAGATTTGGCATTAGTGCATCTAATTGTTCCTTGTCACTTTGCTAAATAAGTGTATTGATGACCCAGCTGTACTAGTCCCTTTAGAAAGTATGCGTGTTCAGGACAACATTTCTTATGATGAATCCCAGTTAAAATCCTTCATTGTCAGATCTATAGACTGAGGAACAAAGAAGCTCCCTTTTTTAAAGTTCTTGGCAGAATCGGTCCACTGAGGGAGGTACTTGGGAAACGGAAGTAGACATGCATACCAAGTACCCTTATATTTTCCCTGAAAACTCAGTCTCGGATTAAGGTAATAGTTTTCCTTGTATTATCTCTTTTCCATTCTCAGTTCCAACTATATAATTATCTTTCTGTCATTAGATGTACTTATAAATTACTTCAGTCATGTATCATGTCTCAAACTCAGTCATGTAACTATGTTTTCAGTTATGCATGTTTAGTATGTGATTTTAGTTCCCTCGGTATTCTCAACTTAATTAGTCTCATTCAAGGATGAATGTTCTCAAAGGGGAGATATTGTAATACCCTGTATTAGGTTTATCTTAATTCAGCTCATAGTGCATGCATAAGAGGCTTAGGGCCTGAAAAATTAGCTAAGTTTTAGGGACTTAGTTTTATTTTTGGCCTCATAACTTCCATGATTTTTAAAGTGAGCTTTCTGACCCCAACACATAAGTTCTTTAGTTAATTCATGTTCTATGGTGTAAGGAGCATGTATTAGATTATTTTTGGATTTTTTAGATGAGGAATGAGGCACATTTGGATTTTGTTTCAAGTAGCTCAACGTGATTACACCGCGTCGCAGTGGGTATAGCGATGAAGGGTTCATTGCATCATAGAAAGGCCTCAATCGATGTTCCAGTTATGAATTTAAATCTTATAGGGGTAGTCTTGTGATACGCCCAAATTACAACTCTCGTTAGAAAGTGTAAGCGGTCGCAGTCAAATATAGAACCCAACTGGGTTGGGTGTCGAATCCCACAGGGAATACTATAATCACTAAGTATTGCGCTTATTATTAGACTGTTGATCGAAGGTTCCAAGGTAAGGGGGGTTTTAGTTTAAGTGCACAATAATATTATCAGTGTAACAATGAGATGATATATGTAATAATATTTGATCAAAGAGAATGACAAATTAGGGTTATGTCCACCTTGTAGCTTCTACTTCTCTATTAACTATGAGTAATAAAGATTTTATACATGCATGCACTTATAGAGAGATGTATTCTAATTCTAAATCCAAGTGTTTCTCAACCATCAAGGATTTATTCACCTTAGTTCTCTCGAATCCAAAGTGTACAACCAATCGTACGAACTCTCCAAGTAGTTAATCCTGCTAAGGCATAACGTGTAAAATAAAGGTTGGAAACCCTATTTTCTTGTCACACTCTCTTTTCCAAATAGTAACTTTTCTATCGAATAAGTTATTGCTATAATGGCACATTCCCTATGTTTGAAACCAAGAGAATTCAATCAAAATGAAGAGAGTAATGATATAAGTGGATTAACACATCATAAATTCAAAAACCCATAGCAATAGAGAGTATACTACAAGGATTCCATAACCCTAACAAATAAACTTAGCTACTCATGAATAAAATGGAAATCACAATAGAAATATTCATCATACCAAAACTTAGAACGATCTTTGTGGTAAAGATGAATAGCAAAAATAAGAGAGAAAAGCGTTTCTCTCTCTCTCCGTCCTCCAGCTAAGCCGCTTTCTCGTGTTTTCAAAATAATACAGAATATAAATAATCTCCAAAAATTCAGCCATAAGGCTTTTAATAACATCCTTCTCTAATAAATTGCTACTGCATCGTTAAATATTTAAAAATATTGAGTTTGCCCGGGAAAAAGTTCCCATACATCACATTCAATCCAAAAGCTGCTTTCCTTTTTATGTGAAGTTTCCTTTTCTATCCACAGGTCCCCAAAGTGCTATAATCTTCCTCATTAGTATCTGAAAAGCATGTTAATCACATAGGTCAGCTCACTTAACTAAAAATAGACTAAAAGTGCAAGAATTATGTATTTTATCCTCAAAACTTAGCTAAAACATGGGTAAGTTATGGTGCTTAGACGTATAAATACGCCCAACATCATCTTGTCTTTTCCTGGCACCCCAATTCCTAAAAAATGAGAATAAACTATTGTTAGGGCATTATATGTCCGAATTTCCCAATTTCTCTCTCAAATAAACCCTAACCTTTCTCCAATTTCATCAAGTTAAATCATCATCCATTCAAGAAAACCAAGAACTCAAGTGTTCCAATTCAAGAAAGCTTTTAAGAGAGTTGTTCGCTATTAAGATTTAAGTATTAATGGTTTGTGTGATGTTCATCCATGGGCCCTTTCCACCCATGGAGTTAAAGAATCCTTATTTTATATCAAATTGTGTGTTTTTATATGTTTTATGATGAATTATGCCCATGAATTTTTATGAATTTTAATTATACATCATGCTTACAATTGTTTTCGATAGAATTAAACCTTATATGTTGGAATTATGATGTTTTCATGTTAAATACCTGAATTATGGTTTTGTATTGTAGCCATGTGATTATTACATGTGTTAAAACTATTCACATGCTTTAAATCCTGACCCTCATGTGTTTGATGAAATGCTTAAGTTTTAACTTTTGAATAATGATCCATTTCATGGTATTTAAGGATTCATATGTCCGTATTGTTATTTCCATTTAGTGTTGGGGGTTGTGAATACCCAAAGTTTAGCTACTTACATAGTTTCCAGTAATTACAGAATGATTTCAGATAAACCATAAACATCATCATTCATTTAGTTTTTATGTTCAGTCGTGGCTCAGTTAAACTTAGGTTAGTTCTATAATCAGTGTCTTTAAGTTTGGAGTAAAACTTAGCACCGAGTGAACGTAATGATGGCATCTCCCCCATTAGTAGGCATGAGGCACTTGTATCCCCTATTAGTAGGAATGAGACATTAGTACTTATGGACGGTACTGACACCTTTCCAACTGGTGTTACAGGTTGGACCTTAATAGTATATTGGGGCATATCAATTATACCAAGCTCCCACAGTCTCAGTTCAGTATTAAGTACAAAGTTCAATTTTAGGTTTTCTTGACCATACCATAAGTTGTCAGTTACTAAGTTATCAGTGTTTCAGTATTTCAATTTATAGACCATATCATAATATGTTTTATGCTGAGTCATCATTCTTAATTTTTTCAGTTTTCATGCATTTATACTCAGCTATACTATTTATTCAGTCATTATCTCATGCATATAACCCATGTGTTTCAGTCTAACCTCATGTCATATATCAGTACATTCAAAGTACTAACCGCATACTCTTTTCTTGCACTATAATGTTTAATATCATAGGTTCGAATGCTCAGTGTCCTGATCGTGCTTAGGCAAATCAGCTTATCAGCAGTAGTAGCAGTGGTAAGTCATCATCCTCTGAGGACGGGTTTATCTTATATTTAGTTATGTCACCAAATCAGTTATTTAGTCATTCAAAGTTAGAGGGGGTTTGTCCCATCAACTCCATAGTCAGTTTTAGGGGCTTTCAGACATTCAGACATATAGCCAGTTTATCAGTTGTTTTT
Source organism: Capsicum annuum (assembly GCF_002878395.1). Taxonomy (NCBI): domain Eukaryota; kingdom Viridiplantae; phylum Streptophyta; class Magnoliopsida; order Solanales; family Solanaceae; genus Capsicum; species Capsicum annuum. The sequence continues at coordinate 153,665,817 of NC_061114.1, read as the reverse complement.
ATGAGTAATTTTAGTATGTTTCCTCTCGTTTAGAATTATGATTCAGTATTATTTTCAGTTTCTAAAACCTTATTGTATTATCAGCTTATTTTTTGGAAATGTCTTCATTATCGGTATATTATTCATTATTCACAGAAGGTACCAGTTCATGGGTTAGCTTATGGTGTTTTGGGACCGTAAGTACCATGTGGCGTCCAAGGTGTATTTTTTAGGGTGTTATGGTCACATTGATGCGTGTCTTAAACAGTAAAACACTGATATCTATTTTTTATAATAACCTAAATGCACACAAATTACTTCTGAGCAGGTTTTTTATACTTGAAATAATTACAACCTTTCATTTTTTGTGTACTTACAATACATCGATTAATGATAAATTAAATCCTCTAATGTAAAACTTATATTGTAAACATATTGAATTGTTTATTATACATAATTTTATTTTATTATTGGCAGCAACTAGCAGTCGTTTACTATAGCATAATTTTTTTATATATACTAACATAAATTAGCAGTAATTTGCAAAATTTAATTACCATCATGCTTAAAGAAATATTGATGTGCTTTGAACAGGAAAAAAAAAAACCTGCAGTAATGTTCAAATTTTAATTACATTGGTTTTAAGAAGTTTCAAACTACTTTGAACTGAAGAACAAAAAACAATAACTATTACACTAACTTCTACTCGGGATGCAAGTTGTTCTTTGTGTCCACTCTTTTTTTCATGTAGAGCATTTGTTCCTCCTATTTTGTCTCTTTAATGACACTCTAGGTCATTTTTTCAATTTACACGCATTTCCCGCATTTGAGCCTATGATACCAGCTACAGGTCATTTATGTCTTACCAAAACTATCAGTTCAGTTATCTGACAACTTGTTTGGGTTTTAGGTTAATTCTTTATTTTAGAGCTTTCGATGTTAAGGAAATGGTCTTGGACAAAACTCCTATTAGACGACCTCGGATGATAATTTTGATAGCACTATCAAATTTGGAACGTAGATTTGAGGCTAAGAGGATCCTTGGATTAGGTCCCCAGGCGTCCAAACTCATTTTTGGGTATTGGATAGATTTTATGAAAATTGGAAATATAGGTGTGGGTCTCTCATTTAGTTTAAATGATCTTGGATGAAAGTCTTAATGGTTCCATTGACTTTTTAATGTAGAATTTGGTATTACAACATGTGTCATGACCCGATTTCTCACGTCATGAGGGCACCTACTATAACCCGCTAGTAAGTAAGCCCATCTATGATCCAAATCTACTAGTAATAGACTACCAAAGGAAATAAAGTAATAATGTGAAATTAATATAGTAAAAAGGCTAAAATACACAAGAAAGTCCTAAAACCAGGTAGAATAAATATAAGAGCTTCTAATTTAATAAGATTACAATTTGAAGTACTAAATTAATATACTGATACAACCCATCTCTGAATACAATATATAGATTAGTCTAGTACATAGAAGGAAGAATAGAAATACTCCGAAGTCCATGAGCTCATCCTATCTCTCTAAACCATAGTTTCTCCGCACAACACACACGATTAAAGAGAGAACCCTTACTATGATCTGCAAGCTATAAAAGTGTAGTATGAGTACCAAATATGTGGTACTCGGTAGGAAAATACCGACTGAGCTCCAAAGATAATGCAAATACAAATAATATGCAAGTAGGAATGTTAACTATCCCCAAATATCCAAGACATTAACATTGTCAAGCTAAGGAGTAAATAAGGATAAACTACTCTGTTTTATCCATACTCAGGGACCTACAGACTATGCTATCACTGGCCAATATAAGAATAAAGAGAAGAAGAAACATATATAATATTATGCAAGGTCAAGGAATAGTTATACAGCATGAATGGATTAAAAAAAAAGAGAGAGAGGTGGATATACTAGCATCTCAAAACCTCCTAATCATAGTGGAAAGGAGTCAGAATCATACATTGAATCTTTGTACTAGTCCAATAATCAACCTACCACCACTAACAACAATAATAACAAAAATATAAAGTAACCGGCTAGCCTGTACAAATATTACCTAAATTGAGTCCTATAACCCAAAAGGTTCAATTAGCATACAAAACACACCACAAGCAATACTCATCACCTATACCTCTGTAACTCCCCATAAGGCTGATAGATATAGGTGCATACTTGTGACAGGAAATGCACATGGAAGGATGAATGCAAAGTATACTACATACTACCATAACTGAACAAGTACCATAATGTAACCCAATGTATATATCTCCACCAGCTCGATGAATCACAAAGGCAGGACCTACATGATCTCTCTTCTGTGGGACGATGGCTTAAGAATGAATGGGCTTCTATGGGATTGGGAGTACCTATATACATTCATCTGGTCCTCATCTAGGATTTCCAATAACAATCATCATGATCTACTCTATTCAGTACCGGAGATGCATATATGTATATTTAATAATTCACAAACTCAAGATATGTCTAAAAATATGTAAGTCCATAAATCCATATCCCGAGGGTAAACTTCATGACTAAATCATTAGAAAGGTGTAAAGGGTTGAGTCTTTTGCATTATAAGTAAATAGTAGTATTAAAACCAAAGAACATAATTTATCTTGGTCAAATCATTAAAAAATCACTTTTAATCTCAAAGTCTCATGAATCATTCATTAAGATGGTGTGATTATCGTCATAAAAGAATTTGTTTTAAAGTAAAGATGGAAATAAACTCCTTGTTTAGAAAACTAATAGTGAAACAACATTCTTAATTAGAATCATACCATTTACTATTTAGTGAGAATGAATATGTTGAATCTATGTATGCCATCATTAGTTCCAAATAGTATAATAATAAGCATCAAAATATTTATACACTATGGTCACGTCATTTACAAGGATAAATCCCTTCCCAAAAATCAAACTAATATCATATTCACGACTTTAGGCTTAGTAATAAATAACTGACACAACCATAACACCATCCAAAAAAACATCACCATTTACCGCATAAGGTAGTAAGCCTTATATTAAAGGGTTATTAGCCTTACCTATGCCTAACATGCTTTCAACCTAGGGTAATAGTATCCTAGAAGCATAATATGTCTTTCACCTTAAGGGTTGATTCACCCTTCTATCCATAAATTTATTGATTCACCCTTCTATCCTCAAACTTATAAATTAGGATAAGTCATGGTGTTATACCTAAAATAACATCCTAACATCCCTATCTAACATACAAAATATATATTACACTATCTTTTGAAGAAGAGTAAATAGAAGCCTACCTCTATGCCGACCTGTAATTCCTTGATCATTCACAAACCATCTGCTTCTACACTATGATATCCAAGTACCATCATGCTATAAATATAGTAATCTACACTTTGTTAGGATTAAAACAAGACCCATACTATTATACTTTAAGTTGGATCAAAATTTGGGTAAAGAATAGGCTCGAGGGGCTCACAAATAGAATCCAAAATTAAATCCGTCACAAGGTCCCTCATAGAACAAGGAATGTATGCACAAATGTGAGAACAAATGCAACATAAATAGGATGTCAAATCAATATTTAAATTTTAGGAATTCGATACCTAATTTCTAAGAATTTACCATGAATTAGGATGGAAATTGAAGAAAATATTAATAGGAAATGACCAACGAGAATTAGGCTAGCTTACCTTAGATTGTATGGATTATTTCCCACTTTGAGCTGTCAATTTAGTACTAAAATAGTGGAAGAAATGGTGGAAAATCAATTGCAAAAAAAGAGGGATAAATAGCCACCAGGTACTGCTTAAGTGGACAGCTGCTTAAGCGACTCCTCTATCATTGAAGTGATCAGGCACTTCTAGAAGGTATCATTTAAGCAACTCCTAGGCTGCTTAAGAGGAAAAGTCATTGCTTAAACATCCCTATACAAAATGGTCAAGGTCGCTTAAGCAACCCTATGTCGCATACACTGAGGGCGCTTAAGCGGTAGTGTAATCACATAAACAGTCGCATTATGTCACAATCCAATTTCTTAGGTCTTAATGGCACCTACTATGACCCATCGATAGGTAATTCAAACCCGTAGTATGAAACTACTATTAACAAACTACCAAGAGAAAACAAAAAAGAATGTAGAAGAAATGATATAAGAGTAAAATACATAGTCTAAAAACTTGGTGGAATTAGTACAAGAGCTTTTAATGTAATAAGTCTTACATAATGGAATAATAAAATAATATATTGATCCAATCCATCTCTGAATACAACATATTGACTAGTCTAGAACATAAGAGGGAGAATAATAATGCTCTAAACGATAAAAGGTAACCCTATGTCTCCAAACCATAGCTGCTATGCACGATGCACACAATAACGACAAGAACCTGTACCATGATCTACAGGCAACAGAAATATAGTATGGGTACCAAACATGTGGTACTTAGTAGAAAACTGCCGACTGATCCTAAGAAAATGCAAATATGAATAACAAGTAATCAAGAATGTAAACTACACCCAAATATCCAAAAAACAAGTAGGGCAAAGCTAAGAAGACAATAAGGATAAACTATCCTATTCTAGCCATGCTCAGGACCCTAAGCACTGTACCATATATAAATAGCCATTATAGGAGTATGGAACAGAAGAAGGATATATCTATCTGTACAAAAAGCCAAAGAATGAATATACAACAAGAATAAATGAATGGAGGAAGGGATATATAGTAATAACATCACTACAATAGATTGATACATATACCTAATCAAGGTTGATGAAACATAGAGTTTTGCACCACACTATGAGGGACCAAGTACCTTAAAGTCAGTCACGGGCAATAACACAGTAATTCAGTAGGGAAGCTTAAACTTTGCTGGAATTTAAAGAACACAAGGCTTTAGCATGGAAACCTCTTTGCTCAAGGAAGGAAAAAACACGGCTTTCCCTCACAACAACTCAATAATCCACAATAATCAACCTCTTAATTATAGACTTGATTTGAACCTAACTCTAGGCTTCTCCTATTTGTAATAACTCTCATACAAGCCTACCTTCTGCCAAGACCGCACCTTTATATTGATTAACTCTAATCAATGTCAAACTCGAGTAAATCTTCATAAGAACTCTCAAGGAAAAAACATTACTCTTATAACATGAGTAATCAATTACAACCCAAGACTCAACTTAAGAACACACACTCTCTCAGCACACAAAGGTTTGGGACTTGAGCAATATTTAAGTTTTCATTAATTTCTCTCTTGAATAATCAGATTACAAAAACTACTAAATTGAGAAGCATTTTTTTAATTTTATAGTGGACTAATGATTACAGTAGAAATCTAATTAGGCCAGGTTTCCTGATAGGTATAAGCTCAGTTGTGCAGTTTGTCACACTAGAAGACAATACTGTGTAGGATAATGATAGTTGTACCAAATTTATGAAGACCTTGTGACCTGGTCCCGTATTGCCAGTTGATCTTCTTTCAAATAATATATATCAATTTTCTCCTTTTCAATAATGCCAAGCCAACCATCGATTTTGAATATCAATATTCATTCACCTTATTCAATCAGAGTTATCACCACTACTATCGATGAATGTTCCCTCTATCACTATGTACCTTAGTTTTTCCTTTCAATATGCCATCATGCTTCATATGCCATCAAGATTAACAAATATTCTTCCCTATGTTAATATGTATTTTAACATTAAACACATATGCACCGAGTACCTTGTCCCTAACCCATCATTCAACACACACACTTGGTCTCTACAACATAGATTAACTATTCCCCCTTTTGGCATTATTGAAAAATGATAACAGTAAACCAAGAATAAAGTAAGCACAGGTTAGTTAAATCATGTCCACTGGGACAACACTATCATGAAGAACAACTTTAACACAAAAAGGGAAAAGATGAAAAACAAAAATAAAGATTCATTCATATGTAAAATGTAAGTATTCTTTCAGTGAAAATTTTAAATGTTCTAGATAAAAAGCCACAGGAATCAAGAAAAAATATTATGTTAATAACTTAGGAATAGGGTCTGGAGAAGTAGAGCCATGATATTATGCAGATGCCTTATGTCTGCATTTAAGAAAAGAAATTCATTCATTAGATTTGAAACTTTCTTCTTTAGTGCAGCACTATTAGTTCTAAGCTCTTTAGAGAGACTTGGATCTTTATTAGAAAGATGCTAATTTATCAAGTGCAATTTGTTAATATCTGCATCCTTAGCGGCTATGTTGAACATCTTACCTTGCTAAGCTCACTTTGTGATATTTCACATAATTTATTTTTCACACACCCAGTTTTGACTAGAGTCTTCATACCGAATAGTTGTAGCAAAGTTCTAGGAGTTTCATTTTCACAGTCAATACCAAAATGAACAAACACTTTGTTCAACCAGTATCCATAAGGCCTATCATGTTTTCCATTTTTCCCATGAACAAATATATGTTTGTTCCCTATTATTAGCTCAGGTAGACTAATGAACTCAAAACTATCGAGACACTCCATTATATTTAAATTAATAGTTAAAGCAATGTTTCTCTTTTGTGATCTAGGAAAAATTACTTTGTTAACAAAATCAATGAATAATTGTAACTTACTTTTTAGTGATTTCCTATTCACAGCAGCCACAAACTTTCCTTTGACCTTTGATGTTTTTGCCAAAAACTCTTTGAGGGTTGTTCCTTTGAGACAATCCTTACACCACTAAAAGGAATATTCAAAATTCTCCTAAGCAATGCAGAATCAAGATTCAGCCTTTTCCCTTGAACTACTAAAGTAATTTTTAGTTTGTCTTCGGAAAAATCCAATATGGAATAAAATTTCCTAACTACTTCATCAAAGACTGTAGGAATGGCTTCTTTCATAAGATGGATCCATCCTTGATATTTAACAAGCTTAACTAATTCCATCATTCTTGATTCTATTAACACACTTCAGTCAAACATCTACTTGTTAGACCCTTTTGATTTTTCAAGAACTTGTTTTTCGCTTCTTTAGACACAACCTTTCCTCCATTCTATAATTTTTCCCCTTTAGAAATGTTGATGGGTTCTCCTTTAGTAAATTTTCTCTTCTTAGGACCAGTCCTTCAGAAGTATGTTGGTTCATAGTAGATCTGCTAGACATCACTCCAGAATATCTTGTTATTTTACTGATATTTTGTTTCTTAGGACAAAACACACTCTTTCTTGGACTATTTGATAGAAAAATAAGATTTTCAGCAACCCGGGCATCCTCCATCAATATGCTACTAGAAAAATTATGAGGCTTCATGGATTAATCTTTATTACTGAGTTGAGTGAAGAATGAGTTTGACTTTTGAAGAGTAGGAGAAGAAAGGTATTTTTCAAGAAGATTTGAGAGAGGATTTTTATCTATGATAAGCTGAGAGTCCTTTGAAAGAAATGAGAATAAGGAATTTTTAGCCATTTCAAAGTCCTTTTCATTGGAGGGATATTTGTGAGTAGATTTTTCCTTTTGATAAGAGAATGGGTGGGTACAATAAAATTTAAAGGAACAAGAAAAACAAGGAAGGGTTTATGTAAGAATGAGATGTCATCAATTTCAATTTTGGGGTGACTCATTATTCCTTTTAGAATATGACAATTTTTTGACACAGAGACAAAGTGGATGCGACTTTTTCTGATAGATCACAAAAATGCACATTTATGATACTAACCTGAGAGGTGACTAGATCGCTCTCTTTCTTGAGTGAATCCTCAACTTTGTGCCTGTTGCATTTGTCCTCCTCTAAAGATGTTAACATGAGTGTATGCCTGCAAAGGTATGATACTGAGTTAGACAAATATGTATATACATTACTAAGGATACCCGTCTCCTGATCATAGCCACTTTAGTGAGAAATATTAATTCATCTAGTAGGTTAGGTTATTTTGATCAACCCCAACCTCATCCTATTTGTCATAAATTGTTCCTTGTGAAGAGCCTTAATAAATATGTTTGTTATCTGATCTTTAGTCTTGCAAAACATGATGCAATTATCTCCCTTCTTAATACTGTCTCTTAGAAAGTGATGTGTCATATTAAGGTACTTGGTCCTTTTATGCTGCACTGGATTCTTGACCATATCGAGAGCACATGTATTGTCACGTAGCACTGGGATAGTGTTTGAGACAATCCCAAAGTCCTTCAGTTGCTGTTTAATCCATAACGATTGAGCATAACAAGAATCTTCAGCCACATACCTAGCTTTAGCAGTAAATAAAGCAACTGAATTCTCCTTCTCATAACCCAGGAGATTAAGGAATAACCCATAAAATGAGATATTTGGAGATATATAGCATATTCAGCATCTGCACATCCTACCAGATCAAAACTATCTCCAAAAGGATAATATATGACCAGGTGCCTTGTACCTTTCAGGTACCTGAGATTTTTTTTTTCACCTTTCAAAGGAGACTCCTTAGGACAGGCCTAAAATCTTTCACATATTCCCATACTAAAAATAATATCTGGCCTACTTACAGTGAGATATAGTATGGATCCAATAATCCATTAATACATGGTGTCGTTAATTGAGGGGACCAAATTTATCATTATCCATATTAGAGTTGGTTCAATTGAAGTTTCAATTGGCTTTGCATATCTCATATTGTATTTCTTTAGTAGCTCCTTGTTGAAATATATGATCTTAAGTGACAACACCCAAGTACACATGAAAGTGTACGTGGTCTACCTAATAGTAAAGTGACATAATTAAAGCTAAGTATCGATCCCAAATAGACTTGATTTAACAATGATTTAATTTATTTTACAGTCTAGATTAATTTAGTGCAAAAGTAACCAAAGAAAGAGTTTGTAATTTTTGTAAATTATAAATAAAGTAAATAATGTGTAAACTAAAATACTTGAGACAATCAATGGAGAAAATCCCAGGGTTAAAGCACTTCGAACAATCATACTATGTTATTGAATTTCATTCGTTAATTTTCTTATTTTGGTTGTTAATTCGTAGGATTAATTGCATGATCATGCCTTCCAAACCTCTAATCTTTTAACTAATATGTACATTACAACTACATCGTTGAGCGGGGATGTAGTAATCCAATTAAGTGAATTAAAGCTATCATCCTACGTGTGAATCAAGTAAGGATCTAAGTACATCTCTGTCTTAGACACTAAATTTAATTCTTTATTTTATAAAAGAATAAAAATTCAAACATTGTTTATTCCCATGTTCTATCTCCCTATTCCCTCTTCCGAGATCAAAAGTTGACAATATATGTATTTTAATGGTCGCAAATCAATAAAATAATTAAATCAAGAATAAACAAACAACCTAATATGATAAGCAAAATTAATCGAATTTAATTCAAAACAATAGTAATCACGTTCTTGCCTTTAACCTCAAAAAAAGGGTTTTAATGGATGATATTCCTAATCATGATCCAATTAATTGAATATATGATATGAATAATTAACAACTAAATAAAAATTTACAACCCAATTAAAAGAAGTGGCAGCCACGTTTTTCGTCCAAGCACTGTATCACCTCTTCAAGGTTGTTGTCAAAGAATTAATTAATTCCAAGATTGTGACTTGCTGTCCAAGTGTGGTGTATAAATATTATATTATATTCCTAATATAATAAGGATTAGGCAATGGCACAAGTACCAAGAAATATTCCCACTTTCTCCAAATTTTTTGGTTCTCCAGCTATCCAATAATAATCCTAATCCCTACAATATCACACACCACATATTAAAGATCAAAACAACATAATATTTTCAATGACGAATCAAAATAAAAGGTAACATAAGGCAAATTCACAATGATCTTAAACTCAATGTTCCGACTCTTGACTTAATCAAATTGAACATTGTCCATCACAATCAAGTTATTCCACATATAATTACACATTTAAAATATTTGGAACAAATTAAACACATTAGAATTCACCGAAACCAACTAGACACATTTAGCTCAAGCTAGTAAAACTAGTTTTCCGAGTTGAACTCTAAATGACTCAATTAAGTACAAACTTGTTCAAAAAATACATTGAACATTGTAAATGCACACTTGGATACTTAATTGCTTATTTATATCAATATTAACACATTAAGCACACAAATTTCTCTCAAAACAAGGCTAAATAAACTAGAATAATGACACTGAAGTGTATAAAACAATCTTAGATCATCACCCCACACTTAAACTCTTGTTCATCCTTGAACAACTCTTTACTCTAAGCATAAAAATCTAAGGTGAAGCTATACTTCTACTAAAATAAAGACACTCAAGATAGTACTGCAATAATTACTTGGAATGCAAGTTTCTACGCAAAGTACGTTATTTACATAATTGATAGCTCATGAACTCTACTCTAAAACATCCTAACCTCAAGAATTGACTCACCTAGTAGCAAACTCATGCTTATTTCTCAATCAAAGACATCATACAAATCACCCATATTCATTAAACATGTGCCCCTCACAACAAGAGAGCTACCCATACTCACTCGCAATAATGCAATTCATAAAGTGATGGGTACAAGAATCAAATTTCGCTCACTCTAAAAAAGAATTCACAAGTTACACACAATAAACCATAGGCTTTCCCTTAGCGTAATGCTTCACTAATAGTCGAATGTAAAGCTTAGAATCAATTAGAACTTTTTCGGATTGAAATGTCGGCTAAGCGACGGGTAGGAACAATATGGGAATAGTCACTAACCTCTCTAAGAACTTTAATACACTACATTATACATTTAAAACCAATCTTCAACAACCAATTTACACTTATTCCTTCATCCATACCTTTTGTTTTTGCCCCATCTCTTTTAAGCATTTTCATAAACACTTGGTGAACACATAGTTTACTACCACAAGAATTAATTTTTCTCTGTTTTCTACAATCATGGAAATATATTTAGCATAGATTATATCACAACCATATACCACACATCAATTATAGACCAATAAATATTACCTTGGGATATCAATTTCACCTTTTTCTTCTTCAATTTCTCAAACTCCTTTACTAATTCAATTTTTCATTAAAGCACTTAGGAGCTTTTTGGATCAAATTAAGTTCTATCAAAGAAGGGATTAGGCTACTTATGAGGTTACAAAAGAAAAATCTAACGACTCAATGGGGATTAACTAGGATAATGCACAAAGGGTAGGACAAATTAAAGGTATAAAATAAAGATATCAAAGAAATGCCTAAATCATATCCTAAACCCACATTCTTTATTTTACTTCACACATACAATGATCAAGTTCTAGACATTACATGCAACCAGGAATATACAAAAAATTCTTACACATACATGGCACATGCTCCACTCAATAGGATCATCATAGACTCCTAACCAAACAATAACACAAATTCAAAATTAAGCCAACATGAAAAAGAGTCATAAACTTGAGCCTTGGAGTTTCAAAAATAGCAATTCACTCATTCCACATGCTTTTACAAACAAAACCACTTGCACCATGTACAAAAAAATAGCACCAACAAGAATATCTTACCCATTTTTTTAAAATTGAGCCAAATTTTGGGAATTTTCCCACCCCACACTTAAAAATATACTTTGTACCTAAAGTGAATTTAAAGTAAAGAGATAGAAATACTCCCTGAGGACTTTAGGCCTAGATAGTAGCATCTTTTTGCATCAGTTTTTACCATGCTCTTAGCTTAGGTTTCTGGTACTCAAATTTCCCAATAACCTGTACCTCAACAAAAAACAAAAACTATGTGAAGTAAAAACTAAAAAGCTAAAAATAAAACATACCTAGACAACTTAGGTTTCCTCCCAACAGCGCCTGATTTAGTGTCGTATCACGACCCAACACAATTCAGTCATATTCCTTTACCCTTTTACTCCCTTTTAGGAGCTATTTTTTTTCTTTTCTGACCTCTTAAGTATGCACTCTTAAGGTCAATATTTCTCTTCACTTCAACCTTCATCATGTTAGGAAATAGTGGATTCATATTAGTCCACTTAATTAGGTAATCCAAAGAGGTCTTTGGTGGACTAATGTAACGCCCCAAATCTGGTACTCAGAATGCTACACGGTGCTGATGACCTTGAAGGACCACAAGCTAACACATAACTAATTTTTGTACCTGTATACTGCATAATATACTGAATAATGCGGAAATATGAACTGAAAGGACATAAGGTTCACATAACTGAAGTAAAATATAACATCTAAACGGGGTATGAAATACCCAAAACAACTGGAATAACTGTCTAAACATAATAGTCTAGATAGCCTTTAATTGACTGAACTATCTAAGTAAGGAGTTGATGGGACATATCCCCAACTAACTCCAACTAATAAAATAATTAATGAGATAATAGAGAAATAATCATATCCTCGAAGGATAAGGACACACTGCTAACTCTGATTGTTGATATCTGGAAGCTACTGATACTCTGGAGCTCGTGTCTCTGAACCTATGGTAGAAGACACCATAGTACAAATACGTCAGTACTTTGAATATTCTGGTATGCATGTGAGGTAGACTGAATGTATGGGGTTCATATGCATGAATAATACTGGCTAACTGAAAAATATAAACGTGAGAATTCATGCTTACATATATAGTAACTATATCTAAAATCATGATAACATGAGTATGTTGATGACTAACATGACTAATGACTGAATTTTGATTACTATGATAACATGAGTGACTGTATCTGACAGTACTGAATTTGATGGAACTAGCTGAGTTCAGTACTGTATATGAGTTGGCTGTAACTGACAGTCCTAAATTCTAAAGAACTATTTGAGTTCTTTTATTGAGACTAATACTGAGATTGTAGAAGGTAGTCATCTAACTAACATGCCTCAAATAACATATTATAGCTGAAATGGGGTCCAATCTGTGCCCTAATTGGAAGAGTGTCAATACCGCGCCACTGGTAAGGACAACATGTGAGTGACCCTAATATAATACGTAACTCTAGTGAGAACGGTGGGAACCCTCATGTAGCAGGCTAAGCCACCTCATCTACCCTCACATAGAAGGATATGATGTCTCAACCTATGATGGTTACATAGTTCTAGAATACAAGGATTGTTTCTAAGAATTGCACCCTCCTATAATAGGTGAGTTTCCATCCTTGGGTTCTCTCGGTGCTAATTTCTACTCCTATATGAATAGACACTGAACATGACTTGCTAAACTGAACACAGACTGAGTTACTGACTTCTATTGACTAATGGAATACTACTGATATCTTACAACTAACTGAGTTTATGAGATCATGAAGATTTCCTGAGTCATCAAACTGTCTGAAGTCTAAGGATCATAGCTTGACTGAGAGTATCGTGCAAACATGATATGGCTCTAGGCACATATCTAATATTTCGGGTACAAGTAACCCTAGGACTCTTTAGAAGGAAACTGACAAAGCATGACCTACTTAAACACATCACTAACATCATAATCCATAATACATTTATTGAAGCATTTCATCAAACATATGATCTACATAAACTTGTACATACATGGGGATTTCATGATATCAAGCTAGTTGGGCATTTTCCTTCATCTAGGCATTTAAACAAGCACATGGTAGGCATAGTATGTGTAAACAACATTATACAACAATTAAACATCATGATTCAATTCTAATTTCATAATTCAAGGGTTTAATCATAGGTTTACATGAATCTACCTCTATACTAATCAAATCCACATAAAATTTATCCACTAACATGAAATAGAATTCAATTACTCATTATCAACATGAACAAGAGCAGCCCAATTATGAAATTCATAAAGGAAATCCATAAAATTAAACTTTGAAAAGTATTCTTGGGCTTCATGGATGAAAGAAGTTCATTAATGAACACTATGTATACCTGAGTTGAGTTTTTATTGAAATTCTTGAACTTGAAAATTTTGAATCTCTTACTTCCTGAAGAAGATCTGGATTTTGTTCTTGGAGATTAATGTTAGAGAGAAAACCCTAGTTTTGTTGTTGTGAAAAAATAATGAATTTCTGAGCTTTGGTCAGATTAATTGTGTAGATAAATGGGTGGTAAAAGATCAAAAAGCCCCCTTTTAAATGTCTTTAATTTGCTGAATCGGGACCTGTGATGGCTCATGTGATGGTCTGTCGCGAGGGAAACAATTCGTCATTTCGACCGTCATACGTGGACCAAGAAAAGGGCTTACTGCCTAAGTAGCGACGGCCTGGGCGACGGTCCGTCGCATGTTCGACGGTCCATCAACCTTCCCGTCGTACCTTACCCAGAAGGTGGCCTCACTGTTTCCCTTGTGATGGTTGTGGACGACAGTCCGTCGCTAGTCCGACGGTCCGTCGGCCTTACCGTCACACCTAGGTTCTTCTTACTGCCTTTTGTATTTTGGCCATAACTTTCTCCTCCAATGTCAAATTTTGATGAAATTGGTATCGTTGGAAAGCTAGTTCAATTTCCCATATGACAAAAAGTGAATTCATATTTCAAAGAAAGCTTATAACATTCTTGAGATGATTTCAAGCTAGGTAAAGTATAGGGTATTACAATATCTCCCCCTTGAGAATATCTGTCCTCGAATGAGACAGAGTGAGGGAAAAGAATAACCAATGAACATACTGAACATGAATACTGAAACATGATCTCACGAATGAAATAAATGATAACTAAATATATCATACTAGACATGCATATTTGAGGCATGTGTAACTGATTCATGAATGCATGACTGGGTGTTTTGATATACCAAGTTTCTCACAATGAGAATGCATGTTTGATGCATAATTATATAACTGAGTTGATACATAAATGCAAGACTGAATGTGTAATGGTATTTAATACAAAGTTTGTGACGAACACTAAATAAGAAACTGGGTAAGCTTAAAGAGAACTGTTACCTTAATCTTGATCCTAGTCGGCGGAGAAGAGGTGAGGATGCTTGGTACGTATGCCTGATTATGTTTCCCAAGTAGCTCCCTCGACAGACTGATTTCGCCAAAGAACTTTAACTAGAGGGATTTCTTTGTTCCTCAGTCTACGAGTCTGATAGTCTAAGATTTTAATTGGAATCTCTTCATAAGAGAGGTTGTTCTGAACATCTATGCTTTGAATAGGGACTACAACTGTTGGGTCACCTATACAATTCTTGAGCAATGAAACATGGAAGACTGGATGAACTAAGGCTACATCTGAAGGCAATTTGAGCTCATAAGCTACTTTTCCAAAGCGACTAAGAATCTTGAAGGGACCAACAAATCGGGGACTGAGCTTTCCCTTCTTGCCAAATCACTTCACTCCCCGCATGGGAGAGATATTTAGGTAAACATAGTCACCAATCTTGAACTCGAGGTCATTTCTACGAACATCTGCATAAGACTTCTGTCGGCTCTAAGCAGCCTAGAGTTTTTCTCTGATAAACTGGAATTTCTCTAAATCATTGAATACTAAGTCAGGCCCTATAACGGAGGCCTCACTAACTTCGAACTAACTGATTGGGGATCTACATCTCCTATCATAGAGAGCTTTGAATGGAGCCATGTGAACACTGGAATGATAGTTGTTGTTGTATACAATCAAAGACAAGTGGTCATCCCAACTACCCTTGAAATCAACTACACACGCTGTTAGCATATCTTCTAGAGTCTGAATGGTCCTTTCAAGTTAACCATCTGTCTGAGGATGGAACACTGCACTGAGATGAACTTGGGTACCAAGACCCTTTTGGAACACTTTCCATAAATGAGAGGTGAACTAGGTACCTCTATCTAAGATAATAAATAGTAGAACACCGTACAATCTGACCAACTCCCTGATATAGAGTTTGGCATAATCCTCGGCTGGATAAGAGGTATGGACTGAAAATAAATGGGATGATTTGGCCATTCTGTCTATAATGACCCTGACTGAATCATGCTGATGACGAGTTCGAGGAAAACCCATCATGAAGTCCATGTTCACTTCCTCCTTCCAAGTAAGGATACTGAACTCCTGCATGAACCCACTAGGCTTCTAATGCTCTATCTTAACCTGCTAGCATGTAGAGCACTTATCCACAAACTCTGCAATGTCTCTCTTTATCCCACTCCACTAATAGATTTCACGCAAATCATTGTACATCTTTGTAGCCCCTGGATAAATAGAGTAGCGCTCACTATGCGCTTCTGTAAGAATTCGCTACCTTAAGTCATCTTCAGCTAGAACATACAGACGACCCTGACAACGCAGAACACCATCTCCCCCTTGGGAGAAAACCTCTATTTTCTGGTTCTGAACTGACTCTTTAAACTTAACAAGGCTGGGATCTCTATCTTGCTTTTCTTTCACATCGAAAACTAGAGATGATTCTGAACTATTCTAAACCCATATATCACCCTCATCTGTATCAACTAAGAGAATGACTAGTCTGGCAAGCTAATGTACTTCCTAAGCTAACTTCTTCTTACTGTCATCCACATGAGCAAAACTACCTATAGACAGTCTACTGAGAGCGTCAGCCACTACATTGGCCTTGCCTGGATGATACTCATGTCATAATCTTTCAAGATCTCTAACCACCTTCTCTGATGAAGATTGAGATCTTTGTGAGAAAAGACATACTAAAGATTTTTATGATCTGTGAAGACATCTACATAAACTACATAGAGATAATTCCTCCAAATCTTCAAGGAAAAGACTACGACAGCTAACTCAAGATTACCAGTAGGATAATTCTTCTCATGGGGTTTAAGCAGTCTGGAGGCATAGGCTATGACCTTACCATGCTGTATGAGGACACAACCCAAACCTACTTTGGATGAATTACAATACATTACGAACCCATCTAAACCATCTGGAAGAGCTAGAACTGGAGCTGAGTTGAGTCGAGTCTTCAACTCCTAAAAACTCTACTCGGAAGGATCTAACCACTGAAACTAGACTTTCTTCTGAGTCAATCTGGACATAGGGGATGCAATAGAAGAAAATCCATCAACAAACCGCTTGTAATAGCTAGCCAAACCCAAGAAACTCCTAATATTTAATGGAGATATAGTGCGAGGCCATTTTCTTATTGCTTCAGTCTTTTGAGGATCTACTCTAATGCCATCACCGAAAATGATATGACCAATGAATGCTACTGTCCTTAACCAAAACTCACACTTGCTAAATTTGGCAAACAACTGATGATCTATGAGAGTTTGAAGTATAATTCTGAGATGGTCTGCATGATCTCACACACTGCGGGAATAGACTAGAATATCATCTACGAAAACTATGGCGAACATGTCTAAGTACTTCTTGAACACATGGTTCATCAAGTCCATGAAAGCTACTGGGGCATTGGTGAGACCAAAGGACATGATTAAAAATATGAAGTGACCATATCGAGTATGGAAAGTTGTTTTCAAAATGTCACATTCTCTAACTCTGAGCTGATGATAGTCGGATCTGAGGTCTATCTTGGAGAAATAGCTAGCACCCTAAACTTGGTCAAACAAGTCATCGATTCTGGGAAGAGGATACTTGTTCTTGATCCTGACCTTATTAAGTTGACGGTAGTCTATACATATTCTGAGAGAACTATCTTTCTTGCACACGAATAATATTGGAGCGCCCCACGAGGACATACTAGGCCTGATGAATCCCTTATCTAAGAGATCGTTCAATTGTTCTTTTAGTTCTCTGAGTTTTGTTGGTCACATTCTGTATGGCATAATATATATAGGCTAAGTGTCTGGAAGAAAATCAATGCCGAAGTCTATATCCTTTTTGGGAGGAATTCCTGGAAGATCTTTAGGAAAGAAATCTGAATATTCATTTACGACTGGGACTAATTCAAGATTGGGAGTTTCAGAAATAGTGTCCTTATCTCAAATAAGATGATAGACAAATTCCCTAGATATCATTTTTCATGCCCGAAGGTAGAAAATAAGCTGACCTCTGAAAATGGATACACTACCCTTCTACTCTAGGACGAGTTCATTCAGAAACTGAAACTAAACTATTCTATTTCTGTAGTCGACAGTGGCATAGCAGAAATGAAGCCAATCCATGCCGAGAATAACATCAAAATTAGTCATCTCTAATTCGACTATGTCTGCTGAAGTGAATTTCTGAGATATCATGATCGGGAAGCTCCTGTATACCCACTGGGCTATGATGGCTTTACCCATTGGGGTAGAGACTGAAAAATGCTCTACTAGAATTTAGGGACTTACTCCAAAATCGACTTCTATATAAGGAGTGACAAAAGACGAAGAAGCTCCTAGATCTAGCAAAGCGTAAACATGCACACAAAAGATCTGGAATGTATCGGTAACCATATCAGGAGAATTTTTTAGATTTTGTCGGGATTGAAGATCATAGAGATGATTTGGGCGTTGTCCACTAGTAGCACTGGAGGTGGCATCCTGCTGATTCGGGTGACCGAACTGAGCTGAGGAGCGATTTTGTTAACCTTGAGGACCTGGCTAAGGACAGTCTCTAACTCTGTGGCCTGGCTTGCCACATCTAAAAAAATTACCATTGCAAGCTCTGCAATACCCTGATGGTGCTTACCACAAGTCTAGCAAGAGAATAGGTGCGGGTAATGCTAACACTACCCTGGGACTTAGAGCCTGGCACTCTATCTTTGTTACCCTCTTTAAACTTAGGAATTGGAGTACTGGCTGAAGAAGGAGATAGAACTAATTACTTAAGATGAAACTTAGAACGGTTTCCTTCTTCTTAGGATAAGCAAAGTTGAAACTACCTGTCTTTGCTCTCTTATTCTGCTTCTCCATCATCTTAATCTTATGTTCCTCTATTTGCAGAGCATGAGTCATGAGCCTAGCTAAAGTCATGTCACTGTTCAGCATGGCGGATCTACACTAATTAACCATGCTATCATTCACCCCTAAAATGAACTTACTCACCTTTCCCTGCTATTTGTAACCACATGAGCGGCATATCTGGCTAATTGAGTAAACTTAAGAGAATACCCATTCACTATCATATTTCCCTGCCTGAGGTTGATGAATTCTAGTACCTTAGCTTCTCTAAGCTCTAGGGGAAAGAATCTGTCAAGGAATGCTGAAGCAAACTCCTCCCACTCAACTGACCCTGCATCGTCTGCCCTCTCTGACTTCCACTACTTGAACCAAGTGTGAGACATATACTACAATTGATATGTAGCTATCTCATCACGATTACTATACATAACCCCCATTATGTTTGTAACCTTCTACACCTGATCTAAGAATTCCTGAGGGTCCTCGTTTGTCTTAGACCCAAGAAAGTATGGAGGATTCATTTGGGTGAAGTCCCGAATCCTGACTGCAGCTGAATTAGCCACTGGGTTGGCTGGATCAATAGTTGGTCATTCATCCTGAGCAGTAACTAACTGAGCAAGAGTTGTAAATGTTGCCCTGAACTCCGCTTGAGAAACATGTTCGTCTAAGGGATCTTCTTGGACAGGCTGGGTTCTTCTCTTAGGAGGCATGTTCTAAAATAAGGAAAAGAAATGGAATAACTGAGAGATTAGATTGAGATTATGCTCACTAGTACGACATGAATACTGAAAGAAGGGAAACTGTTCCTAAAATATGTTATAGCCTTCTGCGCATAAATGTGGCGTGCAACACACCCATGTACAAGACTTTACTAGATGTGGCTTTTAGACTTCCTAGGACTCTATTGAACCTTAGGCTCTGATACCAAGTTTGTAGCACCCCGAATCTGGTACCCGAAATGCTACACAGTGCTTATAATCCCGAAGGACCACAAGCTAGCCCATGACTGATATCTGTACCTGTATACTGCATAATATACTGAACAATATGGAAACATGAACTGAAAGACCATAAGGTTCACATAACTGAAGTAAAACATAACATCTAAATGAGGTCTGAAATACCCAAAACAATTGGAATAACTGTATGAACATAATTGTCTAAAAAGCCTTTAACTGATTGAACTGTCTGAGTAAAGAGTTAATGGGACATGTCCCCAACTAACTCCAACTAATAAACTAATTAATGAGATAATAGAAAAATAATCATGTCCTCGAAGAATGAGGACTCACTGCTAACTCTGATTGCTAATATCTGGAATCTATTGATGCTTTGGAGCTCGTATCTCTGAACCTATGGTATAAGACACTATAGCGTAAATACGTCAGTACTTTGAATGTACTGGTATGCATATGAGGTAGGATAAATGCATGGGGTTCATATGTATGAACAATATTGGCTAGCTGACTAATATAAACGTTAGAATACATGCTTGCATACATAGTTACTATATCTGAAATCGTGATAACATGAGTATGCTGATGACTAACATGACTAATGACTGAATTCCAAAAACTGATAACATGAGTGGTTGTATCTGATAGTCCTAAATCTGATGGAACTAGCTGAGTTTCATACTGTATTTGAGTTGGATATATCTGACAGTCCTGAATTCTAAAAACTATCTGAGTTCTTTTACTAAGACTGATATTGAGACTGTGGGAGGTAGTCATGTAACCAACATGCACCAAATGATGCATTATAGCTGGATTGGGGTCTAATCTGTGCCCTAATTGGAAGGGTGTCAATGCTGTGCCATTGGTAAGGACAATGTGTGAGTGACCCTAATATAACAGGTAACTCTAGTGAGAATGGTGGGGACCCTCATATAGCAGGCTAAGCCACCTCATCTACCTTTATATAGCAGTCTATGATTCTTCGACTTCATGGACGAAAGGAGTCCATTAATGAACACTATGCATACCCGGGTTGAGTTTTTCTTGAAATTCTTAAGCTTGATCAATTTTAATCTCTTAGTTTTCGAAGAAGATCTGGATTTTGTTCTTGGAGATTAATATTAGAGAGAAAACCCCAGCTTTGTTATTGTGAAAGAATAATGTATTTTTAAGCTTTTGTCCGATATAATTGGGTATATAAATGGGTGGTAAAAGACCAAAAAGTCCCCTTTTAAAATGGATTTAATTTACTGAATCGGGACCTGCGATGCCTCTTGCGACGGTCTGTCATTTTGACTGTCATACATGGACCAAGAAAAGGGCTTACTGCCTAAGTAGCGACGGCCTGGGCGACAGTCCGTCGCAAGTTCGACGGTCTGTCAACCTACCCATCCCACCTTATCCAGAAGGTAGCATCACTGTTTCCCTTGTGACGGTCGTGGGCAACGATCCATCGCTAGTTCGATGGTTTGTCGGCCTCACCGTCGCACCTGGGCAGTTTTTACTACCTTCTGTGTTTTGGTTATAACTTTATCTTCCGAAGTCCAATTTTGATGAAGTTGATATCATTGGAAAGATAATTCAATTTTTCATATAACGAAAAGTAAAAATCTTTAAAATACCACATGTACAAAAGTGGATTCATCTTTCAAAGAAAGATTCTAATATTGTTAAGACAATTTCAAGCTAGGAAAAGTATGGGGTATTACAACTAACCACCATACACTTTTCCCCTTCAATAGAATTCATCACACACAAAACTTTAATTTGGGGTTTTACAATGGGTTCGTTGTAAATATCAAATACCACCTCTTTATTATCTATCCTCTTCTTAAGTGTGGCTTCTCTAACATCAATCCAGGCCCCTCCAGTTTCTAAGAATAGATGTACCAATATGATTGGTACCTGTTCATCTACCTCAAAATAAAGAACAATGAAGTCAGCAAGTATATTGAATTTACAAACCTTTTTGAGGACATCCTTAATTATTCCATTCGGCTATGTAAATGTCCCATCTTCCAGCTGCAATAGTACGGTAGTAGGTCGTGGTTTTCACAAGCCTAATGTTTTAAACAATGATAGGGTCGTCAAATTTATGTTTTCCCCCAAGTCACTAAGTGCATAGACCTCTTTACTCCCAATTTGAATGGGAATAGCAAACTTCCCCTGATCTTTCAATTTCTTGGGGATCTATTGAGTTATCACAGCACAACACTCTTAACTGAGTGATATACTATTTCACCTTCTTTGCCACCACATCCCTCAAGTGCTTTGCATACTTGGGCATACTCTGCAAAATATTTAAAAGAGGCAAATTAATATGAATCTCTCCAAATATGTCAAAGAACTTTTTGAAAATTGCATCCTCGTTCACTTTTATTAGCCTTTGAGGAATAGGTAACGGCAACATCTTTTTCTTCTCTGGTTCAACAACATTTTCTTTCAAGTACTAAGACTTCCTTAAATTTTTAGCAACATTATCATTTACCTGTTGGGTCAACAACTCAGCATCTACCTTCTTTATTGCCTTGGGAGGCTCCAATTGAAGCTCTTTACTATTTCTCAAGGTGATTGTTATAACCTACTTTGGATTTTTTGTATCTGCTGGCAACCTAACTTGTTGTTTCGATTTCAGTGCTTATGATAATTGGCCTATTTGCAACCCTAAACTTCTTATGGCCATTTGTTGATTTTTTAAGTCTCTAGCAAATTGTGTCTGATTAGCTAGGCTCTACTTCAATATTTTCTCTATGTTATTATTTGACTAACTTGGTTGGGCTTATGGTTGGGGGGCATTCCATGGATAATTTGTTGGTTGAGTCTTCTACTACATGTTGTAGGCATACCATAATTTAGACTTTAAGCATTGCCTACATACATCATAAATTCCGAATTTGACGCACACATGGGTGTTGAATGGACATTATTTCTGCATTCCTCACACTAACCTGTGGCTTATTGGATAGCATTGACTGTGGCTGTAGTTTGTGTAGTTCCCAATTCCATGCTGCTGAATGATGTGTTGATCAAATTTTGTAGTGCAAAAACCTATGATGATAAGGCTGTGAATTGGTCCACCTCCAATACACCAGCAATTCTTTTTGTGGTACTTCTAGAATCTAAATGCCAATCTAGATTTCCTTGTGCTATATGGTTAAGCAATGTGTATAACTCATCATAAGTCAATTCCAGTGCTTGACAACTTGCATGTGAATCTAGCAAAATCTTTGTATTGTGATCAAGAGCTTCTACAAAAGAATGAGCAAGTACCTAATTGTACTATTGGTGGTGTGGCCACTATCAAAGAAGAGACTTGAAGCGTTCCCAAGAATGATAGAGACTTTTATCATGCTTATATTTAAAGCTCACTATCTCACTACGAAGTCTCCCAGTCTTTCCTGATGAAAAGAATCTAATGAAGAACTTTCTGGCTATGTCATCCCATGATGTGATTGAATTGGCCTGCTCCACATTCAATCACTTTTTAGCTTTCCCCAAAAGTGAATGGGGAAATAGTGTTAGCCTCACATAATCTTGAGTCACCTCACTTGGAGTGAATGTATCTGTAAGCTCAATGAAGGTCTACAAGTAGACTTGTGAATCATCGTGTGAAAGCCCTGCAAACTGTCCACTGCTAATTAGAAGCTGCACCAATATTGTGTTTCAACTCAAAATTCCCCCAAGCTGCCGGTCTTTGTATTAGGGAAGTCAAGTTTGTTGGAAGTCGGACTACCACTTCCCTAACCTTCCTACCAGCTATTTGTTGTTTATCCATAGGAATAGTATACCCTTGGTCTTCTTGGTTTTGAGGAATTCTAAGGAAAAGAATTGCTTCTCTCTTGTGTTGATGGTAAATTTGCTCGGGTTTCGAGCTTGGTTCTACCAACTCCCGATCCATTTCTATCTTATCAACCTAAAAACTTATTTCCTGCAATAACAAAACCAAGACCAAGCATAAAAAAACCAAATAAACCTAAAAGTAAAACTAAAATAAAAAATTGCTAAATAATAAGCCCCCGACAAAGGCGTCAAAAACTTGACAGCACCCAAGAGCACATGCAAGTGTACATAGTCTACCAAGTAGTAAAGTGGCCTAATTAAAGCCAAGTATCAATCCCACAGAGGCTTGATTTAACAATGATTTAATTTTATTTCACAGTCTAGATTAATTTAGTGAAAAAGTAATCAAAAAAAGAGTTTGTAATTTTTGTAAATTATAAATAAAGTAAATAATGTGTAAACTAAAATACTTGAGACAATCGATAGAGAAAATCTCAGGATTAAAGCACTTTGAACAATCATACTATGTTATTGAATTTCATTCGTTAATTTGCTTATCTCGATTGTTGATTCGTAGGGTTAATTGTGTGATAATGGTTTCCCAACGTCTAATCTTTTACCTAATATAGACATCACAACTACATCATTGAGCAGGGATGTAATAAATCAATTGACTGAATTAAAGCTATTATCCTACGTGTGAATCCAGTAAGGTATCTAAGTACATCCCTGTCCTAGACACTAAATTTAATTCTTTATTTTATAAAATAATAAAAACCCAAACTTTATTTATTCCCATGTTCTATCTCCCTATTCCCTCTCCCTGATTAAAAGGTTGATAATATGTGTATTCTAAAAATCGCGAATCCGTAAAATAATTAAATCAAGAATAAACAAATATCAACTATGATAAACAAAATTAATAAAATTTAATGCAAAATAATAGTAATTATGTTCTTAGCTTTAACCCCAGAAAGAGAAGTTTTAGCCGAATATATTCATAATAACGATGTAATTAATTTAATACATGAAATGAATAATTAACAACTAAATAAAAATTTAAGATCTAATTAAAAGAAGAGGCAACCACATTTTTCGTCCAAGCACCATATCACCGCTTCAAGGTCGTTGTCCAAGAATTAATTAATTCCAAGATTGTGACATATTGCCCAGGTGTGTGGTGTATAAATATTTTATTATATTATATTATATGTGATGTATAAGTATCAAGAAATATTACCACTTTATCCAAATTGTTTTGTTGTCCAGCTGTCCAATAATAATCCTAATCCTTGTCCAAGTTACTCTTAAATTGCGTGCCATCTCATGACAGCCCAAAGTTGTGTCTCGCGTCGGTGTACTAAAATTAGTTTTGAAAAATTCTACTAAGCGTAAACTATGTGACCAACGATGCGACGTGTTGACTTCACATCAACTCACTAGAATTTGCTTACAAACTTTCGGGTATTGAACGTCCTATCCTTTTCCCATGCCTTTTGTAGTGTATTTTCAATGATTTTTCGACCTTTAGTTTATCAATATATCACTATATTTATCTCAAAAAACCTCCTACAATATAATACACCACATATTAAAGATCAAAACAACATAATATTCGCAACTACGAATCAAAATAAAAGCTAAGATAAAGCAAATTAATAATTATCTTAAACTCAATGTTCCGACTTTACTTAATTAAATTAAACTTTGTCAATTACAAACAAGTTATTCCACACATAATTACACATTTAAAATATTTGAAACAAATTAAACACATTAAAATCCATCGAAATCAACTAGACACACACCTAGCTCAAGCTAGTAATACTAGTTTTCCGGGTTTAACTCTAAATGATTCAATTAAGTATAAACTTGTTTGTAAAATACCTTGAACATTGTAAATGCACACTTGGACACTTAAATGCTTATTTATATCAATATTAACAT
This sequence comes from Capsicum annuum, assembly GCF_002878395.1. NCBI lineage: Eukaryota > Viridiplantae > Streptophyta > Magnoliopsida > Solanales > Solanaceae > Capsicum > Capsicum annuum. Next base: position 153,640,430 of record NC_061114.1, on the reverse strand, counting down.
ATTAAGCACACGGATTTCTCTCAACACAAGGCTAAATAAACTATAATAATGACACTGAAGTATATAAAACCACCTCAGAAGGCAGGAGTAATGGGATTGAATAAAAAAAGTGTTAAAGAGGTCTAAATGGCATGCCAGGGGATTTCTACCAGCATGCATGTGATATTATTGGAGAAGATGTGTACCACATTGTAGTGGCCTTTTTTGTTGATTTGAGCTTCCAAGATTCAACACACACTAATTTGGTAATGTTACCAAAAGAATTAGTTGTGAACACTCTCTTACATGAGGCAAATTTCCTAGAGTAATTTTGTTAATAAGATTTTCTATAGACTCATTCATGATAGAATAAAAAAGTTGTTACCTGAGATTATATCAGAAGAACAATCTGGTTTTGTTCAGGTGATAAGTATTGCAAAGAACATCATAATGGTTCAGGAAATCATTTCTAACATGGTCATTAAGCATGGCACGATGAAAATATATGATAGGGCAGAGTGGCTCTACCTTACAAAAGTTCAGAAAAAATTGGGATTTAATGAAATAATCGTAGACATAGTGAATAGATTAGTGGGAAACAATTTGTATTCAGTCCTATTGAATGGGCAACGTAAAGGATTTTTTAGATCTTATAGAGGCTTGAATCAAGGGGATCCTCAATCTCCTAGTTTCTTTATTCTGGTAGCAGATTTGATGTCTAGATCCTTAAAATCACTGGCACTAAAAAGGAGTTTAAGATGTTTGGTATGACAAGGGGAAGCCCAAAAATTAATCACCTTGCTTTTTAAGATGATATGATCATATTATGCAAGGCACGTTACAAAGAGTAACAACAATTTTAGATAAGTATGAACTTGTTTCAGGCAAAATATTAATAAGGAGAAGAGTGAAATATACATATATAAAGGTGTATCTCACAGGGTAGTAGTGATGGAAGAAATGGCTACTGGTATTCTAAGGAAATATTTTTCTTTTTCTTACCTAGGATGCCCTATTTTCACATGAGGAAGAAGAAGGATTTCTATCAACATATTATGAACAAGATAAGTAGCAAGCTGCAAGGATGGAAAGGAAGGATGTTATCATATGGGGTGATATTTGTACTAATCAACCATATCCTGCAAAGTACACCTATTCATTTCCTATTAATTACTAATCCTCCCTTGAATGTGATGACTACTATCCAGAGACTGCTAGCTCAGTTTTTCTAGATAAGTTATTTTGGAGAAAAGAGTAGACATTGGGTAAAATGGAAAGACTTATATGTACCAGAGAAAGAAGGTGGACATGGATTTAGATTGGTGCAAGATATGGCAATTGATTTTTTTTGCAAGTTGTGGTGAAATTTTAGAACAAAAGAATCTATTTGGAGAGCTTATATGCAAAACAAGTATTACAAAAGAGAGAACCATAATATGGTGAGGTGGAAAATTGGTTCTGGTTCTTAAGTATGGAAAAATATGTTGCAGGCCAGGGACTTCGTTGAGCATCAAATCCTATGGAAAATTAGGAGAGGGAATTCTAGTATATGGTTTGATAAATGGATAGCTGTAGGAGATTTATACATAGTTATTCAGGAGAATAGAGATTGTGATGATAGATATAAATGTGGTAGACTCAATGCTAAATGGGAAGTGAATGATCACCTGATTATTGAGATTTTTCCAGATGAGGTTGCTGGGCGTATTCTAGATAAAATCAAGCCTCCAATAATTATAGGAAGGAAAGATAGACCTGTGTAGATCTCTGAGGCTAATGTAAAATTTACAGTGAGATCAGCATGGAAATACATTAGAAAAAAGGAGAAGAGTTGTTGGACTTTTAAAGAGATATGGGTTAAAGGTTTACCTCTTAAAATAACTTTCAACATGTGGCGGATATAGAAGTGAAAGGTTCATGTGGATGAAAATATGACAAGACGAGGTGTTGAGGGGCCATCTAAATGCTGGTGTTGTGTTAATCTAGCATAAGAAACCATAACCCATTTGTTTCTAAGATCATTTATTGCTAACAAGACATATTCCAACTTTTCCTCTTTTGCAGGTTCAAATTTACATGGACTCAGCTTCAGGGAATCCTTAATGGCACAAGTGAATGTAAATGTCCGGAAGAGAGAAAAGACTTATTTTCAAGCAATTCCTAGTATTATCATCTAGAGCTATGGAGAAGAGAAATAGACTAAAACATGATGGAATGAATGTTTTAGCTCAGAGGGTAGAATTCAATATAACCAGAAATCTAGGTATGCTGCTGAAATTAGAAAACCAGCACGAGATTTTTCATATACATGGCCAGATATTCCAAAGGAATTTGAACATAGCAGTCCAAAGGCAAAGGTCTCTAGAATAATATGGAAATTCCTTAGAAAGGGTGGATTAAGTATAAAACTGATGGAGCATCTAGGGGTAATCCAGGTACTAGTTCTTATCCATTTCGTCTAAGAAATGAAAGGGGATTTTTTATATTCAAAATGAGCTAACATAGAAGATACTAACAATGCTGAAGATACTACTAATGTTGAAGCAGAGACAGTAGCTATCTATCAGGAAACAAAAAATTGTAGTCACTCACAACACAACAAGGCCATTATTAAGAATAACTTTCTAACTTTGCAGAAAATATTAATCAGAGAGTTGGAATGTCCATTGAGCATATCAGATATAATTGAGCAAGTATGGATATTATTTGAATACAAACAAGTACAGTTTCAACACATACACAGCGAAGGGAATCAGCTAGCAGATCATCATGCAAATTTGGCAATTGACAAAGGGGAATTCACATTCACAAGTTTCCAACAGTTATAACAAAGAGCTAAGAGGATAATTAATAGTAATAAATTGCAATGCCCGTACTTAAGATTATCACCAACAAAAGGGTGAAGGAGTCGGGGATGCTAAACCTTAGTTTGTTTCACGTGGAAATATATATAAGCCATGTTGGCTACTAACAGGTGAAGAATCTTTCTTACACTACAATAGCCAACAAAAAGGACTCGCAGCAAGTGGGGAGGTTCAGCTAGTCAGATTTCATTTGATAAACCTGTTTGTCATATTACTCTCAAAATATTTATGGTTTCGAGCATCCTATTTTCTCCATACCAGCCCTATCTGCAGCAGGGGGAATGTTAGGAAGAGCAAATTTTCTGATCTAAACAAGGATAGAGGTTAAACTATGTGCTTACCCGAAAAAAGTAATAGACTTTACGAGACACGAACTCTCAACAGAGCATAAAAGAAGATTTGTTTCCAATCCATCGGAGAGCACAACACGAGAACAAAGACAAAAATAAAAATGGAGCTGAAACTGAAGAGTCAGTAAAAGAAAAAGACAGCCACCAATACTTATATTTGTAAGCTGAGATATGCAGATATAAGAAGCAACAAGGGTACAAAGTTTATCACCCAAAACTGGAGCAAGATAAACTAAAGGTTGAACAGTGGCAGCGACAACATTTTTCAGGTATAATAGGGTTGATCAAGAGAAAAAGACTGAAGTTGGATATAGGAAACCTAGAACTATGTATATAATGCAAAAGGATAGATTGGGATGGGCCAGTAGATAGTAGATTTTTGAGTTCGTTTGTTTTTCAGTTGGATTGGCCCATCTTGTGAAAAGAATAGGTTTTAACTTATTTTATTATTAATAAGTCCCAAAAATTAAATTAAAAAGGGTAAGTCAAATCGTAGTTCGTTACTACATTTAATGTGATAGTTGGTGGAAAAGGTCATAAATGCCAATATTAAAGGTGAATTATGAAAAATAAATCATCAGGACAATCACAAAATGGAAGAGAAATAAAAAGGAGAGTAATATCATCCCATGGCCTAGTAAGGTCAGTATAAGAGCCTCTAATCCAAATAAATATGAGTACTATCAATGTCAATATACAATAGTCTCGAAGATAGAAAGACTATCCCAAAAACAAAACATGGAGAAAATGTCAACTCTGGATTCAAGAGCTCATCCTGTCTCCAAACTCTGACAAACATAATCACTACATCAACGACAATAGTTAGTACTGGGATCTACACCAAAAAGGTATCGAACTATAGTATGAGCACTAAAGTCACGGGTACTCAGTAGGTATCATCGATTGACTAAGGTAAATCATAATGTAAATACAATAAAATGCAAAATAAGTAAGGTAAGTCAAAGGAAAAGGTAAAACCTGGAATAATGCTCCAATTACTAAAAGTAAACAACCAAAATAATAATAATAATGAGAACACAACTAATTCTATCTGAACTCGTCCCCCCATAAGCCTCGAAGACACAACAAAGTAGATAACCAAATGTGGTCCCCCATAAGACCGGTTGATGCTATCAAGGAGAAGTAGTTACATTAATTGCACTAACGAACCATATCTCGAAACCATAACCATTGATCTTTCCATACCATAACCGCTAGACTCAAATTAGTTCCAGAAAAATCACAAATAACCTCTAAATAACTAACGATAACCAGAAATAATATCTCATATGCCGAACTTGAACTAGAGAAATATCTTTATCAAAATCAAATTGGTAATAACTATCGTAATTCGCCAGACTTGAATTGGCCTTACCATATCTTAAGAACAAATCTAGGCTGAATCATAAACCACCAACTCCTTCTCAGGCTCAAGAACTTAAATAAGATGACTTAGCAGGCCTATTGAGTATACAAGGAGCTAATAGTAATCTTGGTCTAAGTTGGGCTGATGGGGCCTATTTCTAACCCCAATAATCCATTCTAAGGATCTATCTACCACGAATAATTCTAGAGAGTCAAACACCACTGCACGTTACTAAATAAGCCTAATTTCCTTGTAAGATAGAAATTCTACCTAAAAAGTATGTAACTAAGTTAATCACTCTTAATTATGGTTTGTTGCCGGACTAGATAATCAAAATCACACTAAATATACCTCTAAGTCCTAATTCCTAATCCAAAATAGACTAATATTATAGAAATACTACGATTATGCCCAATCTAAAATAAAGTAAAGCCTAGCCTACCGGGGCGCTGAAGAAAGCTCGATAAAATCTGATATATAGGTGATTTCCCTTTTGAGAAGATTTCACACAATGACACATAGTCAAAATAGTAATATATGCATCAATACAAGAATGATTCTATCCATATTGGACTATTTATGCTTCAGATCCTAAATTAAGTCAAAATCTCATGTAGGGCCACTGGCAAAATCGCTCTTTCAAAACCGTCAACACATTACTCTATGCTCAAGGACCATTTACCCTCAAGAATGGGTAAATTTCGAGCTCAAATGATAATAAAATCAACCTAATAAGAATATAGGGATTTTGAATTAAATGGAGGAATCAAACCAAGAATTAATCAAAACTTACAAGGATTCTTACAAGGAAATAATTATTCTGAGCTCACCAAAACCCCATGATCTATCAATGACTAGTCTCCAAATTTCCCATACAATCTAGGGCTTTTAGCTCGTAAGACTTATGAAAAACAAGTAGAAAAAAGGAGGAATTTAATGCCCTCACGGGTGCCTCTTAAGAGGCCACTTGACCAGTTATGCGGTCACTGCTAAAGTGGTACATGGATTGCTTAAGTGATCCCCGCCTTGGATTGACCTTCTCTAAAGCAATTTGGATATTACTTAAGTGACGTCCGCTTGAGCGGATGGGCCTTCGCTAAAAAGGCCATTATGGACTAGCCTTGGCCTCTTAGGTGACCACTTGGCCACTAAAGTGACATTCCCTAAAGCAAATGCACTAGCTGAGTCCATACACCAGCTGAAACTTGGAATTTTCTAAGTTTCAATCGACCCCTCGAGATTCTTTTAGAATCCTATGAATGCAAATGAAATATGGTACCTTATAAAATTCGGAATTCTAGACTTAATGGTACCATTATTAATTCCATGCGAGGTCATTTCGAGGAAATATGGGCCCCATACATAAGGCCATTTTTCACCAAATTTTGATAAATAACCCAAATAAAGTAAAAAAGCCTTGGGACCCGAACCAAACGTCCTCCTAGCCTAAAGTCAATGTTCTGGAGCTGGTGTAACTATTAGAATTAGCATACATAGTTGTTAACCTAAAATTTTCACCTAATAGACAGTTTTTACTAATGAAGACTACAAAGTAGAGGGTGAAAATTAGTGCTAAGATCCAACCTAGTACCCAACTCCTTTTTAAAAGGTCTCTAGAAGATAGAAGTGAATATCGAGCCCTGGTTTTAGATAGAAGATATAGGCACTCAATGTAGGAAAACTATCTCATGAATATGATATAGGATAACCTTCTGGAACTAAAGGACATCTGAATAGAAAGGAAATGTGTTGATTTGGTAAGAGGATATACGATGACAAAAATACCGTTAAAACCAAAAGAGGTGAGAGGAAAACTCTAATGAAGTCCATAGTGATCTGCTCCTATTTCTATCTTGAGAATAGAAAATCTTTGAATCAGTCCACCAGTGATTGTGGACTTCACCTATTGAAAACATAGGCAACATGCTAAGAAACCCACCATATCTCTCTTCATGCCACTCCACTAATAGTGCTGCCTTAAATCCCTACACATCTAAGTTATCCTAGGGTGAATAAAGTATTTGGAGCTATGAGCCTCATGCAATATCAATAGATTTAAGTCACCAACCCTCGAAACACAAAATTAGATATCATTTCTCAAAATACCCTCAAAATATATGGTAGCCCTCCTAGACTCACCACTGAACACTTGATCAAAGATGATACAAAGTCCCCTATCCTCAAATTAGAGGCTTTGAATCTGCTCAAATAAGGTAGATATCACCACAAATCTAGCAAGAATACTCCTAGAAAAGAAATGCCATGTCATACCATCAAGTTGGTTAAGGACTGGATATCCCACACCAACTACCTCTCAGAAACTTAAATAGTAGCCGAGTTTCTCATACTTACTGCCTTCCAGTTCAAGGCATCTGCTACTATGTTCTCCTTGCCTGAATGATATAGAATAGAAATGTTATAACCCTTCAGTAACTTTATCAATATTCACTGCCTAGAATTAACCTTTCTTAGAGTTATAAGATGCTAAAGACTATAATAATTTTGTAGATCTCATAAAGCAGGTGATATAAATAACACCTCCAAATCATAAGAACAAATACTACCACCACCAATTATATATCATCAGTAGAATAGTTATGCTCGTGCACCTTTGCTACCTACATGTATAAGGAATAACTCGGCATTGACACTTCAACACACAACCCAAAACAACATCAGAAGTATCACAATATACGATAAATCTCTTAACCTTAATAGGAAAAGCCAATATAGGAGCTGAAGTGAGGAAATTCTTGAGCTTCCAAGAGCTCAATTCACACTCCTTTTACCATTGGAAAAGAACCTCCTCCCAAGTTAATTAGGTATTTTTCAATGTAATAGTAGCAAAGGCCTCAATGAACCTCATGCAGTAACTAACCAACTAAATAAAGCTATAAAATTAGATTGAGATATAGGCGTGGTCCAATCACGAATAACCTCAATCCTTGTTGGGTCTACCATAATTCCATCCTTAGACACCACATGTCCTAGGAATGACAATGACTCAAGTTAAAACACACAATTGGCTAAAGGCCTATGATCACTCAAAAGTATAGAGCACAATCCTCAAATATTGCATATGCTCCTCCCTGCTCCTTAAATACATAAGAATGTCGCTGATGAACACAATCATGAAGCAGTCCAAATAAGGTCCAAAACACACAGTTCATCAAAACCATTAAAGTTGTTGGGGCACTGGTAAACTCAAAAGATATCACCTATAACTCATAATGTCCATAATAGGTCCTAAAGGTTGTATGTTGGGATGTCCTCAACCCAAATCATCAACTGATGGTAACCAAACCTCAAATTAATCTATGAGAACACCGCTTCTCACATATGTTAGTCAAGTAAATCATCAATATGAGGAATAGGCTATTTGTTATTCACTACAACATTATTAAACTGCTTGTAATAAATACTTATACACGAGGAACCATCCTTCTGGATGATGAACATGACTAGATCACCCCATTGTGACGCACTAGGCTTGAAAAATCCCTTACTCAATAATCCTAAAGTTGAGAATTCAGATCCTTAATCTTTAAAGGAGCCACAAAAATAGGTTGGGAGCCCGACTCAAGATCAATAATAAACTCAATATTTCACTCAAGAGAAAGACTATATAGATCTGAAGGAAAAAAATTAGAAAAGTAATAGACTATATGAATAGAGTAAAGTGATGGACTTTCCATACTGAATTCATTAATATTAGAAATATGAGACTCACAACCCCTCAAATACGTCTCCTAGCCCGACATAAGAAATAATCCTCATCAGCACACAGCTAAAAGAGCCATACCATACAATTGAGGATATGTCGGGCAAGGCTAATGTAATAATTTTGGTAAGCTAATCCAAGAATGCATCATAGGGGGAGAACCAGTCCATGCATAGGGTAATATCAAAATCGACCATATCTAATACGATAAGATTAGCCTGAGTATCAAACTCTCAAACTGTCACTATATATGATCTATAAACTCGATCCACTACTAAGGAATCATAAGGGGAGTATATACACATAAACACACAAATAAAGAATCCTATAGTAGCCCTTAATATGGTGCATATAATGTAGACACATAAGAATAATTAGATTCAGGATCAAATAAATCAAAGGAAGACTGATGGCATACTGAGATCATACCTGTAATAACAAAATTTGAAGATCACTAGTATACTAGGTACAACATATAGATGACCTCTCTTACCACCTAGATGGGTGCCTGACTAATCACCTCTCCTACCTACTTGAGGACCTCCATGACAACCTTGGTGATCACCCCAATAACCCTATACAGCACCTCTAGCAAATACTGCCACTTTATTAATCAGTGGAACACTCTACACTACAGGCATAATAGTCCCAAGTTGGGGACACTCTCTAGATAAACGAATAAAGGTCCAATAATTATAACACGTCCCAGGCACCACATCTGAACTAGGATATCTAATTGACTAAGATTATCCAACTCATCTAGAAAACCCAAAATGTGAACCTTTCACAGAATGACCATAACTATGTCAAGGATGATTACTATAGCTTGGATGACCTACATCAGTTAGATCAAGAGTGGCATAAATATACCCACTAGACTGACCCTAATACTGATAAGGCTAGTATGAGAGAACATAGCCCGAGAACTACTACCTCAGAACCATAAACTACTCCAGCTCCTATTGAAACTGTCTTAGTATTGCAGCCTCTTTTGGCTTCCCTTCTAGCATTATGATGTATGTGCTCTATAATCCAGGCATGGTTAGAAATATTAATAAAAGATCTATTGGTAGAAAATATCTCAAAGTTTGTTAAAGCCTCATGTTTATGAGCAAGAAACATTACCCAAGTATACCAATAATAATCATCAACAATAACAAAAACATATCTTTTTCTACCAATACTTGTGATCTTGGTAGGTCCAAGTAGATCCATGTGGATTGTTTAAAGGGGTTTGGTAGTAGAGGATTATTTAAAGGGGTTTGGTAGTAGAGACAATATCCTTGACTTTGATTGATGTTTGGGACTATTTAACCAAATTGCAGGCATCACAGATGTGATCTTTTTCAATTTTGAGTTTTGGCAGACCTTTCACTAGTTCTAGTCTAGACAGTTTGTCAATTATATACATATTGGTATGTCCAAGCTTTTTGTGACATAACCAAGGGTCATTGGTTTTCACAGTGAGGCAGGTTAAGGTATTACAATCAGGATTATTTAGGACATATATATTATCAACACATTCACCAATGAAAGAGATATCTCATTTATTATATTTGATCAAACAACTTTAAGCTTTAAAGGAGACTCCAAATCCAATGTCACATGGCAGATTAATGTTGAATAAGTTATGTTTGAGGCTATCAACGATATAAACTTCAATAAGTTCACATGAGGAGTTGATCTTTACTGAGCTGACCCCTATGACACTGCCTCTAGCGTTATCGCTAGATCTGACTAATCCTATTCTGTTTTCTTTAGAGCACTAAAGTTTTCTTTCATTCCGCTCATATGTCTGGAACATCCACTATTAATGTCCCATATTCCCTTTTTATAGATTTTGCAGATATATTACTGTAAAGTAAGAAAATCAATTTTATATAGATGCCTAAGTGGTCTTGGGTCCTTGTGGGTTATATGTACTTCTTTTAGGCATAAAAAATCACACACCTTTTGGATTTTGATTGCAGTTGTAAGATTTGTGCCCTTTTTGTCCAAAGGTATAAAAGATAGGTCTTTGGGAAGAGAAAGAGGTCTTGGCTGATTTAAATAATTTTGATGAGAAACTTGAGTTAGTTTTAAAAGAGTTTGATCTCAAAAAAATGTGACTTGGTAATTTTTTAATACAATTCAGTGCATTTTTACATCATCAAGATCTTCTTGAAGTAAGTTGAGTTTAATTTTACATGCTTTAATTGTAACTTGATAGTTTCTTTATTCCTCTTTGAGCTTTTGTTTAAGTCGAGTTTTCAGGTTTCTCTTTGCTTAAGTGAGTTTATTATATTCATCTATAACCTTTTGAAGCTCGTCGGTTATCATATGTAAATTAGATTTAAGAATATTACAATTATGACAGTCACGTGGTTTTACCTCAATTGATTCACTTTTAGCCATGAAGCACATGTTGGCAACTTCAGTTTCTTCTTTAGTTTAATATTCATTGCTCAAGGCTCCAAATTTTTTATTCCTTCTAGACGATCTTATTCTTCTTAATTATGGAAAGTGTTGTTTAAAGTGGCCTGGCCTTCCACAGTAATAGCAACGTTTATCATTTTTGGTGGAGTCATTGATTCTAACTCCTTGGGATCTTTGTTGCATCTATTTCATGATTTACCTTACTCCTAAATTTATGAGAGCCATTCCTTCGGTATTTGCCTCTTCCAAAGAATCCTCCTCTTTAGTTGGTACAACATTGAAGGCTACTGGTTTCTTCTTTTCTGCCTTGTTGTACCTGTTGATGTAATTTCGTTCATATGCAATCAGATTGCCTCATAATATGTCATATGCCTTATTGTGAAGGTCTTTGTCTTCTAAGCAGCCTTAGTTTCCCATACATTCTGAAGGCTTCTAACCAGCTTCTGGACTTGCGGGCTATGTGGATAGATTATCCCTAAGGATTTTAGCTCACATATAATTTTGCTAAATATGGAAAACATTGTTTCAATGTTCTCATAATGTTCCATTATGAACAACTCGTATTCATTGACTAGGGCAGCAATCTTTGACTTTTTGACTTTGGTGGTTCCTTCATAAGTTGCTTCCAATTTATCTCACATCTCTTTTTTGGTCTCGTAGGTTGATATCTTGTCGTATTATTACCCACTAACTGGACAAAAAAGTAAACATATAGCTTGTGCATTAATTTGGATTACCTCTTATTTTTCTTTGGAGATTTGGAAATTTTTGAGGTCTTCTTGATAAGTATTACTGAATTTATTGTCCTTGTCCTTGTCCTTCTATTTTTCCTTGAGTCCTGGGATTGTATTTTGTCCCTTCTTAATGACAACCCATGCTTAGAAGTCATTTAATTGGCTGAAGATTCTAAATTGATTCTTCCAATAGGAGTAGTGTTATCCGTTAAGTATGGTTCTTGTGGAGGAATGGTCGTCTTGAAGAAGAACACCGGGAATTTAGTAGTTTTCCATTTGATCTTCACTTACTTGTGGTTATGCAACACTGTTGCTGAGAACTTCTCTGATACCAATTGAAATTCAAGAGAGGAGGTAAATTAAAAATTTCATTGAGTCGACTGTTGAGCCTTCACAATCAACTAGCCTGTAAATCTCTTACCAAAATAGATTATATTTAAATAAATAGACAAGTAAATAATCAACTTGAAGTAAGAACACAAAAATTTATCCTAATTCTGAACACCAATGTGGTGACTACTTCCAGTCCCTCTAGGTTTCAATGTTTCCTTAAATCTTTTCGAAGTGGTCTCGAGTAGAATAATGACAAACAAGTTTAAAATATGCATTTTGTTCTTCAGATCTTTTGACACAACCTCAGTATGTAACCAAGTTGAATCAATCCTATTCTTTGTATAACTATTGTAAACTTAAGTAGTACAAACCTTTGTGAGACTGAGATTTAGACACTTTGAGATTCTCTTTTGAATTTGCGCATTTTCTTCAATCTTCTGTCATTTCTTTTATATTCTTTAGCTGCTCCAACTTCTTCTATTCATAATGAAACCCAAGAGATTTTTCCCAAAAAAGGATTTGAATTGATTCCTTGATTGATTAGTGTTACCGTATAGTATGTCCATATCAGCTTCTTGTATTTCAGATACATCCATATCTTCTTTTCTTTTTGCTCCTATTGTAATTGATGCTCTTCCCAAGTTGTGTTCCAGTTATGTTGTTGTTGGGTGATTTCTTTTCTTTTGTGAGATTTTCTTGAATATCTTGAATTGATTCCATATTGATATTATTTCAATTTTAGAGCTGACTATCTTGCTATTGGATGCTTGCTTCCTTTTGCGAGATGTTCCTGGATATCTTGAATTGATCCCTTTTGTGATTCTAGAATATCTTTTCATCATCTACATCTTTGGTGTATCTTGCAATTCATTTGATTGCTGAATATTATTTGTCTTTATTAAAACGTATACTGAGAGTGTGGGATTAACATGATTTACCCTTGTAAAGGGTGTGCTCTATTTTATTGATGTTTAGATGCTTATAATGTTATTATTTTGATACTTGTGATGGAATGCATAAATTTGGTACATTCATGCTTACTTAATGGAACGATTCTAACTAAAGATATGGTTATACTAATGCTTTTCTTAATAGAGATTTTATCAACTTTTAACTTTTAAAATTGATTCTTTCATAATGGGAATTATACCACCGTAATGTATAATTTATGAGTCTTTGAAACCAAAAATGACGTTTTAAAGATTGTACTGAGATAGATTCTGGTTAATGATTTTACTACAACTACTTACTACGTCGAGAGAGAGTCCGACCCTTTCTATATTTTTATGATGATTTAGTCTTGAAGTTTACCCCAGGGCAATGTATTTATGAATTTACACTCTTTCAGCCACGACTTGAGTTCATGCATTATTATATAAATATACACACATCTTAGGTACTGAACGGAATTGATGATGATGATGGTTATTAGGATTCATGTATTTGGACTATGTCAGTGTAAACGGGTACTTCCAAATCCCCTAGGGGCCCTTTTATATGTGAGTTGTTGATGTTTCCTAAATTACACCCCCTAAAAAGTATTACGCATACATTTGTAAAATAACCCAATAAAGGTTGGGGTTGAATCCACAAGGAATAGGACAAAAATTTGTCAAGGGCTTGTTGATTTTGTCGGAAAGTTCAGAAAGTAAATAATTGTTTTTTCAAGAACAGTAGTAGTGGTAACGATTCTTGGACAATTTAAGTTTTAATATATATGAGATGATCACTTGGATTGTGTTCCTCCGACTTTATAATTCCACAGACTTATCTTACTTGTCAAACTATCTCGGTATCTTTCATGTAGAATCTAATAAGTTATGTATCACCTAATCGTCTCTTGACCTTGATTTGGGTTGAATTTCATTCATATCCTCTCGGTCTCAAAGTGTCACATTAATGACCCTTGTCCTGGATCCTAGATTAACTATCTCTTCTCTATTTAAGTTAATTAGATGAAGGTTCATAGCTTCAAATTACTGTTGTGTCCTTATTTTCCTATTATCAACCTCTCTCTTGAGTTAGTATTGAATACAGGAAAGTTCCTAACATCTGCAATCGTCAAGATATCACTCAATGCATGGAAAACCATAATACATGCAAGAACTCCAATAAAGAATGACTTTTTACTTCCTCTACTTTGTTAATTCATTAGGGTTCCCACAACCCTAGTCATGGGGATTTGTTGCTCATGATTATAAGAACACACATATAATTCATAATTGAAAGCTTATGAATGATCTCACAAATAATAAAGAATGCAAACCAAAACCTTAAATTAACATCAAATACTAAAAGTCAACAACAAGAATTCCAAGATCAAAACAATATATCAGAACTCAAAATAATGTAATAAGTATGAAAATTGCGTAAACAAATAATGAGATATCTCGTAGGTATTTATATTACATCAAAAATCCTAAAAAATCATATCTAAAGCAAAGTAGGAAAATAAGGTTGGCATCAACCTACGAACCCATTTACGGGTCATAGGCAGTACCTACTGGCCATAGGTGGGTTCATAGGAATCAAAACATGCTTCTAGTTTTCAGAACCCAAACGATAAGGGGTACCTATAGTGCCTTAGGTATTACTTATGAATCATAGGTTTGCTTTCATGGAATCAGAGTCAATAGTCTTTAACCAACGGACCTAACCTATATTCCTGCAGTGCTACCTACAACCCATAGGCATGGCTCGCAGGTAGCGTTCCTGCTCCTATTAAGCACTTTTTGCTCCTTCTCTGCTCAAAACTCTATTTTCCTGCAAAACCAACATAAAAACACATCACCTTTAGTAAAAATACCTAAGTACTTGCACAATTTCCTTGTTTTAATCATCAAAAGTGCCATAAAATCATGGCATATGAACATCATCAACTTAGAATGTTTACATGACTAACACATAGCAAAGAAAACATGATTCTTAACTAAATGAATCCTCAGTCACGCATGATAGTCAACTCAATTAAGCTTAAATTTACTTACCTCCTCCTATTTCAAACTTTTCAAAACCACAAGTGGATCCATGTAGAATAATTGTATTACACAAAGGAATCAAGTAATGCTATTATATTAGCAATAAACAACTAAAAATATATGCAATTTACACTACTCGAATAGATAAACAGTTAACAACACTACCCATGTACCCACATAGCAAAGAACTCCAAATTCTCACTGCATCAGCATGCACGTCAATGCAAGAAAATATATTATGACACTCACGCTCACAAAAGAAGTTTAAGCAATGTACATAAAATACCATAGGCTTGCCCTTATTTTCTATATCTTAGTTATTTTGGCTAGTTTGACTAGGATCACTATAGGACTTTGCTAGACTTGTAATGTAGGATTAGTGGCAGGTATGGAACATTTTGATACTTTGCTAGACCAACGCCAATATAAGTTCATTGTAATTAAATGAGATGGTGAAAGGGTTAAAAGAAGAAAATAGGTTAAATTATGCTCAAAATAGGGATCAAGGGATACATATTCACATTTGGTCAGTCATTTTAGGCTAAGGATGGACTTATTACAAAACAGCCTATGATCATGTCCTAACCAACTATCCTACAACCTAGGAAAGACTAACTAGGAAAGTTCTAGATTAAATGCATAAAATGAACTAAGTAAATGCCTCACAAACATATGAAACGTGGTTATACTGTCCCTAATACTAATTCCTTAACAAGATTCAAACAATGGTCACACATATATTTACATCACACAGTTCACAATAATTTTTTAGAGGGGTATTATGTTTTTTAAATACTTAAAAACACAAAAAAAACATGTCAAATAAAACCTAAACATGCTAGTTCAAAGTAAGATAAAACAGGCAACAGAAAGGTATAGAGACATACCTTAGACGTGGTACACCGGCACCCCAACTGCAAGCTGATACACTATCCCTAATGCATATTAGAAACTAAATAAAGAAAAGGTGTAGAGACATACCTAGGATGCTCTAGGAATTCAAGGCTGGCATGCCCCCATATATGAATTACATGTATCATCGATAGAAGGAGGTGGTGGTGCGTGACTAGAAGAGGCACCCAGTGCCATCTCGACATGACTCTTCTCATCAATGGTAAGATGAATAATCAAATTAGTGGTGGTCTTTTTCAAGGCCCATTGATACTTCTCATCTCCTACCTCCTCTACCTTATGCCTCTCTTAGCCCTATAGAAGAGTCCTTATCATTCATAGTAAATAAGTCAAAACCATGGGTGGATATTAGGTAAGTGGTTGTGTGAAAGAAAGAATTACCAGAGGGACGAATAGGATATGGATGTCAACTAATGAGCATAACTCTAATCTCAATATGGCCACCTCCTTACATAGGCTTGATAAATTAAACACTTGAACCATGTGAAATCATGCACTTATTCAAGGCTTAAAACTATTTATAAGCCCATGAAACTCTCTTTTGAACCACTCTATGGCAATAATAACCCTGTCCTCAACTCTAGCCTCAACAACATCTAATGCGGTCTGGACCAATGGCCTGATATAACTGAATAGTGTAGCCAACTTAGTCTCTATCTATTTCTAGAGATCAGCTAGCTTCAACTATAGCTAAACCATCTTCTAAAAGAAAATTAATGCATACTTGCAAAAGTAATAACTGACAAGTGATGGGGAAAAGTAGAAGTTGTGGCTGATGCTGAAGTAGAAGTAGGGGGTAATATTGTAGAGTCCACAATACTCTCACTACCTATAGTAGTAGAAGGCTCAACTCTTTGACATATCATATCAACATACTCAGTGGTTTTTGGCATCGCAACCTTCTTGGTTGACACAGTAGGCCTCTCTAAGTGAGCCATACTCTAAGAATTAAATGGTTATGCCCTTTGCAATTGGGTTGGTCGCATTCTTAATCATGCTGATATCTACCATATGGGTCACCTTGACCCTCTGATCAAAATCTAAAATAGGCAATACTCCATCTGCATCACATGACCTCTTCACTAAACATGGGAAAGGAAGGGTGGTGTGATTTTAGGCATATTTATACTCCTATTTGTCATTATCTATGCACATTTAGCTTTGCTTTAAGGAATTATTAATGTGAATAATTAGATATTAAGGGTGTGATTATGTGAGGAAGAATATGTTTAGAGCGTTTATGGTTCAATTGAAAAAATTTATGAATCAAGAAGATCAAATAGAGTTTAGATGAGGAAACTAGTTGCGCTAGCTTGAACTATGCTTGTTTCTAGTGTACTTTATTGGCTTTAATGTGTTTTACAAACTAATTATTTTTTTTTGATGTGGTAGTAAAACATTTTAGGTTTTTTAGAATTTAAATGAAGCCTTAAAAAATATCTAAGAAGTGGGAAAACAACAAGTAACACAACAAAATTGGAGCAAAAACAAGCAAAGTAGGACACCTTGGGCTGCCCCTTGCATCCCACAACTCAAGGCAAGTGGGGGGAGGGGGGGAGTGTGACCCATAGTTTTACCTATTAATGGTTTTTCCTTTTTTTGGTGTGCTCCATTCCCACCAATGCGATTTAGAGGCTTCACACCGAGAGGCTACCTTCAGGACGTCCAAAACTTATTTTTAAGTCTCCTAAGTCAGTGGCATGATGTCATTTGATATATTTATTTTTAGGGCACTCAAGGACGACATATGAACAATAAATAAGTACTTAGTAACAATTTTAATACACCATTGTATCATCTAATGAATTGGGTAGAAAACCAAACAAAGGGATGAAATGAGGGTTCTTTTTTCTTTGACATTACTTTCTTGCATTTTTACATTATGAACTCATTTATAATGATTCTTTGTAAGACTATGAATAGTTAAACACCCTTATTCTAGAGTTATGTCTACAAAAATAATTGTTTAATTATTTTTAAAATTTGGTTTATTTGTTTATAAAGTATGTGATTGTTCTTATGTTCTTGCTATACTATTCTAAAGCACTATGAACATTAGGATAAATCTATGTCCCAAAACGAATTGACCATAGGAGTTTAGGGATGTAATAAGGAATGTATGAGTGTTGATCATGCCTTTAATGATTATAATCTAATTGATAAAGGGTGATTTATGTTTAGATTAGCAATATTCCTAAATGCCTGACTTGGTTAACAAAATGAGAAGCTAGTTTAATGGATCCAAGTTAAAGAATCACATCCCCACTCAATGAACTAGTTATGAGATTAATTTGGGTAGATTACTTAGAGGATGTCCATTACCAAGATATAATATAAAACTTGTTGATCAACAATCATAATAAACACCAACATCGGCTAGAAACCATAGTTATGCATGAATGTGATGTAGATACCTAAACCCTAGAATATTCCCTTATATTGTTTAAAATCAAAAGTTTGTACATTCTAATTTCTTATTACTCAATATACTTACAAAACTAAAAATGTCAATTGGTTACATTAGTACTTATTTAATCTCATTAGTTACACTTAAATTGGATAATTATTAATCACCATATACCTGTTGGATTGATACTTGGCTTTCAAAGGACACTTTTATACTTGGGTGTCGACTTACACTTGCATGTGTTCTTGTACTCAAAATGTTTTTGGTGCCATTGTCAAAGACTTTAAAATTAGAAATTATCTTACACTTTGTTTTGCTATTTGGATTCATATGTGCTAACAACTTGATCTTAGATTTAAAATTTGTAGATACAGGTTTGAAAATTTAGTAAACTAGCAAGGAAAAAGGATCTAGTTGACCTATATCTTGAGACTGAGCGACACTTACATCAACTGAGGTGAGAAGCAATGCTTCTCTATCAAATCACTCAAATTCATCAAGAAGAAGCTATTCCAGCACCAATGTCTGAAGATCAACAAGATCACAGAATTGGATGCAAAGTGGAAATCCCACTTATAACTAATGTTACCAATGCCATCCATAGACTAGAACCTGGAGGTAGATTTGATCTCAAGAAGAACATAGTACAATTGTTGCACATTGTGGGAAATTTACAAGCCTATCACATAAGGATTTACATGTTTATCTACATAACTTTTTTGAGATTAGTGATACTTTTATTTGCACTGGAGTCTCCATTTAGTATGTGAGGCTCATTCTCTTCCCCTTCTAACTTTTGGGGGAAGCAAAGAACTGGTTGAAGGAAGAACCTTCAAACTCCATCACCAGATGGGATGATTTGATGAAAAAATTCCTCATTTGATTCTTTCTTTCTAGCATGACGTCTAGGTTAAGAAGTGAAATTCTTTATTTTAAGTATAAACTGGACGATAACTTATATTATGCATGGATGAGGTTCAACTATATTCTTAGGTATTGGCCACAGTATTAATAGATGAAAGAGTTATTATAATACCTTGGCTTTGAACCACTAGAAAGATTCCCTTAGTTGAAGTTGTTGGGAAATGTACAACTCATGAGTACTATTCGTACCCTAGGATATGATTTGGTATCGTCTTACTCATATGTTAGACAATGTAGTGGGTGTTACATTCTATCAAAGGTAAAATTTAGCCTCTCCAAAGTTGTATGATAGGGTATAAGTTGTAAGATGACAAATTGTATGATGTGTTAAGCTTGGTCTACTGGACACTGTCTTGGTACAGTTTGTATGGTACCACTCGTACCCTAGGGTATGAGTCATGCATGTTTAGTCATATGTTGATCAGTATAAGGGTCCAAGGAAGTATCTAGGGTATGATTTATGGTACCGGTCATACCTAGGGTCCGAGTCAGGGTGTGAGTCATAACCTTATGTATATAATTTTTAGCTTTTAAGCTGAGGACATTTTAGATATTTTCTACCCCTAAATCCATATGACCCATGACTTATAACTTCATTGGACCTTCATTCTTCACATATACAAGATCAAAAACATTCCAAACACTCATAAATCCTCTCTTAACTTCTCTTACAAGATTAGGGCAAGGGTTCATCAAAGAGGACATCTAGAGACTTGAGGACAAATAATATCTCCGTGAATTATCTTGTATAAGGAATGTGACTATTACGGTACTATTATTTGTAAAATATCATGTTATTTAAGCATTGATATGAATCTTCAATTGTGGTTTTTAAAACAAATGTTTTGGATTTTGATGGATGGTGATGGGTAATGTTTACTCTTGTTTAAACTTGTTTTTATATATGTTTTAGTAATGATTGGTATATGTGGGTGCTTTTCTATTGTGGTTTAACAAATAGGTCATGAGTAATCCTAATCTTTATGATTTTCACTTAGGTAAAGGTATGCCCTTAAGGTGTTTGTGAAAATATCAAGAGAAATGACTAGTTGTATGCTAATAATATTTTGAACTTTGGCAATGGCTTAATGAGTAAGAATATTTACTAAATGACTTGGTAAAGTCCTTGTTGTCTGTGTAATGAGTAAATTGGTAACCTTGGTTGTTGGAATGGTTAAAGTGGGGTTTGAGTCCTTAAGTACGAAATTGAATTACGTTATGAACTAAAGCTTGATCTATGAAAGCTAATGAAGAAAGAATGGTTTGATAAAGATCTTGATGACCGTAATTTGAGTTGAATAGTGGTGAAAACTATGAAATTAGCCTATTACTGTGATTGATTAATATATGGGCCATTGAGACCTTGTGGTCATGTATGGTGATAAATTGTGGCCTTGATAGCTTGAAATAGCTAAGTGAGATAAAGTCCATGAATGTTGAATTGAGTAGGTGTGAATGCATGGATAAAGGGTTAAAGTCCCAATGTTGACTAGTAATGGACACGATGTCTTATTGTTAGAGTCCACTTATTTGATAAGACGGCTAGTAGTTAGAGTCAACTTGTCTAACAAAATGTCTTATTGTTAGAGTCCACTTGTATAACAAAATAGCTTGCGGTTAGAGTCCACTTGCTAAAAAAGACGGATTAGGGTTAGATTCTTCTTGCATGATATACCTACATAGGTGGTAAGTTAGAATCCTCCACTTCATGTTTCATAATTGAATGCTTCTAAATTTATTTTAAGGTTTTCCCTCCTTATTCAACACTTGATATATCGATATACCTATATTCCTATGTGTATAAATATGGTTTCTTATGATGGTTTGATTTGGTAATGAATTATGACACTTGATTATCCTTACCCTTGAGTTACATGCTATTACTCCAACTACTAAATATTTCCTGATGTAGTGTCCCTATGCGACACAAGGGCTGGAGCTTCTTCTTCTATTCCTGCATAGTTATAAGGTGTTCAGGCAGTTTTAGTGTTGACATTGAATTTGTGAGCTTCCACAGTTTGAAAGGCATATAATTTGGTCTTCTTACCTTATGTCATAGGTTTATTTTGGATTTACATTTTGGCTATTATTAGGGGCTTATCCCTATTTATTTTTTACTTTGGATTGGTAGAGGTTTTGTGGATAACAGTGGACTTGGATAGATTGAATATTGTAAGTTGACATTAATGAATGACTAACATTCTTAAGTTATGATTGTTAGTATTGCTTTCTCTATCTTGATTATATGCTCAGAATTTATCCGATACTTTTGGACTAATATGATGTTTTGGTCTGGTTAATGGGGCAATCTCCGATCTTTGTTGGGGTTGAAATGCCCATATGAAAAGGGCCAGTTTTGGGTTGTGTCAAGTTGGTATCAAAGACTTAGTTTATGGTCAGTTGGGGTATCCACAAAGCCGTCTCAAGTAGAGTATTTTTTATGGGTGTGTAGCGCACAACACTTATAAGAAAGAGGCTACAAGGCATTTAGGGAAGTTTCACCTTCTTCTTGTCTTATTTCAGGATATATAGTTTAAGGTCTAGGATCCTTCTGATTTTTATTTGCTAATCTTTCAAATAATGCCTCCAAGAAGTTCTGAAGTTCCTTTAAACCCTTCGGTCCCAATTAGGGACGATGTGGATGGTCTCACTCTACTTATGAACTCTATACTCAGTCTAGAGGTCCGGTACCTTATGGTCCAAGAGTTGTACCAACTCGCTCTAGTCCTCTTCTGGTTTCTCAGGTTGACCTGTTAAATACGGAGTTTCATCAGTCAATTCATATGATTCCTCAGTTGGTAGCTTGTTAGTCTTAGTGAGGTGTCTTCTGATTCCAAAAGTGTTGTCTAGTTTATGAGGTTGAGTCCTCTCACCTTTATCGGTGTTAAGGTGGAGAAAGATCCCTAATATTTTCTATATGAGATGGAAAAAACTTTAAGAGTTATGCATTCCACTATTGTGGAGGGGTGGATTTTGCATTCTATTAGTTGAAGGATGTGACGTCCCTATGGTACGAGGAATTGGAACTGACAAGGGGTGATATTGATCAGTCATCTTTGTGGGAGGATTTCACTAATGCTTTTCTGGACTACTTCCTTCCTCTAGAGTTGAGGGAATCAAATCCGAAGGAGTTTATTAATCTTAAGCAAGAAAAAATGTCCATCAAGGAGTCTTCCATGAATTTTTACTAATTGTCTAGGTATGCTCCAAAAATAGTGTCGGATATAAGTGCTCGAATGTGAAAGTTTGCCTCAGGACTGTCTTGTGAGGTTTTTCTTGAGAGTAAGGCATCCTTGTTGATCAAAGATATGTATATCTCTATGTTGGTTATGTACATACAATAAGTGGAAGAAGATTAAAAAAGACTAGTTGAGATTGATGAGAATTAGAACAAGAGGTTTTAATTTTCTAACCAAAGTGGAGGCCAATAGTTTAGTGAAAAATGGTCCAAGATGAAGAATTGGGTGAATCCTAATTCCTATTCTACAACTAGTTCTCCATGCCCGAGGTCATTAGGAGATAAACATTTTTAGAGTGGTAATGTTCCTAGGGCACAAAGTGCCCAATCTTAGACTAGAAGGGCTGATTTCGCTCCGTCCTACCCTCCTTGTAAATTTTGTGGTTAGCATCATCATGGCCAATGTGAGGAAGGGAGGAATAGATGTTTTAGATATGGTCAGATTAGGCACATATCGTAATAGTGCCCCTAGCTAATGGATTCTTAGGCCAACAGGGCCCTTATTGCTACTTCACCTGCTCCTGCACTTAAGGGTGTTGCTTCAGCTTTTGCTTTTGATACCAGCACTAGACAAAATTGCTTATACGCACTTTCTACTCTCTGGGAGTCAGAGGCATCTCCAGATGTCTTTACGAGGATGGTGAGACTTTTCTCCCATAGCGTGTGTTGTTTACTTGATCAAGGGGCCTCCCTCTCTTATATAACCCCATTTGTGGCTGTGCATTTTTGTTTGGTCTTGAGTGTCTGTTGGTTCTTTTTCTTTCAACCCTAGTAAGAGACTATGTGTTTGTTAAAAGAGTATATAGGGGGTGTGTGGTATTTGTTAGTAGTGGAGAAACTCTTGTAGACTTTATAGAGTTTGACATGGTTGATTTTGATGTTATTTTGGGAATAGATTGGTTGTATTTATGCTATGCTTCCTAAGATTGTCGAACCCATATGGTCATGTTTAAATTCCCTAATGAAACGGTCATTATATGGGAAGGGGATTCTTTAGTGCCTAAGGAAAGGTTCATCTTATATCTTAAAACCCTAAAATTGACTTTGAAGGGGTGCTTGTGTCATTTGGTCCGAGTTAAAGATTCTAACTCAGAAGGTATTTCTCTAGAATCTATTCTCCTTGTATTCCTCCCGATAGGGAAATTGATTTTAGGATTAACCTTGTTCCGGAAACTCTTCTTATTTGTATCACTTCTTATTGAATAGCTCCATCTAAGTTGAAGGAGCTCAAGGAAAAATTGAGAGATATCTTAGATAAAGGTTTTATCCATCCTAACATGTCTCCTTAGGGTGCTCTCGTGTTATTTCTGTTTAAGAAATCTGGTTTTCTTGGAATGTGCATTGACTATCGTCATTTGAATATGGTGACCATAAAGAATACGTATCCCATTCCAAGGATCGATGATTTGTTAGATCAACTTCAAGATGCAAAGTGTTTCTCTAAGATTGATGTTAGATCGGGTTACATCAGCTTAAGATTAGGGAAACGGATATCCCTAAGACTACTGTCAGGACCCGATATTGTCACTATGAGTTCCTAGTTATGCCTTTTGGATTAACTGATTCCCTGATGGCATTCATGGATTTAAGTAATAGGGTCTTTCATCCATTCCTAGATTTGTTTGTCATAGACTTCATTGATAATACCTTGGCCTATTCTAAGAGTGAGGCGGAACATGTTGATCACCTTTGTGTAGTGTTTCAAAGTTAAAGGATCATCATTTGTATGCTAAGTTCTCTAAGTGTGTGTTTTTATTAAGGGATGTGAGTTTTCTTGGTCATGTAATCTCTAGTAAAGAGATCATGGTGGATCCAAAAAAGGTTGCCATATTTAAGAAATGGCCTATACCTCTAAGTCTAACAGATATTTAGAGCTTCTTGGGTCTAGCCGGTTACTATAGGAGATTTGTGGAGTTTTTTTTATGATAGATGCCCCATTCACTAAGCTTACCCAGAGAAAGGGCAATTTCTTGTGGTCGAATGCGTGTGAGGTTAGTTTTGAAAAATTGATGGATAAATTTACTTTGGCTCTAGTTTTGACCATGTCCAAGGGTAATGATGCTTTTGTAGTATATTGTCATTTTTCTTTTGTTAGTCTTGGTTATGTATTTATTCAACATGGTAGGGTGGTGGCGTTTGCTTCTAGGCTATTGAAAGTTCATGAGAAGAACTACCCTACTCATGACTTGGAGTTATTAGCAGTGGTATTTCTATTGAAGATTTTGTGTCACTATCTCTATGGATTTCATGTAGATATCCTTTCTGTTCATAAAAGCCTTCAGTATGTGTTTATTCAAAAAAAGTTGAATCTCAGGCAAAGGAAATAACTTAATCTACTAAAGGACTACACATTAGTCTTCACTACCATCTAGGTAAAGCTAACATTGTTGTTGATTCTCTTATTAGGTTATCCATGGGAAGTTTATCCCATGTTGACAAGGATATACGGGAGTTGGTGAAGTACATTCATTGTCTAGTCTTGGAGTATGTCTCACAAACTCATAGGATGGTGGTGGATTCATGTATCCAATATCACAGTCGTCTCTAGTGGTTGAGATAAAGGAAAAGCAAATGTTGGATCCTAACCTAATGAAGATTAATACTAATGTAGGCCACCAAAAGGTTGTTGATTTTGCAATTGGTAGTGACGGTATCTTGAGGTACCAGGGTAAGCTATGTGTTCCAAATGTCAATAAATTGAGGGAAAGGATTTTGGCCAAAGCTCAAGGGTCGTGTTATGCTATTTCTCTTAGTTATATGAAGATGTACCATGATATTAAGGAGTTTTATTGGTGGAACAATATGAAATGAGATGTGGCAAGCTATGTGGCTAAGTTTATGGTGTGTGAACAAGTAAAATTTGAGAACTTGAGACCCAGGGGTTTGTATCAAGAGATTGAGTGGCCCAAATTTAAGTTGGAGGCGATTAATATAGATTTTGTCACCGCTCTTCCCCAGTCACTAAATCAATGTGATTCTATTTGGGTCATTATGGTAGAATGACCAAGTGCACTCATTTCTTGCTGGTAAGGAATAGTTTTTTGGTGGGGAATTATGCTATGTTGCATCTTGCAGAGATTGTGAAGTTGATGATATTTTAAAGATCATACTGGGACATCCATTCATAGAGATGGGAGGATCACTGATTGATGTTCGAGAAGGAACTCTTACTATGAGATTTGATATTGAAAAAGTGGTCTTCTGAATTGACAAACCACTCAATCCACCTCTATATTATAAGGATTTATGCATAATTATACCTATATAAGTGGATGAGTGTGGGGTGATGGAGTACAAACCACTAATTACCTTTTTGGACTATCTCATACAATTTCCTAAGACACCATTTAAGCTTGAAGTGCTGAAACTAAGAGAAGCGACTGGAAAAGCTTATATGAAAAAAGATGCAGACCTTGAGAGTACACTTTAAAACAGTCAGAAAATAGTGAGAAGAAGGCCTCTGAGTAAGAGGTAGAGGGTGAAAGATTACGGTTGACGTAGTGATGAGGGTCGTGCCGCGACACTAAATAAGGTGATACTTGGGAGGCAACTTAAGAAGTTAAGGTAGTTATTTGATTTTTGTATTTTAATTTTATTTCATATTTTTTTTTTGTTTTTGATAAGTTATAGGTTGATGGGAAGTCTGAGTACTATCAACCTATGCTAAGGAGCATATCAAAACTGGGTGTGGGGTCCCTCAGACCTCAATGATGATAAAGATGCTATTAACTCAGCCGAAAGGCCTCGGGAATATTTCTAT
Organism: Capsicum annuum; assembly: GCF_002878395.1. Taxonomy (NCBI): domain Eukaryota; kingdom Viridiplantae; phylum Streptophyta; class Magnoliopsida; order Solanales; family Solanaceae; genus Capsicum; species Capsicum annuum. The sequence goes on along the minus strand of NC_061114.1, from coordinate 153,614,449 downwards.
CCTTTCTTTTCAATTATAATTTGGGCACAAAGTATATTTTTATGTGTGGGGTGGGGAATCCTCGCATGGTTTAGTGCGAAGTGTTAGTATAGGATTTCTGTTCTTAGTTGGTTTCTAGATTTTGACTAGATTTGAAAAATTTTACAAATATTTTCTCTTTGTTTGTTAGTTTTATTGGTGTCAATCTAAGAGGGGCACGTTTAACCCTCTCTTTGGTTTCTCTCTTTATTTGTTTTTTAAGGGAGCGCCCTTCGAACCTAATATTCCTTTTTAATTTTAGGAGTAAACTTTTAAATTTTTGTATTAGGAATAAGTGAGAATTCATGTTATTCTATCAATTCATATATGATATAAGTTAAATATGAATGTAAAGCATGTTGATTGTGTTTAATGACTATTCATGAGACATCAAGGATCATTTTTATGACTCTGGTGAGTTGTTGGCTTAATTCTGAATTTGTATTAATGTTTTATTTAGAGTCCATAGGGATCCAACTTGACTTGAGCATATGCCATGTGTGATGTGAGCTTTCTTATATAATCATTATTGCCTGTTGATGTCTAGAATTTACATGTGCTTGTGCAAATCAAAATAATGAATATTTGGTTTAGGAGATGATATATGTAATTCTTTGATAGCCATGTTTTGACCCCCATTTATCTACCCTGTAAGTATGGTTTTAGTTAGCAAAGTTGTGCCTTTAGCCTAATTATTTGTTGCCTCATATGTAGCCTATTCCCTTTGTTTAATTGACCTGAATTTGATCTACAACTCCCAATTACTTTAGTTTAAACATTACTAAGGTTAAGGAGTGTAAAATTAATGATGAAAAAGGTGAAAGTGAATCCCCAGAATAGTAGCTATTGGTGTGAATAAGTATAAGTGGTGTGGTTGGGAGTGGTGTAATTAAAAGAAATGAAGTGATCAAAATTGAATCATGTGGTGGTACAGAACACTCCCACCTTAATATATGTGAACTAGATTAATGAGATGGGAAAAAGAGAAAGAGAAATGGGAAGAAACGAGTGGTAGAAATTGGTTGTCGAGAGGGTATTTGAATGTATAGTGTGATGTATTAAAGCACTTATGGAAGATACTGATGATTACTAGACAAATAGTTCCTACCTATATTGTAGCCTACATTGCAACCCACAAAGTCCTATTTGATCTTAATCCTTGATAGTCTGATATTTGTGGATTACTACACTAAGGTCAAGCCTATGGTTCGTCTTTTGTTGCATGTGAATTGCTTGAGAGAGTCAGCAAAATTTGATTCGTCTTTTGTTGCTTGTGAATACCTTGAGAGAGTCAGCAAAGTTTGATTCTGATACCCATTCTTGTGATAAGTTACATCTTTGTGAGAGAATATGGGTAAGTCTTAAGGAAAGGGCTCTTGTTTGATGATATTTAGGTAACTTATATGATATTTTTGATTGAGTGATATTCATGAGTTTTCCAACCTTGTGGAGTCTATTCTTGAGTCTAGATTATTTAGAATTGGTTTTCATGAATTTTAATTGTAACAAGACATGTTTAATGTGGAACTTGTTATTCATGTAGTAATTGGAGTTCTATCTTGAGTGTCTTAGCTTTTGTAGTTATGAGTATTAAATTATTATTCTTTATGTAACAGTGTTGTTCTATGATGAAAAAGGATTTAAGTGTGGGGCAATGATCTTACACTCATTTATATTCCTAAGTATCATTATCTCTTCACATTTAGCTTAGTTTTGAGGACTTTTTAAAGAGCTTAATAAGTTATTAATGTTGTAGTTTTGCAATTTTATGTGGAATAACATTTTTAGACTCTTTAAGGTTCAATTGACACAAGTTAAGAATCAAAAAGATCTAATAGAGTTTAGACGAGGTAACTAGTTTTGCTAGCATGAGCTATGCTTGATTCTAGTGCACATTATTGAACTCTATTGTTTGGTATGAACTAATTCTTGCTATTTGATGTTGTCGGATACCAACGTAGGTGCTTCGGAAGCAAAATTATTCCTTTAAAAATCTCTAAGAAGGGGGAAAATTGACCCAACCCAACCCCGGTCCTTATCGTAATGGGCATCCCAACTCCGACAGCGACTAAAGACCACCCCTGCTACCCATCCCAACCTCTAGCAGCCTTCCTTAAGTTTTCTGAATTTCAATCATATAACATGATAGCATAACAGCTCATATGAATATTCTGGGATAGGATCATGACCATGACTGACTGAACCGAGTCCAACCGTCCTATACCAACTGTCCAACCATGCCAAGACAAACCAAAACCATAAATCTGATCAAAACCAAATAAATTTCATTAATAAGTTAATATATAATCCCAAAATGAAATACGATGGAAAACTAATAAATCATCTCCTATGATGTCAGCCCTAATACCAATGCCAATACTAAGGCTGACACTAATACCAATCCCACCCATTCAAACCCATTGAAGTCCAACAAAAGCCTCTAACCAAAAGAATACAAAAATCCAGTTGGGACATGCCCCCAAACATAGACAAAACAAATATCCATAAATAACCCAAAGTATGAAATAATATCCATGAAATGGAGACTTAAGGAAATATGGAAGCTCACTATTTCTATCCAAAGCTGACCCCCAAATGTTTGAATGCTCATCAGGAGTAAAACAATCGGTTCCTCCGTCGCATGAAGATACATCCACCCAAAGATGGGTTAGAGAGTGAATTCTAGCATGAACTTAGGGTAAGGATAAAATAATGCCATTTAAAAAAATCAAGTAAAACCATCCATATGCACACAACCTATATATATATACCTATGTCGGGAAAGAGGATCGGGTTTAGCATGCATTCAAAACCTTTAACTAGGGTATGTGAATCTTAACCATCCAAAAACCACCTACATGCTATATGGGTCCAGTGTAACCCCCTGAACGGACCCCGATGCATATAACCGCACAAACCTGAGATACCATAAGAGTCGCAGATTCCCATGTACTTTTCACTCTCCATGATACATATTTATAGTGTACCCAGGGGACTCTTGTGTCTCTTATAAGTATCCTATAAGGTTGCCATGACCTACCTCTCATGTCGGCCAATATAAGTTTCTAGTGTTCATCCATTAGACTCCCACTTTCACGGTTAGCTTTCACACCCTGCGATTATTACAAAATTAAAACTATTTTCTAACCAAATCGATATTCCATTATTATTAACCACGACTATTAGTGGTGGTATCACCATATTGACTATAACTTGCGAGCATTGTCTTTATCCAAACCTTTTAGTGGTCAAGGGATTCCCACGTACCCATTGACACTGTCATCAAATTCCTTAGGGGATTCGCATGTACCCCACAAGTATTCATTACCATGTCAACTAGGGGGATTTCCTTGTACCCCACAAGTATGTGTATTAAGACAAATCATTCCAAAACAATTTAAACCATTCATATCATTTAAAGTTCCATTACCATGTTTATACCATGTATAAGTTCCATTAGAAACCCAGTAATATGGTTAAAACATTGTTATATGCATTTTATCACTCAGATTGGGGGATAGTATTTCCAAAACCAAAGCCTATTACCAAACAACCATTCCCATGCAGCCAATTATCCTAAACCACAATTAAAGCATATAAAAGCATAATTAAAATATGGGAAAGCCATAATAAAGTTTCTTTTAGCAAAAATCAAACATCATTCAAATCATGAAAACATTGTACAAAATCCATGCCTTTAGTTTGAGCTAACAATGAGGGAAGAGAACATTCCTTAAACCAAGAGGATGATGGAGAGAAATCACAAAGACAAGCCCCAATTTACTCCTTTTAATGAAACCTTAGCTTCCTTTACCCAAGAACTCTAGAGAGTATTTAAGAGTGTTTTCTAAGTGTTTAAGAATAGAATAGCAGGGAAAATAACCTCCCAAGTGAAAATATATGTCGTGGGACGTTATTTGGATAAGTGGGGAAATGTCCAGATTGCCCTCAATTAAATTATACATAATTCCCATCATAGGGCACGACTGTTACTTACGAGTAGTACCCATCTTGTATGAGTGATACCCACCTCTCATACCCTAGGTTCCCACTTAGACCTAACACTACCTAAGGTACGACTCACCTAAACCTAAGTCATATTCAAGCGTATGACTGGTACCCATATACCATAACCCTAGCAGAAAAGAATATCAAGAGGTTTAAATATTGACCACTATACGAGTCCATGGTATGACTTATACCCTATCTTACGACTCATGGTTAACCTATCGTATTCAGATCTAACTTAAGTTACCAAGTCAAAGGTTAAGTGAAGTAACTAAACAATGAGTGTCCATCGACACAACTTGTACCATCCAAGTCGTATCTATTCCAAAACCCAAATCCAACCCATCAACCAATACTGGTTAGCATACGACATGACCACACCACTCGTACCCAAGCGTATGACTCATTCTCTAAGTCGTATCTTTACCACAAACTAAAAATCAAGAAAATTATAAGGTCCAGAAACTAGGGTATTTCAGTCTCCCCCACTAGGAACATTCGTCCCTGAATTACAGATAAGGTAGGAGTAACCCCACACACAATTTATTTCCATTATCAAATATATTCCCAATCTTTACCAAAATTGGAAAACAAAGATGAAAATATATTAATATTTCCTTCAGAAAACTAAGAAAATACAGATATGATGAAAAACACATACATTCCACACGAATCCGGGGAGCAAAAAATAAATGCAGATACTTGATGTTCATGTCCTCTTCCACTTCCCATGTAACTTTTTCCACCTTATGTTTCTGCCAAAGAACCTTAACCGAGGACATATCCTTGGTGTGCAACAAAAGAACCTATCTATCCAAGATATCAACTGAGATCTTTTCATACGACAGAGAGTCTAAGAAACCCAAACCCTCCTAAGGAACAATCGAAGAAGGATCACCAATGCAATTTCTTAACATGGAAACATAAAATACAAGATGAACGAAGCTCAAACTAGAAGAAAACTCTAATTGTTATGCCACATTATCAACCCTTTGAAGAACCACATAAGGACCAATATATTGGGGACTGAGCTTTCCCTTTTTACCAAACTACCTTACTTCCTTCATGGGAGATACCTTTAAGAACATGCTATCCCTAGCTTCATACTTAGAGCATCTACGCCTTACATCTGTATAGGACTTTTGGCGACTTTGGGAAGCCTTAAGCCTATCTCAAATCACCTTTACCTTTTCCATAGCCTGATAAACCAAATTTAGATCAAACATATCCGCCTCACCATATTCGAACCAACCAAGAGGACCTCTACAGCTATTGCCATACTATTCCTTAAAAGGGGACATACCAATACTTGAATGATAGTTATTATTGTAAGAAAACTCTACCAAAAGTAGATGCTCAACCCAACTGTCACCATAATTAATCACAAATGCCAAACCATATCTTGCAATTTCTGAATAGTCCTTTTTGCTTACTCATCCGACTGAGGATGAAATATAGTACTCAAACACACCTTAGTACCCAATCCCTTCTAAAAAGACTGCCAGAAATGAGATGAAAACTGTATACCACGATCAGACATAATAAAAACAAGTACCTTATGCAGCTTCATAATTTGGCAAAGATATAACTTCATGGAATCCTCCTTCAAGAAGGTATTCCTTACTGGCAAAAAGTTAGCAGACTTTGTCATCCTATCTACAATGACCCAAACTGAATCAAATTGGTTCCAAGACCGATAACAAAATCCACATCGATTACCTCCCACTGTCATTTGGGCAAATATATTTCTTGATACCACCCAGTAGGTCTTATATGCTCAACTTTAACTGGTTGACACACCATGTATTTGGCCACAAAATTAGCCACATTCATTTTCATACCATTCTACTAATATATCTCATTGAGATCATGATACATCCTTGAAACAACTAGGTTTTGAACCATGAGAAGAACTTCTTTTTTTGGTGCCCTTGATTTGGGTATGACTAGGGGAATGAGTTTACAAACCACTTAGTCCACCTTTATATTATAAGTATTTATGCATAATTATGCCTATAAAATTTTATAAGTGTGGGGTGATAAAGTTCAAACCACTAAGTACCTCCATTGACTCTCTCATAAACTTACATAAGACCCCACTTAAGCCCGAAGTAGTAAAGTTGAAAGAAGAGACTGAAAAGTCTTATGTGGAAAAAGATGTAAACCTTGAGAGTACACTCTCAAGCAGTAAGAAAATAGTGAAAAAATAGCCTCTGAGTAAGAGAAAGAGGATGATGGAATAAAATTAATGTAGTGATGAGGGTCGTGTCATGACACTAAATCAGGTGCTACTTGCGAGGCCACCCAAGTTAAGAAAATTATTTTAAGTCTGTATTTTAGTTTTATTTTATGTTTATTTTTATTTGTGATAAGTTATAGGTTAATTAGAAGTCTGAGTACAATTAACCTAAGATAAGTAGCATGGAAAAAACTAGGTTTGGGTTCCATTACAATCCGGATCAAGTACCCTATACTGGCTCTTAATTATATAAATAAGGCGAGTTCAATCCACATTATTCACAAGTGGGGTAAAAGTGTTTCTATGAGCATTAGAGCTTTGAGGAGGCATGATCTTAATAGCAAACAAATAGAATTTAGAGGAGTTTTAAATGCAATAGACACATAGCCTAAAAATAGATTACAAGAAAAGTGAAGCATTCCTTTACTATTTTAAAACCTCTTCCTTATAAGTGTGGCATGCAACATACACATAAAAAAGACTCTACTTGACATAGCTTTGTGGATACCCAATGTCTACAAACCTATTCTCTTATACAAATATTAAAACGACCCAAACCAATGACTAGTCATGACAGGTATCTTATGTCCACGAAGGACTAGAGACTACCCTCATTAATTTAGCCAATAAGAAAATAATACCTCTAGCAACGGATGAATTTCAAACATATAATAAGATAGAATTGAGTTCCTAACATATAATATGTTAGAAAAATCAATAAAAAAAGGGATCTACGAATCCATAACACAATCCACCAAAACATTGTGCACAAAGCCTCTTAGAAACAAAACATCAACCTAAGTTGTGACATTCCCCAGACTATAGCATAAAACCCACTGAAATAGTGTAGGACATATGTGATGACAATACCATAAAATAAGGGCCTTCAAGTGCATGAAAGCTCACCACTTTAATATTGACTCATGAATAATCTAGAAATCACCAATCAATGACAAGGTAATAGAAGTGCCTTCAGAAGTGACATCGCATGGGGATACATCATCTGTGATATTTAGCAGGGTGAGCGCTGGTATGTAACTCAAGGAAGGGATATAATAATGCTATGATCAATCAATTTAAACCTATTTAAAACCTTATATACACAATCATATACATATATACATATATATAACATACTAGAATAGAGAACATGGTTAAGCATGAAGTTTAAAATATTAGCCTAGACTATGTAGCTATCCCATCATCTAGGCACCCATTGCTATAAGGATTCAACTTCCTTTGCTGAATGGACCACAATACGTACTATCCACATGAACCAGAGATATCCAAGGAAGAACAGGAAATGCATCGACCTCAAATCATTCTGGGACATATATATATATATAAGTTTAAACCCCCATATTGGGAAAAATCTGGTTTTCCAGACTTCGTCCTCATTGGGACTTACACCTTCACTATAAGCTAAGAAATCCCCCATAAAACCCACTAAAAATAGTTGACAGATGCCCATTTATTAATAAAGTATTATCCACTACGACATATACCATTGGTATCACCATACCAATTATGCTTGCAATCTAATATCATTATGCCATTGCAATTATTCCTTACCTTAGGGGAATTCCCTGACCTGCTTAAGTGATCAAGTCAAATTTGGGGAAATGCCTCAACCCTACTAGCTTATTATTAATTCAACATATGACCAACAAGACCTCCCAATAACAGTTTTATTTGTTTAATCCATTATGAAATACAATAATTTAAGGGAGTAAGCATAATCATGTGATTATCCATATTTCAAAGCCATTTATACAACTAGTTTTGGGGCAACAAAATTTTCAAAACCAATTCTAAACAAAAATCACTAATTCGGGGGAGTCCCTAAACCCCCATTCCATATTACCATATCCATGCACCCAATCAGTTCAAAAAACACAAATAAAGCATAAATAATGCATATAAAATCATAGGAACAACATTTAAAGAAAAATAATAAAAAACTGTCAACCGAGTTCAAAAACCAATAGTTAAAACCACATGAATATTAACATTGCATGTGATAATTAAAACACAAGTCTGTAGGGAAGAGATACATGCTTTAGAATATCAAGAATTTGGAGAAGAAACCACACAAATTGACCCCTCAATGCTCAATCCTTGAAAACCCTATTTGTTCTTAATTGGAGAATTAGTGTGAGTTTAATAGTAGCATATGATTGTCTAAGTGATGAATCACCTTTTAAATTTTTTTGGTCGGGGGTTATGATTGGGGAAAAAGGGAAACAACCAAAGTACTCTCAATTAAAAGTGCAAGAAATTGGTCGTTTGTCATTACAGGTCACATCACGACTAGGTAAGAGTTGTTGCCTAGACTTGTAGTCTGTGCAGTGACTTAGGGCAACCCTCACTGGTTTAGTCATAGTCAAACCCTACGAATCGTTATCAGTCCTTACGATTCGCAGGGCCCAAGTCTTACTCAATTAAGAAATAATGGCTACCCAAATGGTTTGGTCACGAGTCCTAACCGACGAATTGTGACCACACCTTATGACTCGTGAGTTATCAGTCATAGCTTGCATAGTGATTTTAAAACACAGGAATTTTAGTGTTGAAAAATCTAGAGTGTGACATTACCCCTCAACCTAAGATCATTCATCCTTGCATGAGGATTCAACGCATTCATTAGAAGGAATGTAATACAGGATTGCTATCTCAGAACCATTAACAAATTCAGAAAATAAAAAAGAAGGAAAATGTACCTAAGCATGATTATCCAACTAGAGCAACATGAATAGATATTTGGACTTCATGTCCTTTTCAGCTTCCTAAGTAGCTTCTTCTAGCTTATAGTTACTCCAAAGGACCCTCATTGAAGTTACATCTTTAGTCCTCAAATGACAAAATTTCCAATCCAAAAACTTAACTAAAGTGTCCTCATAAGACAAGGAATCAAAAATTTCAATACTCTTAATAGGAACAACTAATGAAGAATCACCCACACACTTTTTTAACATCGACACATGGAAAATTGAGTGGATGGAACCCAAAGTTGAAGGAAAATCTAATTTATACGAAGCATTTCCCACTCTCCTAAAAAATTAAGTATCGATTCACATAGCGGGGACTGAGCTTCCCTTTCTTCTGAGAACTCATCATTCCCTTCATGGGAGATACAGTAAGACCCCATAAAATTCTCTCATAGTCTAAGCTTTAGAGCGTGTTCAGTGAAGCATAAATCCATCCCTAAAAGATTAAGAAGTGCCTTCCCAAGTGTGAAAGAATTTGAACCATGTAGAATTTCCCTAATATCAACTTTTTGTCATATAGAGCATTGAATAAACTTTCCATCGATACCAATTTTGTCAAAATTCGGCATCGAACAAGGAAGTTATGGTCTCTTTCTTGAAAAAAGTCAAAACTGCCCAAGTGCGACGGCCAGGTTGATGGGCCATCGAGCTTGCTATGGACCGTTACGCAGCCTGTCACAACCAAGGAAGCGAATCCTTTTCTTAGCCCTAATGTGATGGCCTGGACGACAGACCATCAAGGCTGCGACGAACTGTTGCTGGGACCGTTACCACTTATGCACTGTGGCCTCATCCTAGCCAACGTACGATGGATGATCCAACGGACTGTCAGATTTACAATGAATCATCGCTTCGACTGTTGCAACCAAGGCAGTGTGTTCCTTTTTTGACCGATGTTCAATAAACGATCCGATGGACTGTCAGACTAAGTGATGGACTGTCGCTTCGACCGTCGCAGCCCCCGTTCAACATTTTTAACTCATTTTTAAAAGGACTTTTTGTTTTTTTTCCCACTCTTTTCTTCCCTTATTTATACCCAATCAAGGCTCACAACTTTATTTCTACTCTTCAAAATAAAAAACTAGGGTTTACTACAAATCAAAACCCTTCTTTCTTCTTCAAGAAAAATCAAAAAATCTAGAATCTCTCCAAGAGCCTTCAAGAAAAAGTTTCTCTAAGGTATGAAAATTTTAATTCTTGGGTCCCTTTCATCCAAGAAGGTCAAGAACCCTTTTCTGAATTTCAAAGATCTTATGTTTATGAGTTTTCATGATTTATGTGAATTGAAATTGGAGTTCATGCTATTATTGAGTTTTTAATTCATTCTTTGTTTATGAGGTTTCAAGCTTTGACGCTAGTATGTGATATTAATTTGATGTTCATGATAAACCCTCTTCAAGTTACTTTTCAAGTGATGTGTTCATGTCAATTAAGTGAAGAAATTGTTGAATAAGCAAAGCATGATCTGCATATGTTTGATAAAATGTTTATGTGAAGGAATTAGAGGCATTATATCATGTTGACTAGAAATCCCCAATTGTTTGCAAGCTCATGCATGCCAAGTGTTTGTTGAAAAGCCCTAGTGAATGAATTGTGTCATGATAGCATAAAATTCCCCAATTATGTGTTCATTAATACATGATAAGTGTTTGACGGAAGACCTTGTTGAATGGAGTATGGGCCAATAGCATATCTCCCTATACTATCACATGTTTATGATTTCTAAATACTTGAAGAGATGCTTTAGTGATTGTGATGGTGAATGAATGTCCATGGTCTTTATTATTCAAGAATGGTTAGGTTTTACTTTTATGTTATCGAGTCCTGGGGGTATTTATACCCAACAAATTAGCTACAGTCTAGAACCAGTGTTAGTTTTCTCGATAATGTCGGTCAATCCACAATTCTTAAAACTCAGTGAGTTATTGAACTCTGTACTCATAGACAGATACAGAACTTAAGAAATCTCAGAACTCTCAATAATCTCAGTATCGCTAGTATTCTAGCCTCAGTGCAGTACTCAGCTCAGATCTAGTAGTATTCGAGCGTTCAGTTCAAATCTTAGTAGTATTCAAGTAATCTATTATAAGCTTGGTATGATGTAGTCAGATAACGAGATTCAGTAATAGTCCGTCAGATATGGAACCAAGTGAGTTTAACTTAACCCAGTTACATCATTCGAGAAACTTGATCAGTATCAGATTCAGCTCAGTTTAAGTTCAGTTAATAATATGTTCAGTGTATTTCAATTGGAAGTAGGAGCTAGCATCGAGTGAGTACAGGGATGACGTCTTTCCCATTAGAGAGGCAAAGTCATTAGGAGCAATCCTTGAAATCTAGAACTGTACAGCCAGCGCAGGATGCAGGAGTCACCCTTTAGAATAAGGCTTGACTATTATACTGCCTTAGGTTTGACTTCCTGTGAGGGTCACCTATTAGAGGGGCTTGACCAGAGTTGAGGTATTTACCCGTGGTATATTATTGACACCCTTCCAGTTGGGGTTACAGGTTTGACCCCACCAGTTCAGATTCGGGGCATGTCGGTTAAATGATCACTCCCACAGTTGCAGTTTCAATATCAGTCTTCAGAGTAGAACTCAAAAATCAGGATTGCCAGATATAGTCACCTATCTCGTGAGGAATTCAGATAGTTCCATTGATTCATGGACCACCCGCTAGATAGGACTGATCCCTCATAAAGTTATTTAATATCAGCTTTATCAGATCCAGAGAACACCCGTTAGATAGGCTTGATCTCAGTCTCAGATTCAGTTGAGTAACCTCATTATCAGATCCAGAGGTCACTCGTTAGATAGGCTTGATCTCAGTGTCAGATTCAGTTAAGTAATCTCATTATCAGATCAAGAAATTACCCATTAGATAGGCCTAATATCGTTCTCAGACTCTGTCGAGTATTCTCATTATCAGATTGAGCGATCTTCCTCTAGATAGGTTGGATCTCAGACATAATCATTTCTTTTCATTGATAGTAGATTCGGGGATCATCTATTAGAGAGGTTTGATCTCAGATTTAGTTAGTCAAGAGTAGCAGATTCAGAGTGCAGTCATTGATATGAGTAGATTAAGTTAATCAGCTCCATTAACATCAGTTTTCGAGATCACTCGCTAGAGAGGACTGATCTCAACTCTAGTACTCAGTTATTAATATCTGAAGATTCAGTTGTTCAGTACCTCAGTACCTCAGTATTAGTAGTGAGTTCAGATGTTAGTAAAGCAGTATCTAAGTTTCAGTATTTTGAGTCACAATGATTTTAGTTATGGTTTTTGTATTCATACATGTGTTCTCATTCAGTACTCTCATGATTATTCAGTTAAGTAATTGTTCATGCATAGGCCCTTGCATTTAGCCTTACCTTATCTTCATACTCAGTACATTCCCGTACTGACGCATTTACTCTATGGTATTTTATTTGACATCATAGGTTCAGAGGCATGAGATCTAGAGTACCCTTAGCAGTTCAGTCCCAGTCAGCAGCAGTAGACATAGCAGCGAGTCCTCTTCATTCGAGGATGATCCTTATTTTATTATCGCATCAGATTTAGGTTATTTTCAGTAGACGGAGTTAGTTGGGGACATTTCCCATCAACTCCACAGTTCAAATATTTTAGAGGTTTTTTGGACAGATGTAACAGTATTCAGTTTTCAGTTTTGAGTATTTTTAGATGTTTTGAACCTTATGGCCAGTTTCCACATTTATTATCTATATTATGCAATGCTTAGGTACAGATATCAGTAGAGGTTTAGCTTGTGGTCCTTTGGGATCATGAGCACCGTGTGACATTTCGGTTCCAAAAAATTGGGTCGTTACAGATACCTTCAAGAACACCCAGTCGCAAATCTCAAACTCCAACTCTCTTCCCCTCACATACGCATAGAACATTTGGAGACTCTAAGAAGTCTTAAGCCTATCCTTGATAACCTTCACCTTTTCCATGGCTTTGTGAAGTATGTTCGAGCTAAACAATCTAGTCTCACCAACCTCAAATCATCCAGTAGGATATGTACACCTCCTACCATAAAGAACCTCAAAATGAGCTATCCTAATACTAGAATGATAACTATTATTAAATAAAAACTTAATGAAAGGCAAAGGATCCGCCCAACTACCTCAAAAATCAATCAGACGGGCTCTTATCATATACTTTAAAGTATGAGTTGTCCTATTTGTTTGTCCATCAATATAAGGGTGAAATCCAGTGCTAAGGTTCACTTGTGTACTTAAGCCTTTCTAAAACAAATACAAAAAGAGAGAATAGAACTGCATACCTCAATAAAAAAATTGAAAATGGAGCACCATTTAATTTGACAATCTCCTAAATAAATACCTTAGCATAATCCTCTCCCGAGTAAGTAGTCCTCACAGGAAAAAAGTAAGCACACTTAGTTATTTTATCCATGATGACCCAAACAAAATCATTCTTATTCTGATACCATGGAAGACAAGTGATGAAATCCATGTTTATCAGCTCCCACTCTACATATGTAACTTTGTCTCTTGAGACATACCATGGTGCCTCAAGTTCTTCATTTCACCTGCTGATTAGCCAAAAAATTATCCACATCTCTCTATATGTTGTTCCACCACTAAATCTTTTTCATGTCATGGTACATCTTTATTGAACTAGCATGAATAGTAATCTCGACTCATGAGCCACATACAAAATCCTTTCTCGTAACCCATCAATAGTTGAAACACATAATATACCTTGTTACCTTAAGATACCATCACCCTCATTCTCAAAACTACCCACACTAGCATCGAACTATGGAAAGTTTCCTTATTTTTGGGCCCACCTAGTCAACAGAGCCATAATATAGTAGAAGTTCTCCATAAACCTCATATAATACTCAACTAAGCCCAAGAATCTTCGAATGATGGTTTGAGTCATGGGTCTGGGGCAATTCTTAACCACCTCAAACTTTTGTGGATCTACTACAATCCCCTCACTGTAAAAATATAACCAAGAAAGGTCACAACATTACAAAAATTCAGACTTTGAAAACATGACATACAATCATTGATCCTTAAGAGCTAACAATATTACTCGAAGGTGGTTGGTATGGTCCTCCTTACTCTTATAATATACCTTGATATCATCAATAAATGCGACAAAAAACCAATCCAAAAATGGTTCGAATACCCAATTCATGAGATCTATAAATGCAGCTAGAGCATTAGTCAACCTGAATGACATAACTAGAAACTCATAATGGCCATATCAGGTTAGAAAAGCAGTGCTAAGAATATCTGCCTCCGTAAACTTACCCTAATGTTAAATCGATTGAAGATCAATCATAGAAAATTATCTAGCACCCTGATGTTGTTTAAAGAGATCAACAATCCTAGGAAAAGGATACTTATTCTTCACCAACACCTTATTTTATTTCTGATAGTCCATGCATATCCGAAGAGACCCATCATTCATACATATAAAAAACATAGGACCATCCCATGAAGAAACACTAAGAGGATGAATCCCTTATCAAGAAGATCCATTAACTGCTCTTTAAGTTCATTAAAATTGATCGACACCAATCTGTATGGAAGGAGAGAGATAGGATGGATATCCGATAGAAGATCAATCCTAAAGTTTATCTCCCTCTTGGGAGGAATACCAAGAATATCATTGGGAAATGCTTCAAGAAACTCTTTAACCATCGGGATAGATTTCAGGAAATGTCTTTTTGAACCAAAAACCTTAAATTGAACTAGATGATATAGACATTCCTTGAAAATCAAATTTAAGGCTCTAAGATAAGAAATAAATCTTCACTTAGGAACAAAGGGACTTCCCTGCCATTATATTACTGATTAATTAGGGAATTTTAAAATTGTTAGCACAAATGGAGCCAATCCATCCCTAAGATCACATAAAATTCACCATATCCAATGCTATCAACCATTGTCTCCTTATGAAAGATTGACACCACATAGCCTCTATAGACTTTACTTACCATAACGGGATCACCCACTAAGATAGACTCAGGGAAAGGCTCAGAAACACTCTAGGGCCTAAGATTAATATGAACAGCTTCATAAGGGGTCATACGAAATGGATAGAAGCTAATCAAGAATACAATATACATCACGAGAATAAAGTTTCAACATACCTATAATGACTTCAAAAAATGCCTTAAATTCTTGACAGGTGGCAAGGGAATAAAGATGATTTCGACCTGTGGATGGACTAAAAGTAGAACCTTTGATAGAGGAGCTGAAGAAGTATAAATTGCAACCTTATTAGCTCAAATTGCAATATTTGTTGATGGACAGCTCTTCTGAATATGACTTGGCCTTCCACATTTGAAATACAAATTCCTCTCATTATCATAATAACCACGACAAATTTTACCATAGAATTTATAAGTAGGATAAGACAGGAATGGCTAAGTTCCACTAGCTTAAGGCAGGGAACCTTGTGACCTAAACCCACATTCATTCTGAAAGTGACGCTCAGTAGAAGGTTTCAGATAAGAAGCACTAGCCGTAGAATATGAACTCGAGTTTCCTCAAGTCCTTTTCTTGCCCCATCTCCTACCATCTCTACCACTGCTCTATAGGCCTCCACCCTACTCTACATATCTGAACTTCTAATTCTTTCTTTTCCCTATTTTTTGCTTGTTTCTTCTTTTTATCTTCAGCCTGTTGCATAGACACTACATGACTAGAGTTATCCATGTATTTATTCATTATCACTGCTTTACACTCTAGTACCAAGTCCCGATACAAATTAGAAACAAATTTCCTCATTCTTGCCTTCATATTGTACAAAATCTCTTAGGGATAACAAGATTGTTGGGTGAATTTCAAATCATACTCCTTCGCACTCATTCTTCCTTTCTTCATGTTGATAAAGTTATTAACTATAGCCTCTCTCAACTTCATAGTAAACCAAGGATCAATGAAAGTACCAAAAAATACTTCACACATAGTTGGCTTAGCATCAACAACCCTCAACTACTCCCACTCCTCTTACCAATGATGAGCTACATCTTTTAGCTTGTATGAGGCAAACCCAAAACCCTCAAAATAACAACCGTGCATCGACTAGAAAATTCATTATATTTCATCCATAAATACTTGAGGATCCTCCTACACTATAGAGTCTATAATGGTTAGGGGATTTAACCTCAAGAACTACCAAGCTATAGTGACCTTAAAAGATGGAGCAACAAAACCAACATGGTCAGTCTCATGAGACTAAGAAGTCACCAACTAATTTAGTAGATTAATAGATCGATTAAACTCGACATTACAAAAATATCCTTGGGGCGGTTGATCATGAATCTTATTAGCTTGTGAAACCTGAGGAGGCCTGGTAGGGACTGATGGAACTCCACAAGGGGTAGTAAAATCAGGAACAAGGATCCTTGACTGGGTCTGAACTCCATAAATAGGGAAAGTTCTATCTACATTGTTCTCAATTTGGATAGAGTGGTTTTTATGAGAATTAGATCTTCGAGAATACATGATTTGAAATAAAAACAAATAGAAGTTAGAGGATTTTTGAAGACCATAGACACTATAACCCAAAAATAGACAACAAAAAAGGGAACTTTTCTGAATTCCTTATAGTTTCTCTCTTATAAGTATGGGGTACTACACATCTATAAAAGTGACTCTACTTGACATTGAATTATGAACAATCAATGTCTATGAACCTACGCTCTGATACCAATCTTGTCATGACCCAAACTAAGGTCTAGTAATGACAGGTATCTAATGTCTGCCAAGGATCAGAGACAACTGTCATTAACATAGCTAACTAAAACATAATACAACTAGCAGTGGATCGAGTATTGAATATAAAACAAGATAGAATTGAGTTTCGAATATATAACAACAAAGATAAATCAATACCAAGAGGGATCTAAGAGTCCATAACACAATTAACCCACACTTTGTCTATAAAACCTCTATGAAACCAAATGTAAACCTAAACATCAAAATAGTCTAAGACATAAGTAAAGACAAGATCATGGAATGAGAGCCTACTAGAGAATGGAAGTTGATACGGGAACAACTACAGAATACGCCAAATAGCCATGAACACAAGACAAAGATGGAAATAAGATAACAAACAATGAGGTAGCAACACAAAAAAACCGAGAAGAAGAACACAAGAACAAACACATGAAATGAAATAAGATAAAGGATAGCCAGTTTGACATAAAGAGATTACAAAACCTAAGAACTATGACGTGTCTCAAATGTCAAGACCCCTAAATCCCATAATAGCCAACACAAAAATCTTACATAGGCATAAGAGGGACATCAATCTCCTCTAACACCAATATTTCTAAGACAAAATTTCAACACAAGTGAGTACCATACTTGTCTTACCTAGTTTTGGGTTTGGTCTACTCTCACTAGGGAGGACTTGTGATACAATCTTCCTTTGACATTTCCATATTCAATAAAAACTAGCTAGAAAGACCTAATAAGAGACTATATATAGTCTAGATTATTACATGATAAAATGAATTTAATGACCTTAATGAGAGAGGCGTCAATGGAGTGTAAGGATGGTGCATAAAATGACCAAAACACCCTTAAGTAAGGCGGTTTTGGAGTGTTTGAAAGCTTTTCAATTCTCCGAAGTCGTGGGTTCTATTTTACTCATAGGTAGGCATCAAAGAAAATCCCCAAGCAACCTTTATCACACAAAATTACCTTTTAGTGAGCTCAATATGGGCCCTCCATGCATGCTCTTATATCCTCGAGATGCCAAAAGGTTTAGTCTTTATGTATTGGCCTCTCAAGATGTCATCAAATTATATTGTGGCCATTTGGCTCATATAATTCACCTCTTTTTGAAAAGGATTCAACCTCGAATTCATACTTTGAAAATTAACGAGAGGAAAAACAAACACAACATCCTCATGGCATGAAGGTTTGGGTTAGTCCAACAAATATCATCATCATGACAAGGTTGTACACACTTGAAATATAACCACGAGATTATTGATTTTAACATAAAAAGCTTAGTAACAATATCACAAAGGGATTAGCTTTGACAATCACAAAGATATAATGAAACTTCAAAAGTCATAATGGCATCATCAATCTCTAAAGCTAAGAATACCTTCATCATAGGAGCCATAAGACACAATTGTTCCTTCTTCTCATTAAAATTCCTCATTGAAAACGGTGGTACAAAAGGTCCACACATCAACAAAGGTCTCATTGGGTTAAGGACACGAATGATCCTTATAGCATGACTACTCAACTAAGTGGAATATCCAAGAGACTTCCTACCTCAAAATAAGGAAAATCCAAGACAAGCATGGACATCATCATAAGAAAAGAGGTAGTATAGAAAGGAATTGAACATGGAATTCTTCTCCAAGGTGATATTATCAAAAGTTATGACAATGGACATAACCGTTTTAACACACAAAGAACTCAAGTATGGAGTCAAATCTTTTAGGCACACCATGATTCTTTCTTTTAGGAAATTCATTCCAACATATGATGTAGATTCAACAAGATTATGAATATCATCATATGCATAATGGTAATGAAGAAAGGTACAAATGAAACTATTCTCATCAAAGATGTATTCATAAGTTGGAATACACAAAAAGAGAAAGAGACATTACAAGCACATAGGACCTGTCATTTTTCAATAACTTCCCGATGGAAGGTATTCCATCAATAAAGTCATGCCATTAGGGAGAATACAGAAACTACCATGCAAGAAGCTAATCCAAGACAAATAGTTCTTCCAATAACATTCTTTCCCTCTACTAATGATGTCAAGCATGCTCCCAAGAGTCCTACAAGATACTTCACATTTTCCAACCCTATGAAGGTGGCAAGAAGCCTTTAACATCTTAGGACCCATCAACTCACAAGAACTCAACTTGATATCCACAAGTTATGGTCCACACAACTTAAGCCTAAATGCGTCAAATATGGATACAAGAATATAAATAATATCCCAAAGAGGCAATGACACAATTGACCTCGAGCCCTCATAAACCACATTTGAAAAAGGGGTCCCTCATCAAAACCAAGTCATACAGAAGGGAATCATAAGATTGGAATTCATCAAAAGTGTTTTCAAGAGGGAACTCTTTCATTGACCTTCAAGTACAAATATCATAACCAAGAGTGGAAACAAATAGGGGTGAACTCTCTTGGTCGCTTTTATTAATTCCCTTCTTTTTTGAACACATATCCTTGTTGGAAATTTAACCAATGCACAACTTGGGTCTAACAAATGGATTTTGAGTCTATAAGATCAACTTTCCATCATAGGGAAGGATACCAACAATCTGAATCAAAACTTCCTTGTCTTCTTGATCAACTATCAATTCGGATGTATAACAATCTCTACATGACAAAAGCTTATCGAGGTCAAATGGGTGAAGTAGCCAAAGAAATAGATTTTGGCTATTCCCATTTTCCCTTATGGTGCCATCCCCAAAATTAGGCATACCCTCTTTATCACCATTAGAAATATCATAAGCCAAAAGAGGGTTGAGAAATGTGTTCTATAAGTAATCTATAAATATAGGGTTTTGATACATACACTTACTACTAGTTTAAAGATCTCCACTAGGAGTATGCCTAATATAAGGAAAACATAGAGAAAAAATAGATAGAATTTCAAAGCACGTACCACCTTTTATTTCAGCTGAGTAATTCTTACATAGATACAAATCACCACGGCCAGAAAAGCGATCACAATCAAATCCATGTTTACAAGAATAATCACAATTTGGGTTTCCTAAACATTCATGCAAATCAAGTTCATCTTTACTCGATTGATCATTTTTCACACCCTCACTAGTTATTGGCAACTCACATGCTAATGTAGAGTCACCTTGGTTTTCACAAGGGTCAACTAGAGTGTAAATATTCTCCTTAATCAGCAATAGAACATCATTCATGTTACAAGTCCTAGCACTATGTGGATACAAATCATTCTTATAAGAATAATAAATTTTGTAATCTGTAGGATCAACTAGTGCTTTCTTACATACAACAAGAATTGGATTTTCTTACAATATAGAAATATCAAGAGTATCACAAAGGGAAGAATCGTGCCATTCTCCTCTAGGAAAACCACTAACTACATCCACTTGGATACTACTAGCCACATTACAACATTCTAAATTTGTAGGAGTGTAGGAAATAACATTTTTACCTTATAACTCACATGAGTGATGATTTTCACATTGGTGTGTGCCGTAGCAGCCTACTTTCTCCTTTGGGATGCTCTAAACATAAGGAAGTTTTTGACTGAGTGTGTTGTATGGCACCCACTCTCATTCTCATCTTTCACAGTTATGTTTCATGAAGGGCTAAGTTATTAGGAGTAAGTGGAGGAATGGAATTCGAGAAACTAGAAATTTGGCGTATTCTTTCAAGGTTCCATTTGAATACTTCAAAAGGGTCCTTGAAATTATTATTATCTATGTTACATAATAAATTACAACAAAAAAGACACAAAATATAGCTCAAAAGTATCCTCACCGCAGTCTCACACCTTCAGTTGCATCACACTTTGCTTTACAAGTGTTGAATGTTGGCTTATAATACGTGAGACATTGAGGGATGAGTTCAACACTTGTCTTGAATGGTTTTTCATTTAAAAGACTCAAATAAATCTTGTTTGGACTTGAGCCAAGGAATTACAATGATTAAAAAAATATAAAAGCACATAAAGAACGCAAACACAAAATAAATAGACTCAATAATATCTCACCACCTAGTAGGTTATTTCTATCTTATCGATTAGTATTAGAATAAATAAATAAGAGCAAAGGAACAAGAAAAAGAAAGTAAGAAATCTAAAATTTGTCTAAAAAGCTTTTTGAAAGTATTTTCCCATTTTCTCTTTTGTTTGTCTTGGAAGATGCTCTTACCCTTTTTGGTAAATAAGACTTTTGAAAGGCTTTTTGTTACTTTTCTTCTTATGTATTTTCTTGGGAAATTCTTTCAAGACTAACAAGGGACCATACCTTTTTCCACTTTATGAAGATCAATCTATACCTCTTTAAGTGTTCTTCCTCAACAATACATGAAGAACATCAAGAACAACAAGAACACTCCAAAATTGAATCAAACCCAAATGAGCTTTGAATTTGATAATATTTTGTCCTTTTTGCAAATATTGAGTTCCACAATAATAAAATCACGTTTTTAAGTCTCCAATCCTCAGCAACAATACAAAATTTCAAGATTGACCTTTCTAGTTTCTTCAACCTTTAACTCAATAATGGTGAATATCTCAAAACTACTGGGATTAAGGTCAAATCCAAGATCTTGACTCAGTTAGAGTTAGGAAACAAGAACCTAACAATAGAAACAAACAAAACATACAAAAATTTCCTAAATCTAGAGAGGACTTCTAATATAATGTTCCTTCTACATTCACATAATCAACAAAAACTAAATAGAAAGACATAATAAGAGACTATATATAGTCTTGCTTATTACAAAATAAAATGAGCCTAATTCTGTTTTGGGAGGGGTGCCTATGTAGTGTAAGGAGTGGCCACAAAATGACAAATAATACCCTTAAGTAGAGGGGCAATTTTAGTGTATTTAAAAGCTCTTCAATTCTCCAAATTTTGGGTTCCATTTTACTCTTGGGTATGCATCAAAGGAACGCAACAAGAAACCTTACACAAACAGAATTATCTTTTTATGTGTTCAAGATGGGCCCTCCATAAATGCTTTTGTGTCCTTGATGTGGCAAAAGCTCGAGTCTTCATGTATTGGCCTCTAAAGATGTCATCAAAAACTATGGTGGCCATTTGGCTTGTATCGGAAGCTCACTACTTCAAAGATGACACTTGAACAAAATAGAAGTATCTTTGGACCATACATCACGTGGGGATACAACATTCGATAATGGCTAGCGCGGTTAGCACTAGCATATTACTTAGGGAAAGGATAAAATAATGGCATGATCAATCGATCTAAAACCATTAAAACCCATATGCATAGAATAATATACATATATATAACATGGTGTGATATGGAATAAGGTTTAGCATGAAATTTAAATCATTTCCCTAGAATGTGAAGCTATCTTGTCATCTAGGAACCTATGGCCTATATGGGTTATGCTTACCCAACTAAAAGGGCCCAGTGTGTGTTAGACATATGAACCCGAGATATCTAAGGAAGACCAGGGAATTCTCCAATCCCACGCTATTCCAAAATATATATACACACACATATACATATATATTGAAGTGTGAATTATTCACATCGTTGTAAAGATCGCCATGCCAGCAAATATTGAGTGTTTGTTCTTCTTGGGACTTACACCATTATGTTATTCTACACAGTATACTATTAGGCCTAATTAAAAAAATTTACATTACCATTAATTAACAGATAATCAATCATCCACTACAGCATATACCATTGGTATCATCATACTAATGATGCTTGAAACCTAATACTATTATGTTATTCCAATGATTAATCATCTTAGGAAAATTCCTACACCCTTGTAATTTATCAAGTGAAAATTTGGGGGAATTCCTTGACCCTAGTAGTTTTTAATTAATTAAGCATAGGACCAAAAAGGTCTTCTAATGTCATTTTTATTCTTTTAACCATTTATGCAATGTAATAGCTTAGAGGAGTAAGTCAAATTATGTAATTATCTATATTTCAATGCCAATTATGCCAGTGGGTTGAGGGAAATACTATTTCCCAAACCAAAATCATTAATTTGGGCGAGTACCTTGACTCCTATACCATATTACAATATCAATGCACCCAATTTGTTCAAAAACCACCAATAATGCATATAAAATTATGGGAACACTATTCAAATAACAATCATCCAAAACCCTTAACCAAAGTTCCAAAACAAAAATTTAAAACCATGTGAATATCAACATTGCATGCCATGAACAAAACATAAGTTTGAAGTGAAAAGATACATGCATGAGAATCTAAGGAACTTGAAGACGAATCAACACAAATTGACACCTAGATGTTCAATCCCTTGAAAACCCCTGTTGTTCTTACTAGAAGGATTAAAGAGAGTTTAATAGTAGTTTATGATTGGCTAAATGATAAACATAACCCACTTTGGATGTTTTACGGTTGTGGGTTATAATTGGGAAAAGAAGTAAATGACCATAGTACCCTTATTTAAAAGTGCGGGAAATTGGTAGCAAGTCGTTACAGGTCATAACACGACTAGGTATATATAATTGCCTAGAATCGTAGTCTGGGGAGTTACTTGGAGCTGCCTTCATTAGTTTGGTCACAAGTCACACCCTATGACTCGTGACCAGACCTTATAGTTTATAAGGCCCTAGTCATACTTAAAAAAAAATATTGTCTACCCCACTACTTTAGTCATGAGTCCCTCCCTACGACTCATGACCACACCTTACAACTCAAAATGTGTTAGTCGTAGCCGAGGTAGTGAGCTCAAAACTTAAGAATTTTAGCTAAAAAATATTTGGTAAGTATTTATTATTATTATAGAGTGTCAAAGTCCTTACACTTTTCTAGATGATCAAACTATTTTGTGTCAATGCCTTAAGGCCTATTTTAAATGCCAATGCAAGGAGATCCAAGCCATGAACATTTTTAGGACATAAGGATATGTGTTGCAGACCCCTTTTAATGCAATCCTAATGAATTTTAGTGTAATTAAATCTCTCTCAAATCGCTACATAAGAAGTCAAGATAAGAAGCTAGTAGAATTATTCTCAACCCATAAATTTGGAGGATTGGTAGACACAAAGAGTGGAGGCTTGAAGCATTTGAAGAAGATAATAAACAAGTAATATAATGTTTAGATGATAGCATGAGATACCAAGTAATAAAAGACCATATTTTTTATGACCCAAACTAAGTCTAGTCATGATGGGTATCTCAACTCTGCCAAGGATCAGAGACCACCCCCATTAACCTATCCAACAAAAAGATAATACAACTAGCAATGGATGAGTTTTGAATATATAACAAGATAGAACTGAGTTTCGAACATATGACAAGATAGATAAATCAATACCAATAATCCATAATACAAACTACCCACACTTTTCCAAAAAGCCCTTAAGAAACCAAATGTTAACGTAAGTCGGGACATGCACCCAAATATAGCAAAAATCTCATTGAAATCATTTAAGACATATGTAAAGACAAGATCATATAATAAGGGCCTTCCAGAGAATGTAAGCTCACCATTTTGAAGCTAATTCTTGAATAATCCACTTATCACCTACCAATGCACAAAAACACAAAAGTGTCTTCAAACCATGCATCGCGTAGGGATACAATGTCTGAGGATAGTTAACAGGGTGAGCTCTTGCATGTAACTCATGGAATGGATAAAATAATGCCATGATCAATTGATCAAAAACTATTCAAAACCATATGGACATAATCATGCATTTCTATAAATATAACATGTTGGGATAGGGTACAAGGTTTAACATGAAGTTTAAAACATTAGATTGGACTATGTAGTGATCCCATCATCTTGGCACCCACGGGGTATATGGGTTTAGCTCTTCTGCTGAAAAGTCCCTAATACGTGTTAGCCACATAAACTAGAGATATCCAATAAAGACCAGGGAATGCCCCATCCACACGTCATTTAAGAATACATACACAAACATATATTTATATACATATGTATGTATATAAGTATGAACTATGCACACAATTGTCACGACACCTACACTGGCAAACGTGGTTTCTAGTATTCGACCTTCCTAGGACTTGCACCCTTAAGGTAAGCTACATAATCCCCTATTAAGCCTAATTAAAAATAGCTTACACATACCCATTCAATAATAAAGTATCATGCATTACAATCTATACCGTTGGTGGCATCCTACCAATAACACTTGCAAGCTAATATTACTATTCCATTTTAATTATTCATGACATTGTGGGAATGCCCCTACCCCTATGATTTATCAAGTCAAATTGGGGGAATGCCTCAACTTCCATAGTTTATAATTAATTCAACACATGACTAACAAGGCCTTCCAATACATTTTTATTTGTTTAAAAATTTATGGAATGCAATAATTTAGGGGAGTAAGACAAATCATGTGATTATCCATATTTCAAAGCCAGTTATTCAAGTGGATTGACGACAACCCACTTCCAAAACCAATTCCAAACAAAAATCATCAATTTTTGAGACTTCCTCGACCCCCATCCCATATTACTATATTCATGCACCCAATCAGTTCAAAAAACACCAACAAAGAATAAATAATGCATATAAAATCATGGGAACACCATTCAAACAACAATCTTAAAAACCGTCAACCCAAGTTCCAAAAGTAATATTTATAATGACATAAATATCAATATAGAATGCCATGAATAAAATACAAAATCGTGGGGAAAAGATAGAAGCTTGAGAATATTAGGAATTTAGAGAAGAAACCACACAAATTAATCCCTAGATGTTCAATCGATTGAAAACCCTATTTGGTACTTAAAGAATTAGAGAGAATTTAATAGTAGTTTATTAATGTCTAAGAGAAGAAAATAAAACTTTTTGGAGTTTTATGGTCATAGATTATGATTGGATAAAGAGGTAAATAACCAAATTACCCTCAATTAAAAGTGTAGGAAATTAGTTGCGAGTATTTATGGGTCACATTACAACTCGTGACGACTAGTTATGAGTCATTGCCTTGACTCATAGTCTAGAAAGTGACTTGGGGAAGCCTTCACTAGGTTGGTCATGAGTCATACCCTATGACTCATGATCAGACCTTATGGGTCGCAGGGCCCTAGTTATACTCAGGATAGATACATTGGCTACCCTACTAGTTTGGTCATGAGTCCCTCCCTACGACTAGTGACCACACCTTACAACTCATGAGGTGACATTCATAGGCTTGGCAGTGAGCTCAAAACTAAAAAATTTTAGAGGTGAAAAATATGGGGTGTTATAATATTTTATTGGGTCACTTTTGGGCCCATGTATCCTTCGGTAGATTTTTTATAAATATTGATATTGTGAGACTTATGGGAGAGCATGGAAATTTTTTTTGTTGATTATCATTTAGAAATAATTAGTTGTGAGGGCATTACTCTAAAGGTCATTACAAGAGTTATGTTCTTGTTGGTAATAAACAAGGGAGGTCTTTGGGTTTAATACACCCATTATTTTCCTTTTTCTTTATCTTATTGTATCTATCTATTTATATCTATTCCTATCATTTATTTTTTGCATTTTAATACTACCACTTTTTCTAGTTTTTAAAGTTATTTTGTCTTCTAACATTTTGGATCGGATAATTTTATATTAGAGTAGAACTTAGGACAATTGAAATGATTCTAGTCATGGGTTTAGATTTTAAAAAATTATTTTTAAAAATTTTAAAATTTTTGAGGTTTGATCTTTGATTCTTCTTGATTTTCTAAGGCTATAATTGCATTCTCTATTATTATTTCAGTATGGATCAAAGAAACTATCTTGTTTGTGTTTGATTAGGAGGATCTACTATTGTTGGAGATGAAGAACTTGAAGACTCATAAAGTGGGTTTGTAGATCTCAGTGAAATTGGAAGCTCTTGAGTATGAGGTTTGTTCTTCTTTATATTTGTAGTTCAAATAGAAAATTTGAGCTTTAAATAAGTAGAAATCCATTGACGTTTTGATTTGGATATTTTTCTTGTCCATGGAGTTATTCATGACTTGGAGAAAATTGCTAACGAGTTTCTAGATCTGATAATTTGTTTATGTATTTGGAGATTTAAAGTTATTTGAGATTGTTAATAGATAATGCTCAAACTACACCTCTCAAAGA
Source organism: Capsicum annuum (assembly GCF_002878395.1). Classification (NCBI taxonomy): domain Eukaryota; kingdom Viridiplantae; phylum Streptophyta; class Magnoliopsida; order Solanales; family Solanaceae; genus Capsicum; species Capsicum annuum. The sequence goes on along the minus strand of NC_061114.1, from coordinate 153,587,620 downwards.
GAATGTAAGTGATCATAGTCAATATAAAACCCCACTAGGTTGGGGTCGAATCCCATAGGAAATATGGTGCGAACATAATTCATTTGCAAATTAATCAACTGATAGTTGGATGTTTCTAGAAATGGGGGTTTTTAGTTTAACAAGCAATTTTTGGTAACATTAGTTTCACTGTTTGTAATCAAGAGTTTATCAAAAACTAGAATTATGTTCACTAGGGATTTTGGTACTTGATGGATGCTACTAGTGGTTCAGGATTGTCATGGTAGGTATGACAACAAGTTATCTTTATTGAAGTTATGCTTAAATTCCTCTCAACCTACTTAAGCAATTAATTACCTAATCCTCTCATACTTAGGGAATTTATATTCACTGCCCAGATTTTACCTCAGGTTAACCAACCTTGTTACAACGCTAATTATTAAACAGAGTATTTCCAAGTCCCTGTTGATAATTCACTTCCTATTATATCTGATTTCTTTCTTAAGCAAATCAAAGTACATTTTATCTATTGTTTGCAACCAATAGACGTTAATTAAAACCTTAGAATTATTAAGAAATCCTACCACCTTCCAAATCCTGATCACTCAGCACCTTATCAAAACCTAGCCCTAGATCCCGCAATTCAAGTTAAAAGAATTTAGCCGCTCATGACATAAAAATTGAAGTAACTAGATTAATTCATGCTTTGAAAGATAAACTTACCACAAGATGAATAGAAACTAGAGGTTCTCCGATTAAATCACAAAGGAAATCCCAAAATAATGAATATAATATCTTCAAAGTAATTGCTTTCTTAATCCAAAAGTAGAGAGAACAAATATCAAAGTATAATGCTCAAAAATAAATGAGCCTAAATCCTAATAAAACCCCAAACTAGGATTTTAATAGTTCACCCTGATTATGGAAAAAAATAATATAATTCAGAAATCCCTCAGATTAGGTGACAATATTTGTGATAGCCTATCAGGAGGCTGACAACTTATCCCAAATGTCGTCAGCTTACTTTATGCTTTTGGTCACTTGATGCTTAACACCTATGACAATCTTGATTTATTACCTCCTTGATAACCTATCACAAAATGTCATCAAGGCTCTGCTTCATTTCTCATGTACTGCCTTAGGCTGACGACATTCTTAATGCCTTAACAGCTCCGTGATGACCTATCACAAAATATCATTACAGCTTTCAACTTAGGACAATTCTCTGTCTTTGGATGGCGATGAACTTGAAAGCTTATCACAGAGCTGACGACTTAACACAAATGTCGTCAGCCACACTTTGTCTCTATTTCCTTCTGATTTAAACTCCTTTGCTTTAATTCTTGTTAGTTCTCTATCATATTAGCTTTTACTGCAAAACCAAACACAAAACAATTAAAAACAACAAAAGTTGCTTAAGACTTTGAAATTATTCTTAGTTAAAATCCTCAAATGTGTTAAACTTAGTTAAACTTAGAACATGGAATAGTCATTTAGGACTTCTTATGTCATAAAAGCATGATTTCTGTTCCCTTAGGTATTTTCACAAACACCTTACAAGAACATCTTAGTCGTAGGTGGATTCATCAAGATTTCAAATATTCAACCACCAATTTTACATATTTATACGTTAAATACCACCATATCCTCTCAATAAACATACAAATATCCCATCTTAGGCATCATCAAACTCCAACCATATGAACATCAACCACCAAAAACATAAACATCATAATACAAAGTTTAGAAGATGGTTCTTGAGCTTCATGGATGAAAGGAATCCATGAATTAACTCACGCATACCTTAGAAGGAAGATTCTTGATGATTGATGGAGGAATTTCCTTGAAATCAGATCTTCAAGCTTAGTTACGCAACCCTAGTTGTTTTCACTTTTAGTGCTCTTGGATGATGAGCTTTGAGATGATAATAGGGTTGTAATATGTTTAGAAGCTATATATTATGTAGGGTGAAGTTTAGGAACGTGTAAGGAGTGTTAAAAGACTTAATTACCCTTAAAATAACTCAAAACGAAGTGTTTTTGGTAATTGGAACAGAATTAGGTGGTGCCCAAGTGATTGCCTAAGCTAGGTTGGTCGGCGCGTAACCAATCTCCTATGTTTAGTTGGGCGGCGCCTAACCAATTGCCTATCCTTACTTTCTCTCACGAAAATGGGCATAACTTTTAGCTCGGGTATTAGATTAAGGAAAAATTGGTATCGTTGGAAAGCTAATTCAATTCTCTACAATTTGTGGGTCTAAATCAGCCAAAATACCACATTAAAATCGAGTTATACTTGTTCAAATATAAACCTTGCAAAATCAAACACTAAAACTTGATGGGTTTAAAAACTCTTAGCTTGTATTACCTTAAGCGACTAATATGAACTTGCTTAATGTATCATAAGATATCCTATCACTAGGATATTTATTGTAAGTCATGTACTCAAGTATGAATCACAGGATACGAGATTTCATACGTAGGAATAATTATTCACTTTCTAGCTTATAAACATGTGGGGCATTACAATATGTCCCCCTTGGGAACATTCGTCCTCGAATGAGAATTTACTGAGCAGGGGTACAAGACAATAGAACCTGAACTGAACATGAAAAAATGAAACTTGATCTCATGACTGGCATGCTAAACATGCTGAACTCATGCATATCTGATGCACGGACAACTGACACATGAATGCATGACTGAGTATGAAATGATTGATAGGTACCAAGTTTATACCTAGAAACATGAACATAAAATTGAATAAGCTTAAGGAAAACTGTTACCTTGAGCTTGATCTGAATTGGTGGGGAAGAGGTGAGGATACTTGGTATGCATATCTGCTTCTGCTACCCAAGTAGCTCTCTTATGAGACTGATTTCTCCAAAGAACCTTGACTAGAGGGACGTCTTTGTTCCTTAATCTACGAGTCTGATAATCTAATATTTTGACTGGAATCTCTTCATAAGAGAGGCTGTTCTGAATGTCGATGCTCTGAATAGGGACAACAACTGCTGGGTCACCTATGCATTTCTTGAGCAAACAGACATAGAAGATTGGATGGACTGAGGCTAGATCTGAAGGCAACTCAAGATCATAAGCTACCTTGCTGAAGCGACAGAGAATTTTGAAGGGACCGACGTACCAGGGACTGAGTTTCCCTTTCTTGCCAAACCTCTTCACTCCCTTCATGGGAGAGATCTTAAGATAGACATAGTCGTTGACCTCGAACTCGAGATCCTTCCTACGAACATCTGCATAGGACTTTTGTCGGCTCTGAGTAGCCCAGAGTCTCTCTCTGATCAACTAAACTTTCTCTAAGGCATCGAATACTAAGTCAGGACCTATGATTGAGGCCTCACTAACTTCAAACCAACTAATCGGAGATCTACATCTCCTACCATAGAGAGCTTCGAATGGAGCCATCTGAATACTAGAATGATAGCTATTGTTATATGAAAAATCAATCCAAGGCAAGTGGTCATCCCAACTTCCCTTGAAGTCAATTGCACACACCCTTAGCATATCTTCAAGAGTCTGAGTGGTCCTCTCTGCTTGACCATCTGTCTAAGGATGAAATGCTATGCTGAGATGGACTTGGGTACCGAGACCCTTTTGGAATGCTTTCCAAAAGTGAGAAGTGAACTGGGTACCTCTTTCTGAGATGATAGATAGTGGAACACCGTGTAACCCGACTAACTCCCTGATATAGAGTTTGGCATAATCCTCGGCAGAATAAGAAGTATGAAAAGGAAGGAAGCTGACTTGGTCATTCTATCTATAATGACCCAGACTGAATCATGCTGATGATGAGTTCTAGGCGAACCCATCACGAAGTCTATGTTAACTTCTTCCCACTTCCAAGTAGGAATTGTGAACTCTTGCATGGAACCACTAGGTTTCTGATGCTCTATCTTAACCTGCTGACATGTAGAGCACTTAGCCACAAATTCTACAATATCTCTCTTCATCCCACTCCACCAATAGATCTTCTGTATGTCGCGGTACATCTTAGTGGTTCCTGGATGAATAGAGTATCATGCACCATGCATTTCTACAAGAATTCGCTGCCTCAATTCATCTATACCTGGAACACATAGACGACCCTGATAATGAAGAACAACATCTCCCCCTTGGGAGAAAACCTCGAATTTTTGATTCTAAATTGACTCTTTGAGCTTGACAAGGCTAGGATCCCTGTCTTGTTTCTCTTTTACCTTGAAAACTAGAGAAGACTCTAAACTACTATGAATACATACAGCACCCTCTGAAGAATCAACTAAGCAAATGCCTAGTTTGGAAAGCTGATGGATATCCTGAGCTATCTTTTTCTTACTATCCTCAACGTGAGAAATACTACCCATGGATAGTCGACTAAGAGCATCAGCCACAACATTGGCCTTGCCCGGATGATAAAGAGCATTCATGTCATAATCCTTTAAGAGCTTTAACCACCTTCTCTGGCAAAAATTGAGATCTTTCTGGGAAAAGAAATACTGGAGGCTTTTATGGTCTGTGAAGACATCTACATGAACTCTATAGAGATAATGCCTCCAAATATTCAAGGCAAAAACTACCGCTGCTAACTCAAGATCATGAGTAAGATAATTCTTTTTATATGGATTTAACTATCTGGAGGCATACGCTATGACCTTACCATGCTGCATGAGGACACAACCTAAACCCACTCTGGATGCATCATAATTGACTACAAAACCATCTGAACCATGTAGAATAGCTAGAACTAGAGATGAGGTGAATCGAGTCTTTAACTCTTGAAAGCTCTTCTCACATGAATCAGACCATTGAAACTTAATCTTCTTCTGAGTCAATCTGGATATGGGAGATGCAATAGAAGAAAATCCCTCAACAAACCATCTGTAATAGCCAGCCAAGCCCAAGAAACTCCTAATATCTAATAGAGATATGGGTCTGGGCCAGTTTCTTACAGCCTTGATTTTTTGAGGATCTACTCTAATGCCATCACCGAAAATAATATGGCCAAGGAATTCTACTGATCTTAGCCAAAATTTGCAGTTGCTAAACTTAGTGAATAACTGGTGATCCCTCAGAGTCTGAAGAACAATCCTGAGATGGTTTGCATGATCACGCTCTGTGTGAGAATAGACCAGAATATCATCTATAAACACTATGACAAACATGTCCAAGTACTGCTTTAACACACGGTTCATCAAATCTATAAAAGCTGCAGGGGCATTTGTAAGACCAAATGACATGACTAAAAAATCAAAGTGACCATACCGAGTATGGAAAGTTGTCTTCAGAATGTCAAATTCTCTAACTCTGAGCTGATGATAGCCTGATCTGAGGTCTATCTTGGAGAAGTAACTGGCACCCTGAAGTTGGTCGAATGGATCATTAATCTTGGGAAGAGGATATCTGTTCTTGACTGTGACCTTGTTGAGTTGACGGTAATTAATACACATCCTAAGAGAACCGTCTTTCTTGCACATGAATAACACTGGCGTACCCCATGGGGAAACACTTGGTCTAATGAATCCCTTATATAATAGATCCTTTAACTGATCTTTCAGTTCCTTGAGTTCTACTGGTGCCATTCTATATAGTGAAATAAAAATAGGTTGAGTATCCGGAAGAAGGTCTATGCCGAAGTCTATTTCCCTTTCAAGAGGAATGCCTGGAAGATCTTTGGGAAAGATATCTGAGCATTCATTAACAACAGGGACTATTTTGAGGCTGGGAGATTCAGAACTAGAATCTTTAACATGCATGAGATGATACACACACCCCTTTGAAATCATTTTCCTTGCCTAAAGGTAGGAAACAAGTTGACCCCTAAACGCTGAAATGCTACCCTTCCACTCTAGGAAGGGGTCATTCAGGAACTGAAACTGAACTATCCTATTTCTGCAGTCGACTGTGGCATAGCAGGAATGAAGCTAATCCATACCGAGAATGACATCAAAATCAGTCATCTCTAACTCCACTAAATCTTCTGATGTGGATTTCTGAGATATCATAACTGGATAGTTCCTGTATATCCACTGGGCTATGATGGTTTTACCCACTAGGGTAGAGACTGAAAAGGGCTCTTCTAGGACTTCGAGGCTGATTCCAAAATCGCCTGCTATGTATGGAGTAACAAAAGACAAAGATGCACCTGGGTCTAGCAAAGCATAAACATGAACATGGAAAATCTATAACGTACTAGTAACGACATCAGGAGAATTTTCTTGATCCTACCGGGACTGGAGAGCATAGAGTCTGTTTGGGCGTTGCCCACTGGTAGCACTGGAAATGGCACCCTGCTGGTTTCGGCGACTGGACTGAGCTGTAGAATAATTTTGCTGACCCTGAAGACTTGACTGCAGACACTCCCTAATCCTATGGCCTGGCTTACCACAACCAAAACAAATATCACTACCGGCTCTGCAAATGCCCTTGTGGTTCTTACCACAAGTCTGACAAAGGGGATTCATTTGGGCACTGCTAATACTGTCCTAAGATTTAGAGCCTGATGCTTTGTATCTATTTCTGTTTCTAAACTTTAGCACTGGAGTGCTGGAAGAGTAAGGAGCTGGAATGGCTGACTTAGAGCAAAACTATGAATAGTTTCCTCCATCTGACTTGAGGTGAGCAAAGTTGAAGTTACCTGACCTTGCTCTCTTGTTCTGCCTCTCCCTTGTCTTAAACTTCTGCTTTGCTACTTGCTGGGCATGGGTCATGAGTCTGGCTAAGGTCATATCACTGATCAACATCGTGGACCTACACTTATTTACCACGCTATCGTTGACCCATGACACGAACTTGCTTATCTTAGCTCTATTTTCTGCAACCATATGAGGAGTATACCTGGCTAGCTGAGTGAATCTGAGAGAATAGTCCCTAACCATCATATTTCCCTGCCTGAGGTTGATAAACTCAAGAACTTTGTCTTTCCTCAGCTCTTAGGGAACGAATTTATCTAAGAAGGCCGTGACAAATTCCTCTCACTCGATAAGGCCTGTATCATCTAACCTCTTAGACTTCCACTTTTGTACCAATCATGTGCAACATCCTATAACTGGTAGGAGGTTAACTCAGCACTCTTAATAGAAGTAACACCCATGATGTCAATGACCTTCTGGACTTGGTTAATGAACTCCTGAGGGTCCTCATTAGACTTAGACCTATGGAAAGATGGATGGTTCATCCGGGTGAAGTCCCGAACCCTAGTTGCTTTGGGATTGCCACTGGATTGGCCAGAATGACTGGTGGCCATTCATTTTCTGCAGCCATGGACTGAGTAAGTGTGGTAAATACGGCTCTAAACTCCGCATGGGAAACATGTTCGCCCAAAGGATCTTCGGGCTGAGGAGCTGGCTGGTTTCTTCTCTTTAGGGCCATGGTCTGGAAAAAGAGAAGAATGGATTAGACTGAGAGTTTAACTTGTGATTATGCTCACTAGCATGACATGAATAATGAAGAAAGGGGACTGTTCCTAAAACATCTTATAGCCTCCTGCACATAAATGTGGCGCACAACATACCCATATACAAGACTCTACTAGATGCGGCTTTCAGATTTCCTAGGACTCTATTGAACCTTAGGCTCTGATACCAAGTTTGTAACACCCCTATTCACTGAACTAAAATACTACACGATGCTCATTACCCTGAGGGACCACAAGCTAACCCATGACTGATATCTGTACCTGTATACTGCAAATTATGATATAATAATGCGGAATATATAGAACTGTAAGGCCATAAGGTTCAATTGAATAAAATCTTGTGGGTGAAAATACCCAAAACAACTCAATCTGAAAGCTAATGAACTTAAATTTGAAAGCCTCTAAAATATCTGAATAAGGAGTTGAAGGAACATGTCTCTAACTAACTTCACAAAAACTGAACTGAAGAAATAAATAAATGTATCAAATCATATTTTCCACGAATCAATAAGGACTTATTGTGTCTCTGCGACTGGAATGCTACCGCTACTGCTGGGTTGGAGCTCGTGCCTTGGAACCTATGGTGTAACATAAAAAGAAAGCACCATAGTGCAAATGCGTCAGTACAATTGGAGTACTGAGTATACGAGGAAGGTAGGCTGAACATAAAGGGTTTCATGCATGAACAACACTGACTGACTAAAATGAATGTGGGAGTGCAAACAAACATATATAGAAACTAGGATTGTGATTACGTGATAGCATGACCCGTAAGATAATACATGGTTTACTGATAACTGTCATGACTGATACTAAAATTGATAACATGGACGACTGTATCTGACAGTACTATATATACTAAAATCTAAAGAACGCCCTGAGTTCTTTTATTGAGACTGATACTGAAACTGTGGGAAGTAGTGTTTAACTGACATGCCCTATGTATGACGTTATGGCTAAGATGGGGTCCAATCTCTACCCCGACTGGAGGGGTGTCAATACCGTGCCATAGGTAAGAACAGCTTGTAAGTGACCCTTATCTGACAGGTACTCAATGAGAACGGTGATAACCCTAAACTGATGGGTTAAGCCACCTCATCAACCCTAATCTAATGGGTTTAGATGTCTCAACCTACGCTGGCTACGTAGTTCTGGAACACAAGGATGACTACTAAGAATCACACCCTGAACTAGCGGGTGAGCTCCCATTCTTGGGTTTACTTGATGCTAACCTCTACTTCTATCTGGAGGGACTGGACATGAATAACTGAATGTGCATGACTTAATCTTACTAGATTCCGTTGACTGGCAGAATGTTAGTGATATCTGACAACTAACTAAGATCATGAGGTTTTCCTGAGTCACATGACTGACTGATGTCTATGGAATCATAGCTTGAGATCGGATATTATGAAACATGATATGGCTCTAGGCACACAACTATAGTTTTCGGGTACAAGTACCCCCAGGACTCGATAGGAGGAAACTGACACATATGACATGACTTGATCACAAGATTTGAGTCCACCACTCACAATATCATAAGTAAGGATTTCATAATAAGAATGATTCTCAACAAACTTTCACATGATCGGGAATACACACAACATGTATATACTTTCATGGCTTCAATAACATGGTCATTCCATATCAAAACAATATCATAAGCATCTGGTACAACTTCTTCAATTCAAGACAATAGCATGGGGATCACGTTGAACATAAACTTAGAACATGGAATAGTCATTTAGAACTTATTATGTCATAAAAGCATGATTTCTATTCCCTTAGATATTTTCACAAACACCATACATGCACATCTTAGGCATAGGTGGATTCATCAAGATTACAAATATTCAACCACCAATTTTACATATTTATACGTTAAATACCATCATATCCTCACAATAAACATACAAAGATCCCATCTTAGGCATCATCAAACTCCAACCACATGAACATCAATCACCAAAAACATAAACATCATAATAAAAAATTTAGAAGATGGTTCTTGAGCTTCATGGATGAAAGAAGTCCATGAATAAACTCACGCATACCTTAGAAGGACAATTCTTGATGATTGATGGAGGAATTTCCTTGAAATAAGATCTTCAAGCTTAGTTATGCAACCCAAGTTGTTTTTCTCTTTTAGTTCTCTTTGATGATGAGCTTTGAGATGATAATAGGGTTGTAATATGTTTAAAAGCTATAGATTTCATAGGGTTAAGTTTAGGAACGTGTAATGAGTGTTAAAAGAATTAATTACCCTTAAAATAACTCAAAATAGAGTGTTTTTGGCACCTGGAACTAACTTAGGTGGAACCCAAGTGATTGGCTAGGCTAGGTTGGGTGGCGCCTCACCAATCTCCTATTTTTTGTTGGGCGGCGCCTAACCAATCGCCTATCCTTACTGTCTCTCACAAAAATGGGCATAACTTTTTGGTCGGGTATTGGATTAAGGTGAAATTGGTATCATTGGAAAGGTAATTCAATTATATACAATTTGGTGGGTCTAAATTAGACCAAATACAACATTAATATCGACTTATACTTGTTCAAAGATGACCCTTGTAAAATCAAACACTGAAACTTGATAGATTCAAAAACTCTTAGCTTGTATTACCTTAAGTGGCTCATATGAACATGCTTAATGCATCATAAGCTATCCTATCACTAGGATATTCATTTTAAGTCATACTCAATTATGAATCAAAGGATAGGAGATTTCATATGTAGGAATACTTATTCACTTCCTAGCTTAGAAACATGCGGGGTATTACACCTAACGCTGCACAAGGGTAAAAGAAGTATTCTTGGACCCTACATTATGAAATAATATAGTGTCCTGGGATTGTTAGCAGGATGAGAGCTAGGATATAACTTATGATAGGGATAAAATAATGCCATTTCAAATTCAATTCCAAACTCAATGTACATGTTCGTATCCATGCATACATGTATATATATATATTTATATATATACATATTTATAATGTTGGGATAAAAAATAAGGTTTTTCATGAGATTTAACACCATTAACCTATAAAATATAGCTCTAACAATCTTAATGGCACTAACGTGCAATATGGGTTTAGCTCCCCATGCTTAAAGGGTCGCGAAAAGTGTTAGTCACACAAACAAAGAAAATCCAAGAAAGGGACAAAGAAAATCCAAGAAAGGGACAAGGAAAATAAGGCTCCAACCATTCGAAAATATATATGTATAAAGTGTAAACCACACACACAAGCACAAAGTCCCCCACACTGACAAACGTGGTTTCCAGTAGCTATCTCCCAAGACCTCTTCCTTCCACGACGATCTATAAAACCCCCTTTAAGACTAAATTAAAAAATTCACATATAACTCATTTTTTAATCAAGGAGTAATCCATTTAGGAATATACCAAATAATATCGTCATACTATTTAATTATACTTCTAAGTCAATTCCATTATGCCAAACCAAAGTAATTAGCCATAAGACTCTGAAGTTTTAACTTGAAATCAATCCAGGCCACTAAGTGTTTATGTTGGATAAGTGAAGCAAAAAGAGACCATCAGGTGTTTTATGGTCTTGGATTATATTTAGAGTAGGAAGGAAATGTCAAAAATTCCCTAATTAAATACAAGAAAATTATCGCCAGTGGCTATGAGTCACTTCATGACTTGTGAGGACTAGTCATGAGTCTCCACCATGACTCGTGGTCAAGGAAGAAAGGTTTTTCCATAATAAAGGCTTGTGCATGAGTCCCTCATCATAACTAGTGACCTCACCATATGACTCGTGAGGTCTAAAATATGACCTCAACAATAATTATGGAAAAAATTACTGGTCAGGCTACGATTAGAAGCCTATGACTCATAAAGTGTAACACCCTCAAAATTTTATGTATTTTATTTTTTACTTTACCATGTTAGAATCATCAATTCCTTACTTAAAATTTGTTTGGGTATGTTAAAAGAGTATCGCAAGAGTGTTTTGGAATTTTAGGATAGGGTGTTGAGTGGTTTTGGACCCCAACAGTAGTAAGCCTCCGCTATATTAAAGTCTCATGGAGTTTTATATTCGTGATAGCCTCTATGTCTAAGAGGTTGGGTCTCCATGATAGGGTCTGTGGCATGGAGGATAGCCTCCGCGATAAGGTCCATGCCATGGACCTTTGTAAATTTTTAACTATTTTGTTCTATTTTAATTGGGATGAGGGTTAAGGATGTTAATTTATGTATAAATATCATTTAAACATTACAAGGACTAATTCTCATTAATTTTCCATGATACTATGTTCATTATTCACTAAAAAAATCCTCTCTCTCAAATCCCCCTTTTTAGGTCAAGGCTTGCATTGATGGATGTGGTCATCTAGGGTCCTAAGGGGGTTGTCTTCTTCAAATTACTTGGTAATCAAGGCATGTACCTTTTTCCCTATAAATATGATTATATTTTTCATAATGGCATGAATTGGTTACTAATGCATGGTTTTGATGTGGGTTTGGACATGGTTGGGTGATTTTGACATGATCGGTCATTAAATTAATATTGAAAATAGTTTTGTCACATATTTTGATTTTTATAACTTGTACTAATGCATTGTCATTAAAAGGGGTTAATAAAGAAAAATTACTTTTAGACAGGCCTTGGAGGCCATGGATTTATTGTTGAATTAGAACGTTGGGGGTTTAGTTAGCAAAATGGATTTGAGTCCTAAATGGTTAATTATATCAAAATTAATGACCAATATGTTAGAGTCCCAGTTGATTAAATAAATATCATGTGATGACTATATTAGATTTCAAGTGATGTTTGTATGATGATGCCAACATGGTAATTTGGTGAATAATTGGTTCAACAAATGGGAAAGTTTGTTAAATACTTTAACTGGGCATATAAATGGGTCATGTAGATGGTCGTGAAAGTGGTTGTCCTAAAGGACTAACATCGGAAACCAAGCTAGCTGGTGTGGGGGTCAGAATGGTTTGGGGTAAGAGTCCTTTTTTTCTTATTACTTGGTGGTTAGGGTCGACCTTACTATATGATTGGGAGGTTAGAGTATCCAATACTATATTACAATAATTGGATGCTTAAGTCACTTTAGTGTATGATTGGGAGATTAAAGTCCCTTATGCATATATATATATGATATTTCTCTGATTCGTGCAGCCACAAGCACTAGGCCCTAATAAGGGGTTGAGAATTGAAAGCTATATACTTTGTGGGTACTACTATATTATGATGGTTAAACTACAAAACACAGGTTAAGGTTTTAAACATTTATGTTAAGCCTTATTCCTTACCCCAATATATGATATATTTATATATATTAGCATTTGATGGTGTGCATGAGTTTTGTCTGGTTTTGAATTATTCATGTCGCATTATTTGTTCCTTTATCGTTGAGTTACATGCTAGTGCTCCAACCACTAATCTTCTTTAAATTTTTTATCAGCAGTGAAGCAGGGTTCGAAGGCAAGCCTATCTTTCTTGTGCAGTTATCAAGTGTTTTCTATAAGTTCATGATTTGTATTAAAATGGTAATCTTCCACCATTCAAGAGACTTTATTTCATGTTTTATTTTCTCATGTCTAAGACTTGGTTTCAGATTAGTTTTGGCTATGGTCAAGGAAATATCTCGATACTTTATTGGTACTCGATTTGTTAAAGGCTTTGTAAGTACTGTGGAAATGGGTATTATAGATGGTTTTTGGATATTAATCTTATGTAGACCCTTTAAATTATCTTTCACACTTTGTTTAATATTGGTATCAACCCACATCTTGGTGTTCTTAGTGACGTTGGAATATGTTTAGGGGTGGTTTTCGAAAAAATCAGTGGACTTGAAATACTTATCATGGCAAGGACCTTATTCGAGTCATGACAAAGTTTGTATCAGTGCCTAGGATTGGTGTCATTATGTGTCCATAAATCCATGATAAGTAAAACATCTTTTATGGGTTCATAGTATGCCATACTTATAAGGGAGAGGTTGCAAGGCTTTTTAGAATTTTTTTTCTTATTTCTTACTTTTGGGTTGTTGAGTCTAAGGTCTCAAATTCCTCTAACTCTTGCTTATTCTCCTTTTAGGTTATGCCTCCTAGATGATCTGAAGCTCATGAAAAATTATTTATCCCACCTGAGGACAACATGGGTGGATCTCGCCCAATTTATGGGTATAGACCCGGTCTAGGGTCGCTGCTTTTGATTGTTCCCATGGAGTTTCACTTGTCACCACAGATCCTTCTGCAGCTGGTGACACTCATACTTAGTCACCTCAGGGAGATATTACTTATGTTGAGTTTCACTAACCTATTTATCTATTGACTAAGTTGATAATATCTCAGTTATGTCAGACGAGTTTTACTAGTAATGTTGGGAGTTCATTTGAGGCCACTAGAGTTTGCTAGTTTATGAGCTTGAGACCTGAACTTTTACTGGTACTATGGTTGAGGAGAATACTCAATTTTTTATACATGAGAGAGAGAAGAACTTCTGGGTTATGCATAATAATAAAGTTGAGGTTGTAGAATTCGCATCTAATTAATTGAAGGATGTAGATTGCCAATGATCTGAGGAGCGAGAGTATTTTAGAGGTGATGATGTTGAGTCTTCTTTGTGGTATGATTTCTTTAGTGTCTTTCCAGATTGCTTCTTTCTTTAAGAGTTAAGAAAGGCAAATGATGAGGAATTTATGAATTTGAAGGAAGGCATAATGATTGTAAAGGAATATTCTTTGATATTCTACTAGCTGCTGTATATGCTCTTAAGCCAGTATCTAGTATGAGGGATAGAATGAGGAAATTTTCTTCAGGGTTGCCTTGTGATTGTATTTTTATGAGTAAAGCATCCTTGTTGAATAAATATATGGACATATCTTGACTTGTAGTGTATATACAGCAGGTTTGGAAGGATATGAAAAAGAAAGTAGAGATGCGAGAGTAGTAGAGTAAGAAGATTTTAAATTTTGATCAGGGTGGAGGTTTGCAATAGAATGGCAGAGATGGTGGAAAATGGTCTTAGAAGAAGTGCGACAACTCTTGTTCTTACGACGACTAGTGCACCTTATCCAAAGCCATTAAAAGATTATCATTTCTATAATGGTGATTTTTATAGGGAAAAGGGTAGCCAATCTCAAGCCAGTGGGGCTTAGTCAAGTCTATCATATACTTACTTCAGATTTAGGTATTAGGTAAACTGTGGTAAATGTGATGAGAAGAGGAATAGGTGTTT
>NC_061114.1:153556165-153570008 GCF_002878395.1 Capsicum annuum | reverse complement strand
AAACACCTATAATAAGGGATACCACATTAAGTACCAACACATGTCAAAATTACCTGTAGGCTCTTACTACTCTTCAAGAGTCTAAGGCATCTTCTGATGTTATCACTGGTATGTTAAAACTCTTCTCTCTTAATGTGTACTATTTATTTGATCCAGGATCTACTCATTCTTAAATGACCCATTTATGGCTGTGCATTTTGGTTTCAGTCCTGAGTGTGTTTTACTCTTTTTTTATTTCTACCCAGTGTGCGGCTCGGTGGTTTCTAGGAGGGTCTATAGGTTGGTGGTAGGGAAATATTTGTGGATCTGTTTGAATTAGATAATCTATATTTTTATGTTTTTTAGGAATGGACTGGTTGTATTGGTGCTATGCCTCTTTGCCCATTGGACCCATAATGTCATCTTTAGATTCCCTAATAAACTAGTTATTGAGTAGGAAGGGAGTTCATTAGTATCTAAGGGAAGGTTCATTTCATATATTATAGCCTAGAAATTGATTTACAAGGGGTGTCATTATCATTTTGTCCAAGTTAAAGATTCTAACTATAAGGGTCTTTCCTTATGGCCTGTACCAAAGATTCTGACTTGGAGGGTCTTTGTTTATGGTTTGTACCCATGGTTAATGAATTTCTTAAGATCTTAACTAATGATCTCCCTTGTGTTCCTTCTGATAGGGAAATTGATTTTCTTTCAAACACCTATCCTATCTTGATCCCTATTATGAAATTGCTCCGATAAGGTTGAAGAAACTTAAGGATTATTTTAAAGATCTTCTTGATTAGAGTTTTATCCATATCAGTGTGTCTGTGGGGTGCTCATATTTTTTTCGTGCATAAAAAGGATTGTTCTCTTCAGATATGTATTGACTATCATAAGTTAAATAAGGTTGCTGTGAAAAATAATTACCTTGTTCCTAGGATTGATGATCGGTTCGACCATCTTCAGAGTGCTCTGTATTTCTCTAAAATCAATCTCCATTTGGGATATTAATTGTTAAAGATGATGGAGAAGGATATCCCTAAGACTGTCTTTCATACTCGGTATGGACATTTTAAGTTTTTGGTTATGTCTTTTGGGTTACCAATGCCCTGATCAAATTTATTAATCACATAACTAAATATATCATTAGTTTTTCTACTTTTTGTGATTGTGTTATTAGATGACATGTTGGTGTATCCAGAAAGTGAGGTGAATCATGCCAATCACCTCTGTGTTGTGTTACAAACCCTAAACAATCAACAATTGTACTCTAAGTTTCTTAAGTGAGAATTTTCGTTTAATTCTATTAAGTTTTTGGGTCATGTTTTTTCAGGTTAAGGGATCATGGTGGATCCACAAAAACTTACGATAGTTAAGAAGTATCCTAGAGTCACAACTCCAACTGATATTTGGAGTTTCCTAAGTTTAGCTGGTTATTATAGGAGATTTATGGATAGCTTTTCATATATTATTGCACCTTTGACTAAGTTGACTCAAAATAAGGTAAAATTTTTATGGTCTGATACTTGTGAGGGGTGTTTTAAGAATATTAAAGATAAATTGACTTTTGCTCCAATTTTGACCTTGCTTGAGGGAAGTGATGGTTTTATGGTTTATTGTGACGTGTCCCATGTAGGACTTAGTTGTGTACTTATACAACATGGAAAGGTGGTAGCATTTTCTTCTAGGAAGTTGAAAGTTCATGAGAGAAATTATCCAACACAAGATCTGGAGTTGCTGGTTGTGGTTTTCGCATTGAAGATTTAGCAGCATTATCTATATAGGGTCTATGCTGACATCTTTTTTAGATCATAAAAGCCCAAAATATATTTTCACCTAGATTGATCTGAATCTCTGGCAAAAGAGATTGCTTGGGTTTCTCAAGAAATATGACATAAGTCTCCACTATCACCCAGGTGAGTCTAACATGGTCATTGATGCTCTTAGCAGTTTATCTATGGGGAGTCTATCCCTTCTAGGTGAGGAAAAGTGAGACTTGGTAAAGCATATTCACCCTTTGTCTCTTAGATTCTTATAACGGTGTTCTGTATGTGCAAAAGGTGGCGAAATCATCTTTTAGTTCTAAGGTGAAGAAAAAATAGGTATTGGGTCCTATCTTGATACAAATCAAGGATGATCTGGGTTAGCATATGGTGATGGATTTTAGAATTAGTGGTGATGGTATCTTGAGGACCAAGGTAGGTTATGTGTTCCTGATGTGGATAGGCTGTGAGGTGGAATTTTGGCCTAGTCTTTTGAGTCTCGTTATTTGGTTTATCCTAATTAGACAAAGATATATCAAGACCTTAAGGAGATCTATTGGTTGAATAATATGAAGAGGGATGTGACTAATTTTGTGGCTAAGTGCATAAGGTGTCAAAAATTTAAGAAGGAGCACTTTAAACCTGGTGGGTTATCCCAAGAAATTGAGTTGCCTATGAGATAGTGGGAAGTGATAAATTTGGATTTGGTTACCGGTCTTCTGTGGTCTCAGAACCAGTTTGATTTTATTTAGGTCATCATAGATACGATGAAAAAGTCCGCTTACTTTTTGCTGTTGAGGGCTAACTTTTCCATAGAGGATTATGCAAGGTTGATTAATCAGGCAACCGTGAAGTTACATAGTACTCTAGTTTCCATTGTATTAGATTATGGTACTTAGTTCTTATCTCATTTTTGGTAGTCATTTCAGCGAGGTTACGGGACTAAGGTAACCCTTGGTACCGCTTTCCACCTGTAGATAGATGGACAAGAGGAACGAAATATTAAGACTTTGGAAGATATTCCTTGATCTTATGTAATTGACTTTGGTAGTTGTTAAGTTGACCACTTACCTCTTGTATAATTTTCGCACAATAATAGCTATTACTTTAGCATTGGTATGGCTCTGTTTGAGAAATTGTATGGTAGGAGGTATAGATCTCCTATTGGGAGGTTCAAAGTTTGTGAGGCAAATTTGTTTGTCCTTATTTAGTTCATCAAGCAATGAAGAAGGTGAATGTGATTCAGGATACACTTAACACTTCCCAAAGTCACCAAAACTCCTATGTAGACATAAGGGGAAGATATTTGAAGTTTAATGTAGGTGATTGGGTGTTCTTGAAGGTGACTGCACTAAAGGGAATGATGCAATTTGTAAAGAAAGGAAAGCTCAGTCCTCGTTACATTAGACCATATTTTATTTTGAATATATTGGAAATATTTCTTATGAGTTATAACTGAATGAAAGTTTGGGTTCTATTTACCTTGTGTTTCATGTGTCCATGTTGAATAAATGTATAGGGTATCCTTCCATGGTGGTTCCTTTTGATAGTGCCTATCGACAATGTTGGTATCTTTAATTCCCTGTCTTACAAGGAGGTCCAGGCAGAGATCTTGGATATACAGGTTCGTAGTGTGCGAACTAATGATGTAGCATTAGTAAAGGTCCTTTAGAGGAACCACAAGGTGGAAAAGGACACTTGAGAATTAGAAGAGGACAATAAGGCTAAGTACCCATTCCTCTTTTGTGTGTCGAACAAAGGAGTGTAAGGTATGAATTTCATTTTTACTTATTATCATTTGGGGCATCATTTGATTCTAGTGGGATATTTCTATTCTCATGTGAAAAATGTCCTAGCTCATTATACGAGGATGAATGATCCTAAAGGGGGATAGTGTAACACCCTCAAAATTTCAAGTATTTTTTTTTGGCCTTCCTGCATTCTAATCATTGATTCATGACATAAATTTTCTTCGGGGATGTCAAAAAGCTAACCTACGAGTGTTTCAGTATTTTTGGTCAGGGTAGTTTTAGACCCAGAAGGCAGTAAGCCTCCATTTTATTGGCGTGTCATAGTGGTAAGTCCTTGGGATAGCCTTCATGTCATGGAGGTTGGGTCTCTGCTATAGGTTCTGCGGCATGGAGGATTGCCTCCGTGATAAAATTCCTGCCACGGATCAATGTAAATTTTTAGCAGTTTTGTTTTATTTCATTTAGGACAAGGTGTAAGGAGGTCGTTAACCTATAAATGACTTTTAAACATTACAAGGAAAAATTTTCATAAGATTTTGATGATACAAAGGTCATTATTCACTCTAACAAAACCTCTCTCAAATTCCACCTTTTAAGTCAAAGTTAGGGTTCAAGGAGGTGGTATTTAGGGTCTTAAGGGGGTAGTCTGCTACAAATTTCTTGGTACTCAAGGAATATACCTCATTACCTATACTTATATTTATATTTTTCTTAATGGCATGAATTGGTTACAAATATATGGTTTTGATGTGGGTTGTTACTTGGCTGGGGGCTTTTTACATGATTGGTCATTAAATTGATACTGAATATAGTTTTGTCACATAGTTTAATTTTGCTAACTTGTATTAATGCATTGGCATAAAAAAGGGTAGCTGTGGATTGATTTTGGAATTAGAACCTTGGGGGTTCGATTAAGTAAATGGATTTAAGTCCGAAATGGTTAATTCATTGAATATATGTTATCGATGGGTTAGAGTCTGAGTTGGTTAAATAAATGTCATGGCATATTGATATTAGATTGCTAGCGATGTTGGTATGTATATACCAACGGGTTTCCTTTGGGTATAATTGGTATACTAAATGGAAATGTGTGTTAGATATTTTAATTGGGCTTAAAAAAGGGTTATATAGCTGGTCGTGAATGAGGTGGTCCTGAAGGAGTAACATTTAAAACCACTCTAGCTGGTGTGAGGTGTTGGAATGGCTTAAGGTCAGAGTCTCTTTCTGCTTATGACCAGTTTGTTAGAGCCCACCTTACTATCCGATTGGGAGGTTAGACTCCCTGATACTACATTACATGATTGGGTGCTTAAGTCTCCTTAGTATATGTTTGGTAGGTTAGAGTCCCCCGTGCATATATATATGACTTTCTATGGTTCGTGCATTGACATGAACTAGGCCCCAACTAGAGGTGAAATTTGGGTACCATATATGTTGTGGGTACTATTATAATAGGATGATTAATATATATAACTTGGGTTAAGGTTTTAAACGTTCATGTTAAGCCTTGTTTCCTACCCCGGAACGTGATATATATAGATGTGTGTGTATGTGTGTATTTGTATTTGATAGTGTGCATCAATTTTTACTGGTTTTGAATTATTATGTATGTAATTATTTGTCCCCGTTATCCCTGAGTTACATGGTACCTCTCCGACAACTCACCATCTTCAGATGTTATATCCCCACAGTGTGCAGCGTCCGAAGGAAAGTCTTTCATTCTTTAGGAGTGATCAGATGTTTTCCATTAGTTTGTGAGTTGACTTGAAGTGGTGAGCTTCCATTATTTGAGAGACTTCATTTTATGTTTTGGTTTCTCATGTATTAGTCTTGGTTTCTAATTTTTTTTGTTGTGGTCGAGGGCATGTCCAGATACTTTATTGGTGCGCTATTTGTTAGAGGCTTTTGTAGGTAGTCTGGACTTGGGTATAGTGGATATTTTTTATATATTGATGTAATATAACCTCTTCAAATTATCCTTCACACTTTGTTTCATATTCATATTCATCTACTGCTAGGTATTGTTGGTTACATTAGAATAGGCTTAGGGGGTGGTCTCTAGTCCTCGATGGACTTGAGATACTAGTCATGGCTAGGCACTGGTTTGGGTCATAACATGAGAAGTCTTCATGAACATCAACTGAGTCGAAGCTTGAGGAGTGAGCACAACACTAGGAGAATTTTAGAGTTTAGAACCTAGTGTTTTATAGTTAACATCAAAAATAAAATTCCTGTGTGATAAGATTATAAGAACTCTATCAGAAAATAATGATAATGAAATTATTAATTTAATTTCAAAATATTCCATAAATGAGAATTGTTATAAAAAGACCACTTTTCGAGTATACAGTATGAAGAATATGAATTCTTATCTCATACTTCACATTCTGGAAGTAAAATAACCAAATGGAATATTGATGGACTGGCATATCATCAAATTTATAAGAAACTACATAAAAAGGCAATAGCCATTGAAACATTTAAAATAAAAAAATTGATAGAAAAACAAGTCACTATGATGGTTATAAATAGGTTTAAAGGTAACATAAAATGTTGGTAGGATAACTACCTCACAGAAAATAATAGGCAAAGCATATAAAATGTTACATCAATCACTCATGTTTTAAAGACTGAGTTTGTGGGGAAAACAATGGAGAATCAAGTCATAGAAGATGACACCACCACCATAATTTATAGTATAGCTAAATATTTTATAGAATAATCTTAATTTATTTGAGATAGGAGTTTATAAATATTTCAAATTTGTCATGTCCAAAGATAGATGATTTTAGATGGTATAAAGATGTTTCATAAACAATGTCATGATTATAAAAGACAATAATCATGATTATTGGAGGAAATTTTTTAATGAGATTTACAAATGCTATATGTAGAAAAGGTTAGAAGAAAATTAAAAGATAGATTTGGTGAAAAATTCCTTATAACCACTTAACTTATGATGATATCATTAGTTTAGTTAATATAATAGGACTAGAATATAATGACCTTGGATTGTTAATTTTATAGTTCCATGTGATTTGACCATTTTGGCTTTCCTAATAGTTGCAACATATTGATATTGGTGTTTGGGGATGGTTGGAGCAGTTCTTGAGACAATCAGAAATGAGTTGCGTAAGTTTGTGATTTTTGCAATCTTGAGAATCCATATGGTTGGTTCCTATCAACACGTATTATTTTGAGTATTATATGACAAAATTGACTACACCAACAAATTTTAATGTTGATTAGGAGTTGGTAAGTAGGGTTGCATTAATTTTGGAACCTTTATATCTCATTTTAATCCTTTATTTGAAAAAAAAATGAAATATGCTCCCAAGGGGTTGGTTTTGTTAAAATAACCTTTTCTAAAACATTTGACATTGTAACTAAGTTTAGAATGTAGAAATTACTTAGTAGCATACATAATATATCTCAGTATGACCCCAATTAAATTTTGAGGATTCGATCAATGCTTAGTGGGCTTGCACCAAAAATTAGTATCAACTGATATCTGGTGCAACCACTTAAGCAGCCAAAGACCGCTTAAATGGTAGCCATTTTATTGTCTAGGATTCGCTAAATCTATAGTCTCATTAATGTCCTTGTACCTTTTTAGCCTTAGTAGTCTATGTTAGCAGTTAGCCACTTAATCGACAATCATTGTACATATCCCCAACCCCTACCCTTTTCCTAGATCTTTCTTTATTTTTGGACCTCTATGCTTTGGGAAAGGCAATTTTCTAGGGTTTCAATTTAGATTTTCATGTGTGTAACTTCCAAAGTCATAATCCTGTTAGTTTCCCTTGATTTTATGCTGAAAAAGACCTTAACATCATAATTTTTAGTAAAAATTGGGGTTTTACCTCTAATGGTTTAAATTGAGTTTTCTTTATTTTGAACCTCAATTTTTACCCATTGTTGCATGAAACTTGGGGAATGTATTTTAAAAACCAAAATTTTGGTTTTATCCCTCTTATTTTTGAACTCGCTTTTCTAACCTGTTTTGACCTCATCACAAATATAGATAACACGGTTAGTGTTAGCATTGTTTTAATGCGCAGATACTATATTTGAATGGTGCAATTGATTCTGAGGACATTTACAAGAGGAAGGCTCTAGTTTGATGTACTTTAGACCCAAATTTGGTTATTTTAAGGTAGGTTATAACTGTACTTCATTCATATTGAGTTAGATAGTCAATGTTTGAGTAAAGCATGCTGTGGATTGGGAAAATAACTATGGGATTTATATTTGTAGATTATTTATATTGTCATGTGTCTCTGTGTGGACTTATATGCTAATTTTATTGACCTATGATATTTCATATATTGTGTTGCATAAGTGGGATCCTTTATTTAATATCATTGTACTATTTTATGCATCTAAATACCTTTATTCTAATATTATATGGTACGAGGGATCATTTATCTAATTTGGTCTTTTCTGTGCATTAGTTTTTTATAACTTTATAATACCTGAGTTAAGCATTTATATGATGTTAATGATGTCTCGTATGAAATTGATTGTTGATTTTTTAGGGTCACTAATACCGCTTCTCCTAGTGAATTTTACGGACCTACTGGACCAAAAGATTCTTAAGTTCAAGAATTTACTTTTCTAGTGAGAGACCAATGCCTTGGGTATAACGTGGGATTCGCTCAAGGACCTACTTGTTTAGGTAAATATCAAATACATTTCCCAGTTGGAGAAGTCATATTTGGAGAGAAACTATTTGTTTTTGGGATTTGTGAATAATAATTCTAATGGTGACTAATTGGAGTTAAAAATCATGAATTATGGACATATTTAGTTGATTCTTGGCTCATTTATTTATATATACAAATAAATAAATGAGCTCAGAATTAACTAAATATGTCCATAATTCATGATTTTTAACTCAAATTAGGTACCATTAGTGTTTCATTCAATATATATATATATATATATATATATATATATATATATATATGTATCGTATGTTGGATTGATTGGACATCATAATTTACATTGTTTATGAACATTATATCATCATTCTATACAGATACTTTCATGAGATTGTATCACTAGGAAATACTATTTTTGAATGAAAATAAGACACCATTATGAAAGCATTCTTTGTTAATTAGAGCCGTTGAGAAGAGTGGAGATTGAGATTAAAATTTAGCTATGAGATATAGTATATAGGTCTCAAACCCCAATTGGGTCCTGCCTGGTAGTCTCAAGCTTCGTAGGTCTATATGAAAAGCTATGTGTTAAATTTTACAAATCATTCATCCATATTGAATTACATTAGATACATCATTTGTTTCCTGCCTTACTTTATATGAATTGCATGTTGTTTTCATGTATTTTCTCCTTTTCTTATGTGTTATTACTATTTATATAAACATATATGTATATTAGAACTATTAGTTGAGCTGGTGTACGTTATCACTTGGGACTTTTCTATTTGAAGTTGACATGATTATAATACATTTTACTTATTTTATATCCTATTTTAATCAACAACTTATGGTAACTACAGAGTATACGTGAACCATATCACTCTTCTTATGCCATTTCGGTAGAGATTCTAGTACATGTACGACTTACAGAGGCTGATTCATGAAGTAGAAATGGTGACATTTTATGGTACTGGCTACTCCAGGCTTACTCGTGTGGACTATAGGCCTCTTCTATTTATGAGTTTTCTTTATTCCTACTTTGCAAATGTACTATGTATTTTAATTATTTTTATATTGTATTAGATGCTCTTATGTTGTGACACAAGACTTTGGGATTGGATTTTTTGGATTTCCTTTCATTTTTGCCATAATTATATTTCATGATTGGCTTTACTTTGTTCTATGAGTCTTGCATGGGTGTTTATTACTGTATTTATGCATTCATTAATAAATTTAATTTATTAGCTTACTTATCAGCTCTTAGCCACAATAAGTGCTATCATGGGCTAGTTTTTTACTACAAAAAAATTAAGAAGTCATGTTCAACCATCTTATAAGTATTAGAGCAGGATTTCTAGTTGAGTCTCACGGAATGATACATAGACCTTTGTATCTATCTTTGAGAGGCTATAAGATATCTTTGGAAAAAACTTTGATGTTTTGATTACTTATCATGAGGGTTAGTCATACCCTATGTTTTAAGCTGTTTTCTATTCTCTTTTACGACAATAGAAGGACTAGATCTTAAAAGGTTAGGGATGTTGTGCAAGTAATTGAGGATGAAGACCCATCTATAGGGTGAGGTAGGGTTCGTAGATGACCCAGAGGTAGTAGATGGGCACGAGGAGCTGCTCCAATAAGAGATAATTCTAAGGGAATCATCCCTGACCTTGAGGTTTAACTTTTAGGAGATGTGGGGTTAGCTCTGGTCTTACATGGTTTAAGTGTTACACTAATCATAGAGGGTTTGTTAATGTAGAAAGGCTGATGGAACTAGTGTTATTTCACATAGTAGAAACAGATTCAAAAGCTAATTCAAATTCAAGAAGGTGGTGCATAATCCGAATAATTTCAGAGCCACAACTTTCGAAAGCTATGTATTCAACTTTTGTAGTTTAGAGAGCGATGAAAGTCTATTTCTTGTTGTGCCGGCAGATAAGAGCATTGAGAAGAATTCAACATATTCCACTGGTGCTCTTCATATTATGTTTGTCTCCTGTAAAATCAGCATCTAAATATCTGATTAAATAAAAATAAGAAGAGCAGGAACATTATAGACCAAACTTGTGTTCCTATTAGATATCAGATGACTTGTTTGATGACAGTGAGATAAGATTCTTTTGGAGTCGACTAGAATCTGGCATATTTGCACACGTTGAACATTATATCTAGCCGACTTGTAATTAAGTAGATCAAATATCCAATCATCCCACGGTACATTTTTTCGTCAATGTCCTTTCTGGTCAAATCTAAATCAATTCTTGTGGATGGAATCATGGAGGTTCCATAGGCCTTTCCTTTCTTCATGCCAATCTTTTTGATTAGGTCTTTTGTGTATTTAGCTTGACTGATGAAGGTACCCTTGGGAATTTTCTTGATTTATAGTCCTATAAAGAATGTGAGATCGTCCATTAAATTAGAAAAATTCTCACACATAGAGGGGTTAGAACTACAAAAAATGATATCTTCAACATAAACTTACACAATGAGGAGATCTGGATTGAGCTTTTGAATGAAAAAGGTTGTGTGAATTTTACACTTTTGGAAACTGTTATTTAGTAGAAAAGTACTCAGTCTCTCAAAGAAAAGTACTCAGTCTCTCAAACCAAGCTTTTGGGGCTTGTTTAAGGCTGTAGAGTGTTTTGGATAACTTGAAAATAAGATTTGGAAATGAGGGATCTTCAAATCAAGCGGGTTCTTTTAGGAAAACTTCCTCATGAATAAATAAATTTAAGAAAGTACTTTTTTCATCCATTTGATATAATTAATACATTTGAATGCAGTAAAATCTAGAAAAATTCATATTGACTCTATCCTAGACACAGAGGCAATAGTTTTTTCATAATCAATACCTTCCTGCTAAGAGTGGCCTTGAGCTGTTAGCCTGGCTTTATTTCTGATACCTTTACCTCTTTCATTTACATTATTTCTGTAGACCCATCTGGTTTTGATTGTAGAGAAGTTTCATAATCTTTCAACGAGTGTCAAAACTTGATATTTAAATTGCTTTAGTTCTTCCTTCATAGCATCAACCCATGATTCATCATTGATGGCTTTATCCATTTTCTTCGGTTCGATTTGAGACACATGAGAAATAGTTGCTTGTCGTCTTAGTGATGGTCTGGTTTGCACTTTGTCTTCTAGATTTTAAATTATGAGTTCATTTGGATGGCTGCCTCCTACTTCAACTCTTTTTGAATGTTTGGCCACCCTATTTCTGTTGTAAGAGTCGACTTTGTTGGGGGTGCAGTCCAATTATTTGGAGAGGGCTCTGGAGTTGTGCTGAGATCTTCTCTAGTATGTATATTACCTACTTGTTCTTCATCAACACTTATACTTGTAGTTCGGTAGTTAGATTCTACAAAGACAATATCCATAGATTCCTCAACAACCAAAGTTCTCTTATTAAAAGCCCTTTAAGCATGACTACTGGGATGGAAGTAGCTGATATTAGGCTTCTTTCCTCTCTAGAGTTCATAAGGTGTTTTCTTTAATATAGGTCTGTTCAGACACCTATTGATGATATGACATATTGTACTAACTGGATCTACAAAAATGTGATATGGGATATTATGTTCCAACAACATTGTTCTGGCGGTTTCCTATAG
Organism: Capsicum annuum; assembly: GCF_002878395.1. Taxonomy (NCBI): domain Eukaryota; kingdom Viridiplantae; phylum Streptophyta; class Magnoliopsida; order Solanales; family Solanaceae; genus Capsicum; species Capsicum annuum. The sequence goes on along the minus strand of NC_061114.1, from coordinate 153,558,243 downwards.
GAACTGGTTCTTTCATTCCACTACACCATTTTGTTGGGGAGATCATGGTGAAGAGAAGTTTTGAGAGTATCCATTTTGAGCACAATATACATCAAACACCTTATTTTCAAATTCTCCTCCATGATCACTGTGAATGTAGGTGATGAGGTGCCTAGCTCTCTCAGTACTTTTCTACAAAAAATCTCAAAATCTATAAAAGCTTCATGTTTATGTACAAGAAACAAAACCTAGGTAAATCGTGAGTAATCATCAACTATGATAAAAACATATCTTCTTCCACCAATGCTTGGAGTTTCGGTGGCGCCAAATAGATCTATGTGGATTATTTGGAGAGGCCTGGTAGTAAATACAATGTCCTTGGCTTTGAAGGATGTTCCAGTTTGTTTACCCAGTAGGCAGGCATCATAGATGTGATTCTTTTCAAAGTTGATTTTTGTAGACCTCTTACCAAATCAAGCCTTGATAGTTTCTTAATAATGTGCATGTTGGCATGCCAAAGCTTCTTATGCCACAGAAAAGTGTCATCGGCTTGCATAGTGAGGTAGGTAAGGGTGGCAAAGTCTGGGCTATTTAAAATATAAATGTTATCAAAACATTTATCGATAAGGGAGATATTTCTTTTGTCATGTTTAACTAAGCAACTTTCATCTTGATGTTTCAACAGATGCTAACACATTTAAGGCTTTTAACTGAGAATAATTGCAAAGTCTTAAGCAACTTTTATCGTTTTTGATTATTTTTTCTTTGATATTGCAGTAAAAGTCAAGATGAATGAAAATACATGAACGCTCCATCAAGAAGGATGAATTTTAGTGAAAGATGCAAGAAATTAAGTTCTAAAGATTTCTTCTAATGACTTGGTCTGATAAGCTATAAGATCTATGACAAGCTATCAAACCATGTCTTCATACATAGGCAGATAACATGAGAATTAAAGATTTTTTGATGGTGTATCCCGATAAACTATCAGATCTCTGATAAGCCGTCAGGCATGTCGTCACTCAGAAGCAGAAAGCAGAAATTTAACTCAAGGTCTGTCGACAAGTCTAATAACTTATCAGACTTGTGGTAAGTCATCACACAGATCATCAGACGGATGAAGAGGACCCGACAACATTCTCTAATAACTTATCAGATTTGTGATAAGTTATCTGACATGTCTTCACCTAAAAAAAATTTTGAATTCTTAAATTTCAGATTTTTCTTAAGTCACGGATATAAATAGAAACTTTTAGGATTCATTGAGGGGGGCATCATCTTGAGCATCATAAAATGGCTGGAATTCATTCCAAAGTCCAATTTACCTCTTTTTGGTCTCTTAAATCTAGTATAACCAAATTAACAGTCAGCTTAGAACAATTAGAAAACTGCTCAAGATAGCAATGTAGAGGAGTTAATAAAGCATTTTATGGCTTAACAAGCACAGTTTGCAGCAGAAAAAAAACTCAATAGGCATAGTTTGCATGAACACTCAACAATTTCTTACCAGAAATCTAGAGTTGCAACTAGGTCAAATTGCATTAGCACAGAATACAAGACATCCAGGAGCATTACTGTAATGCCCTAAAATTTTAATTCTGAAAGTCACACGGTGCTTAAGGCTATAAGTAGCCCCAAGATAACCCTTAGATCCTGTTACTACTTCAACTACATTCTTTAGGATGAGTAACCAAACAATAAATAATTTATTATATCAAAATAGAACTGAAATCATTGAAAACAAATGTCTGTATATCAAATACTAGAAATCTGGATAAAAATTTCAACTGACAGTCTAACAAGCCTCTACTTACTAAGAACTAGAGAGTCATTGGGACAAACCCCCAACTGACTCAATTGGACTTTAAAGAAATAATCAACTACTATAAAGACTGAAAAAAGGGGATTAGGTCCTCGAACCATGAGGACTCACCAAATTCTCGTGTAGATAAAGGTACTCAAAGAACACTATCACTGCTGAGACTGAGTATCAAAACCTATATTATAAGATAATGTAGCACACAGACGCATATATGGATCATTACTTTGAGGATGTACTGAGTATATAGGGGTGTATGCAATACTTAAAACAACAATAT
>NC_061114.1:153310161-153553165 GCF_002878395.1 Capsicum annuum | reverse complement strand
ATATTGTTGTTTTAAGAATACTGATATAACTAACTCACATAGCTTGAATAATCTCAAGAATATATATATCTCGTAAATTATGAATAATGGAACGCATAGAATAAATCTCGTGAGTCAATATAATATTTCTAAAATCTATAGTTCTATTCCCTTCTCAAAACATATCGACGAAGTGGTAAAGTGCTCACCTCTGTATTTGAGAGCTAAGACTGAAATTTTAAAACTAAAATGTAAAGTAAAACATTAATTGAATAAGTTTGTGACCCTTTACACTTAGTATCTAAAAAATCTTTACTAACCAGGACATCTTACAAAGCTATAGGAAAAATAAATCAACTCAAGGAACATACTTTACTTTAGAAACTGATTATTTACTCTTACTAGCAAGGAAAAGTGCTTTCTTCAAGGTAAAATATACTTTAAGAAACTACTCTAAAAATCTTACTATTAGGGAGGTTCTCTTAACCGACATACACCATGCGAGCTACATGGATTCTAACGTTTTGTCCTCCTAAGTAAGAAACCTCACATTGGGGAGAGGCGTCATACTCTTGGAAATGAGTATAACCTCAACTTATTACTATTACGGCCTCGGGCCCATAAATCTCAATCCTACGGTGGCACATAATTCTGGGGTATGAAACCGTAGTAACTTACCCAACTCGATGCTAAATACTACTTATTTTTAATTAGATATGCTCATCCCATGGAAATCCACATTTAATAATATCTTGGTTTATAATGATACCAACTACAAAATCTGTATTCTCATTCAGCGAAGTGGATTTCAAAGCTACTATGACCATCACGACTAAAACTTTCTAAAAATCTTAAAATACTCAAATCATTGGTACTTGTAGCACCAAAGTTCTTAATATTACAATCTCAAGTTGGGCTTAATGACCCATAATTGATTCTCAGATTAAGACATATCAAAATTCATACTCGATTCATAAAGATTCATAAATCATATAGAAATCTAGAAATTTTTAGCAATATGCCCTATAATCTCAAAATACTCATGTACTTCAATTAGTAAAAACATTGAAACCATTATAAACTCAAGAAATAATAACATAGAATATAAACCCATACTTCAATTTCATAACTTTTAGCCATAAGGACAAAAAGAGTGTCCTTGTTCAAACTCCACATACCTTAGATTATGAATTTAGATGAACAAGCTTGCTTGAGACTCTTTTTCATATACTTGAGTGAGGGTTCTTGAAGATTTTGAGTTGGGAACCTTGATTCTTAAATAAATTTACAAAAACTATGGTGAAATCTTGAAGAAGGAATTGGGTCTTGCTTTTGTGGGCTAATCTTGAGAGAAAACCCTAGTTCTTGATGCTTTGGATGAATTTGAAGTTCCATGCATAGTGTTGATATATCTAGGTGTTAAAAAGGGTGGAAAATACCAAAAAGCCCTTTTAAAAATGACTTTAAAATGCTAAATAGGATCTGCAATAGCTCGTACGATGGTCTGTTACTGGCTTAATGGCCCGTCGAACTGACCATCGTACCTGGGCCCGAAAAGGGACGTAGTACCTTAGTTGCGATTGCTTAGGCAAAGGTCCGTCTCCAGCTTGATGGTCCATTGACTTGACCGTCATACTTGGCCAGTGAAAGGGTCTAATTTCTCAATTGCGATGGTCGTCGCTTGTGCAATTTTCCATCAGCCTGCCCGTCGCTCCTGGGCAGTTCGAACTATTCTCCATAAAACGTCCATAAGTTTTTACTTTGATACCAAATTTGGGAAAAATTGGTATCGTTCAAAATTAGAAAAACTCTGTATAATTTAAATACTAATCACTTTGGAAGTCATTCCTTAATTATAGAGATACAATTTAGGCTTAAGGAAAGTTTGGGGTATTACAATTACCTAGTAATACTGAGGCAAATACTAAGTAGGTGAATGCGGTTATAACAAGGAGTGGGTGGAAAACCAAGGAGACAGTTCAGGAGCAAGTTAGTCCCACAATCACTGATGACGGTTCTATAGGCAATACATAGAAAGAAGTCAAGAAAAAAGTGGCAAGTGATGAAATTCATATGAAAAATAAGGTTTTACCCTTAACCTTTCCACAAAGGGAAAGAAAACATCAAGAGCAGGCTAGTTATGAGAAATTCATATATATTCTAAAGTAGGTTCAAGTAAATTTTTCTCTTGTTGACATTATGCAGAGTGTTCCAAAATATCCAAAATGCTTGAAAGATATAGTTGCAAATAAGAACTGGTTGACTGAATATGCTACAAACGCACTTATTGAGGAGTGTAAATCCAAGATTCAAAATAAATTTCCCATGAAGACGAAGGATCCAAGTAATTTCACTTTGTAGATTACCATTGGAAAGACCATTAATGTGCATGGACAGTGTGATTTGGCGGCTAGCATCAATCTTATACCCATATCTTGGTACCAAAAGATGGGTTTTGGGAGTCCCAAACCCGGTACTATTGTTTTGCAGTTGGAAGATAGGTCCTTTGCTAGGACTGATGGTATTAACGAAGATGTCTTGGTGCAAGTGGGGTCCTTAATATTTTTGGTTGATTTTGTAATTCTTGACTTTGAAGCTGATCCTGTTATTCCATTTATTTTGGAAAGACCTTTCTTAGAAATAAGACAATCGTTAGTTGATGTACCAGCAGGGAAAATCAAAATGAGAGCGCACGATAAAGTGGAGGTTTTTGATATGTATAAAGGGCTAAAATTGCCAGCTATATCTGAGGAGTTATCTGCTATATCTGTTATTGATCTCGAGTCTCATCAGTGATTGTTATTGTCAAATGATACCTTAGAGTGAGCATTGGTAGGTTCTGATCTTTATGGAGATGTGAAAGCATTGGCATTAGTCCAACTCATGAATTCGGCAGTCATTGAAACAAGAAAATTGCCTTTTAAGCCATTTAATAGGCCAATTCGTCCATCCCAAAAAGCTTTAATTGATGAAGCTCAACAATTGGAGCTTGAGGTTCTTCCTACTCACTTGAAATATGTTTACCTTGGTGATAATGGTACCTTGCCTGTTATTTTGTCTACAAGATTATCAGATATGCAGGTACCGAAAGCAATGATGGTGTTGAAAATGAGGAAGAAGGAGATCGAGTGTCAAATGCGTTACATTACTAGAATAAATTCAGCTTTTTGTATGGGAAAAATACACATGGAGGAAGGTTTCAAGCCAAGACTCCAGCAACAATGTAGATTGAATCTAGTGATGAAAGATATAGTGCGGAAAGAGGTTATTAATTAGCTCGATAATGGCATTGTTTATCCAATTTTAGACAACAAGTGGGTGAGCCCAATACATTGTGTACTAAAGAAAGTAGGGATAACCATGGTTACTAATGAAGAAAATCAGCTAATCCCCACTGGTATGGTGACTGGATGGAGAATTTGTACTAGCTACCGGATGATAAATGAAGCCACAAGGAAGGATCACTATCCCTTTCCTTTCAATAATCAGATGCTGGATATGTTGGCATGTCAAGAGTTTTACTATTTTCTTGATGGTTACTCAGGCTATAATCAAATCACTATTTCTACCGAGGATCAAGAGAAAACAACTTTTACTTTTCCATATGGTACCAATGCCTTTAAACGTATGCTCTTTGGCCTCTGCAATGAGCCTGCAATATTTCAGAGATGTATGTTGGCAATTTTCTACCACATTGTGGAAGAATTTTTCAAGTTATTCATTGGCAATTTATCTGTTTATGGTGATTCTTTTGATAAATGCTTGCAGAATTTAGAACGAGTCCTAGCTAGATGTGAAGAGATAAATATGGTACTGAACTGGGAGAATTTCCACTTTTTGGTAAAGGAAGGAATCCTCCTTGGCCATAAAGTGTCATGCAGAGGACTTGAAATGGATCGGGCAAAAATTGAGGTGATTGAAAAGTTGCCACATCCAGTCACAATGAAGGGAGTGCGAAGCTTATTGGTGCATAGAGGTTTCTACAAATATTTTATTCAGGATTTCTCAAAGACTGCAAGCCCGACGTGCATACTATTTGAAAAAGAGGCCAAGTTTGATTTTTGGGTAGATTTTAAAGAAGCATTTGAGAAGCTGATAAAAGAAGCTGATTGAAGCACCTATTTTGATTTCTCCAAATTGGAAATTGTCATTTGAATTGATGTGCGATGTTAGTGACATGGTTTTAGGAGCTGTTTTAGGGCAAAAAAAAGACAAGGTATGTCACTCTATTTATTTTGATAGTAAAGTCTTGAACCATGCCCAAATAAATTATACAGTGCCCAAATAAATTATACAGTCACTGAAAAGGAGATGTTAGTGGTGGTGTATGCCTTTGATAAATTTAGAGTGTATTTGGTGGGAACAAAGGTAATTGTTCATACTGACCATGCAGCCATGAAATATCTCTTTAATAAAAAGGATGCAAAGCCTCGATTGATCCGGTGGATTTTGCTATTGTAAGAGTTTGATTTAGAGGTTTGCGTTCTTAAAGGAGAAGAAAATCAAGTAGAAGACCATTTTTTAAGGTTAGAAACTTATGACCATATTATTGATGACTCTCTTTGAATTCGATAAGAGTTTTTGGATGAAAAATTATTTTCTATAAAGGAGTGTTAAGTTCCTTGGTATGCGGACATTGTAAATTTGTTGGCAAGTATCTATTATCCTCTTGAAAGTACAATTCAACAAAGGAAGAAACTGTTTTATGATTCTCATGTTTTTATATGGAACGATCCTTATCTTTTCAAGTAGGGTCCGGATTATATTATACGAAGATGTGTTCCAGAAGCTGAATTGGCACAAGTACTAAAAAAGTATCATTCATCCTCTTATGATGGACCTCATGGGGGTGAAAAAACTAAAAGAAAAGTACTACAGTTCAGCTTCTTTTGGCCAACATTATTTAGAGACGCAGTATCTTTTATAAAGAGTCATGATCAATGCTAAAGGTTAGGAATGATTTAAAGAAGCCACAAAATGCCCCTAAAACATCCTAGAAGTGGAAGTATTCGATGTTTTGGGGATTGATTTTATGGGATCATTCCCACTATCAAATTGTAATTTGTACATCATAGTGGCGGTTGATTACATATCTAAATGAGTGTAAGTTGTATCTTGTCCTACTAATGATGCAAGAGTAGTGCTGAAGTTTGTGAAGAAGCAAATATTTTCTTGGCTTGGCACTCTAAGATATATAATTAGTGACAGAGGTACACACTTTATTAACACTTGGTTTAAGAATCTTTTAGCTAAATATAGTGCTAGGCACAGGGTGGCCACTGTATATCATCCCCAAATGAGTGGACAAGTTGAGGTCTCCAATCAGGAGACAAAGAAAATTACTGTAAAAGATAATTAATAAGCAATAAGAGGATTAGGCCAAGAAGCTAGATGATGCATTGTGGGCATACCAGAAAGCTTATAAGATGTCCATTGGTACTTCCTAATCTTGCTTGGTTTACAGTAAAGATTTCCATTTTCCCATTGAGCTTAAGCATCAAGCTTATTAGGCAGTTAAAATATTAAATCTTGAGATAAAAGCCACGGGAGAATAGAGATTGTTGTAGCTTATTGAATCAGATGAATTTTGTCTTAATGCTTATGAAAATGCAAAGCTTTACATGGATAAAACCAAGTGATGGCACAAAAGACAAATTTAAGATAGAGTGTTTGAACCCAGGCAACTTGTTTTACTATTTAATTTGAGGATAAAGTTATTTCCAGGAAATTCGTAGCCTAAGTAATCTGGACTGTTCGAAGTAGTACAAATAACACCTCATAAAGGAGTTGAATTGTGGAACAAAGAGAAAACTGAGAAGTTTTTAGTGAATGGACAACGTGTGAAGCATTACTGGACTGATCATGGAGAAAAGCACAATGTGTCCATCACTTCTGCTAAGGAGTGAGACTGAGATAAGTTGTGCCATGATTTAAAATAAGACGCTATGTAGGAGGAAGCCCACAAATGTAATGTAAGGTAGTTTAATTTTTAGTTATAGAGAACAAAAAGAAAAACACAAAAAGATGAGTTATGGCACGACCAAAAAGAAGACTCATGGTAGGAGGCAAACCATTTTTTCTCACGCAATTTTGTTAATTTCTGTTGATGTGTAGGAGATAGAGGGGATAAGAAAAAGGTAAACATCAACCTCTGAGTAAGTAAATAGGTGATACATGGCGAAAAAGGCAAGTGGGAAGAAAAAATGTCTCAAAATATGGAAAATTTGCCTTAGAAAATTTTTTGGATGCAATTTCCAGTGGATCTATGCTAAGTTGATGTCTTGCGTTGATGTGCATCATGCCCAGACTTAGAAATTTTTTCAAGGCTGCTTCCAATAAATTGATGTGATGCCAGCACATCGCGTCTGTCCTATAACGTGTTTCTGATTGCATCGTATCAGTTATCACTTGGTAACACTTAGAAGAATATTTTGATACAGCTTCTAATGTAACGGCGTAGAGTTAATGCGTCACATCGATTCTTGATGGGATTATCGATGCATTATGTCACCAGTACCCATCGGTAAAAAAAGTTAAACCTAATTTACCCCCTCTATAAATACCCTCATTTAGCTCATTTCACCCCCTTCTTGTAAACCCTAGAAGCCACCCTAAATTCCCTAATTCAAAGAAATATTTTCTTTCACTTATGATTTTTGTGTCAATAAGGAACAAATTCCATGTTTCCTTTCTTCATCATGTTAATGGTAAGTTTTCAACTTTTCATTTGAAATAGTTACCTTTATATGATGGCATGAGTTGATCTTATATTTATTGATGATATATGTAGTGGCATAGTTCTTGATTTGTGAAAAGCAGACGAGAAATGATTGTATATGTCAATTAGTTAAAGTGATTAGTTTAATTGGGGGGGGGGGGTTAACTGAACTCAACTTATAGACTCTTAGTGGTGGCATGAAAAAATATTTGAGTTGTATTATAATTTGGTAGGAGTATTTGTGTGGGTTGTGTTAAATTATGTTGAGATATAGTCGTTTATGTGCTTGCTCTAGTTAAAATGATGAATTGAATCTTAAGTTGAATTAGTTTATCCATAGATGAGCTATGTAGCTAAATACTACTGAGAATTTCAGTCAATTTGGGGTGTTAAAAGTCATTGCATAAAGGCAACTAAGTGTGGGGTGACTTTCGAGCTGCACTGCCTTAGTATGAATAGAGTGATTATTAAATAGCGCATGTGTTGACATAGTGAAGGTGTAAATGTGAAATGGTTAAAAAATGGTCAGTTGTGAGTATATGGCATGAGCATTTGTGAATATGTTAGACTGATAAGCTATTGAGACAATAATATGAATTGCCAATTTTTGGAACTATCTTTTTATGTACTATTGGATACGTAAGGATGGTAATTGTGTTGAGCAATGGATGTCTGAGTACCTTGGGTCCCTCTTTTATGAACCTTTGCTAGCAACTAAGCGTGGGGTAAATTTTACAGTTAGTGGTTGCTTGTTCCTAGGGTACTTTCTTTATGTGTTTTTGGGCTGTTATGCTTGATAGGTACAATGTCTAGCAATCAATAAAGGAGTAAGGGGAATAATACAACTGGCATATCTGAGCCCAGGCATAATAGGAGTTGTCAAGCTGATCGTGTACCCTCAGCCCCATATATTTCATGTGGTCAAAGGACATTCGAGACTAAGGCCATGGTTGAAAAAGGGGGAAAGAGTATTCTCCGCATAAAAAGTCAAAGTATGCAGCTAATTAATTCATTAACAAAGAAAATATGATGAAAGAGTATCCTAGCATGGTGCGAAAAATAGAGGCGCTGCACATGAATTTCTTATTTGAATAGCCAGGTAACTGCAACTTAAACCTTGTTAGGGAATTTTATGTTATTGGAACCCAAAAAACTCTAAGGTTGAGGTACAAGGTCTTGTGATTACTTTTACTGCTAATACTGTGAATGAGCTGCTAGGTACACCCTTTGTGGATGCGGTGCCATTGAAGAGAATTATTATCGATCCATCATATCAGCACATCTGTCATCTTCTTTGCAGCACTTTTTCAACAACTAGGTGGATTCATCAAAAAAGGGTGGTACTCATGTGTCCTTCCCATTTGCTCATTTGAATAAGGAGGCTCATTTATGGGCAAAAATCATCTATGTGTGCCTTATTCATGATACTAATTTGATATAGGTAACTCGTGATAGGGTTTGTATTATCTATGCTTTAATACGTAAAGATGTGGATTTGAATGTTAGTGCTATTATCTTTTCTGCATTGAGGAAAGCCAAATATTTGGAGGGTCGTAGATATGGTTTCGGTGGGCAGCTTACTAGATTTCTGAAGAAGCAGGGTGTGCCTGAGAAGGAGGTTTATTATAGACCACCTGTTTGTCATAGTCCATTGGATTTTTCCCGTACTAAGGTACCTACTCTACGTGGTGTCAATTTGACTATGCCTGAGCATCAGGCTCAGAATAATGAGATCATAGCCCGTATATATGCTCTTACTATGTTCCAACTAAAGATTGGGGGGGCATCTATCTACCTAATAGGAGATTCATGTTGTCAAGTTGAACAACCCACTGGGACCTTATGCTGGAACTATGCTGCAAATTTACCTAAATTTTAGTAAGCCATTGGATAATGATGTCCCCACGGATGAGGAGAGGTGCATGAGTTATTATGATGAAGAGGTTATGAATAAAGAACAGTCATATGATGGTGATTTAGGTTATGAATTTAGTAATAATATTGGTGTTGATGATGATATGATGACATTATTGTCATTCGAATTAGCATGGAGTACGATGCCATCTTACCTTATACTTTTTGCTAGCACTGGGATAGTGCTACATTTCAGTTTGGGGTGGTTGATCTTTGATCTTCATATTTAATTTCAGAAATATGTTGGTTTTTTATTGAACAATTTCTTTTGTTTTATGTTTTTACATTTTGTTGGGTTGTAAGTTATAAATTTGAATTATTTCCCTCTTTGGCCAGATTATTTCCCTTTTGGCAAATTTAGTTTAAAGTGTGTTTTATTTTTACCCTTTGTGGTAATTTTCAAATCACAGTAATCATGTGTGCCCTTCATGGAAGTCAATATTTTTTCATCATGATAGTTAGTTTCCTTCCACTATGATAGATGGATGACGGCTATCTTTAGGGGAGTGTGTCTTTAGAAGCTGAGAAAATGATAGGACTCCGATTGCGACCTTTGAGAAATGTTGTGTATTGGGCAAAGATTTTTTATTTTGTGACTATATATGCTATTATGTTGAAACAAAAGAATGATATGGTTTTAGTTGTTAAATCCCAACAAGTGTAGTTCGATTTGATTGGCTTAATATTTAATTTGATATAGAGAAATATCTAAAATTGTAAGGATCGAACTTAATTCTTAGAGTGCACCTAGTGAGTGAGTATTTCCATATATTCTACATGTATAGTAATGACTCGAACTTGCTCGTTGTATTTACAAAGTGAAATAAAAGGTGTTGGTTATAGGAAGTGATTTAGTCATTTCTTTGTTAACTAAATTGTAAAGACTTTATTTACCTATCCTTGTGCATGTCCTTAGTCATCTCTATTGAGCCTATAGCCTAATTACTTTCGTAGCCTCATCCATAGCCGAATCCTTTCTTTGATAGATCTTAATTCGATACCGAGTTCCTAAGAGCTTTAATACATAAAATGGAATAAGAGGGGAATGTGAAAATTGAGAAGGAAAAATGTGAAATTGAAGCTTTAAAGATTGTGTGTTCAATTGCGACAGTTAGGAGTTAAAATTGTGTGAAAGAAATTTCAGTTGTTGTTGCCCGATTTTTGTTATAATGATCCTATTTTGGCCCTGGTTCGTTAAGGATAATGTGCACCTCAAACAAGGGAAATGGCTTAGGTTGAGGGTGGCTACTATAGGGATGCGTAATGAGAATTGGGGTGTGAAGAAAAAGCTAAGAATTGAATTTTGATGTAAATAGAAAAATACTCCTATAGTAGTGTTGTTAATGCGCTTAAAAAGATGGAGGTGAAACAATGGATACGTAAAGATAGTGAAGTTAAAAAAAAATTGGGTTGACCAAATGTGATTTTTAATGTGATTATGATCGAAGATTGTTATGTATTAAATTTCTTAGGGAGATTAGTCACTATTTCCTAAATAGTTTCTACCTGTCTTTTAACCTGCATTACAACCATGAAAGACCTAATTGATCATTTATTAAAACATCCGACTATTAGTGGAGTATTACACTAAGGGCAAGCTTATGCTTCATTACCTATTATGTATGAATTCTTTGTTGAGAGCGAGTGATTGAATTTTTTTACTCCCCTCATGATAAATACTGAAAAATTATCAGTGATATAGGGAAAACTTTCTTGTTGTGAGGATGCATGTGGATGAATGTTTGGATTACTTATTGTGTTGTTTGATTGCATTCTTTTATTAAGTTTGCCAACGAATTGAATGTCACTTTTGGGATAATGAAGTGTGTTATAAAGTGTTCACGTTCCCAATGCTAGCATAACTCTTAGGTTGTGATTAGAAGGTTGGGTGATTGTGCTGTTTAGAGTTGTTTGAGGACGAACAAAGTTTTAAGTATGGGGTGGTGATCTTGGGCGTATTTATACGTCCAAACACCGCTATTTACCCATATTTAGAATTGTTTTTAGAATAAAAATTGTGTTAATTATGTTGATTGTGAGCTAAATTATGTTTTATGGCTAACCTACGAGATTAGAAATACATGGTAAATTTCCAAGGGATTCGGACAAAAATTGGACACATATCATGAAGAAATTATCGATTGATGGTGTGGAATTAATGATGTTTATGTGAAATACCATGTTGATCAAGTCCAAGAACATGTGTAGATGCACGAGAGCAAGGATAAAAGGAAGGGGCTGAGGATTTACAGGAGTCAAGTGAAGATTTGAAGTGAATTTCCAGTGATGTGATGCTAACTCGACACATCATGTCGATCGGTGCATTCTGTGTCTTAGTCAAAATTTCATGAGCCACTTTCAGTGCATCGACACAAAGTTAATGCGATGAGTCGATATGTAAGCTTGGGGACTTTGTCTAATTTTGAGATGATAATTTCAGTGAGACGATGCGATGTAGATGTGTTGCGTCGAGTGTGGAAGAATAAGACTTAGTCCGAATTTTTAACATAAATTCTAGTGCATAAACGCGTTGTTCACTAAATGAATTTGCTGGATCATTGCAATTAGCAACGCATCGCATCAGGTATGCAAATCTAGTGAAATTTTCCCAAGTATAAAAGAAACACGTGAGCACAATTTCAGACACCTTCTGCAAGCATAGCAGCGGCGAGAAAACATAGAATTCTTTCTTTTAGGGTTCTTATTATTTCTTTTGAACTTCTTTACTTTAAGATTAATTTTGGGTATGATTAATTAATTTTTTATGTTTAATTCAAACATGAGTGGCTAAATACTCTTTTTCTGGGTTGAGGCGAAGAACATGATTACTCTTTGATATTCTTAATTTCTTGAGCGTACTATTTTGATGAGTGACCACCATTGGAATAAAGTTATATTTCTATGTGAATCCGGTAGGAGAATCGTAAGATAGAACGATGAAATTAAGGAGCAAGGTTCTTAACACTTTTATAAAATAAGGGGTTTGAATTAGCATCTAAGATAAGGATATACCTAGAAGACTTGTTTGGTTCAATTGCAAGAAGATTACTTTATAAATCAAGAAGAATTGTTGTACCTCTACTGGAGTTGTAGCTACAATATTCAATAGATAGAAGATTTGAGGTCGGGAGACCAAAATCATAGCCTAAACCTTGCGAACCAACAACCCGATAGCCAATTAGACTGCTATAAGAATGAGAATTGTATGATTGTGTGATAAGCTTCAACCCTATAATTCTTATCATTATTGTTTACAACCGTTGCCTGCTTTTCTCTAGTCATAAACTTCTATTTCTTACTTATTAATTTACATTTTTATTCTTAATTACAAAATCATCTTGATACTTCACAACACTTAAGAATCATTGACTAAAACTAAAAGTTGGTCAAATCTCTAGTTGCTTAGTCCTCGTGGGAATGATATCTGATTGTCTAAATCACTATATTACTTGTACGATCACGTGCAGTTGTGTGTACGCCTGATCCGTAACACTAGTGTTATGCTTCACATCTTGCAAATGAAAGGGTTGTATGCGGGCCAAGCATATGAGGACCTGAATGTCCATTTAAAGAACTTTGTGGAAGTTTGTGAGCTATTTAACATAGCACATATTATACGAGAATTCATCCGGCTTTGAATTTTCCTACTTTCACTAACGGGTGAAGCAGTTTTCTAGCTTTGCTCGCTTCTACTCGGCTTAATTGCATCATGGGAAGAGAGCTTACTATGGTGTTTCTTGATAGATATTTCCCATCATAAAAAATACTTCAAAAGTGGGATGCTATTGTGAACCTTCGACAAATGAATGGAGAACCATTATTTGAAGCTTGGGAGAGGTTTAATGGAAAATTAGATTCATGCCCAAATCATGAGGTTCCAGAAAAGATGTGCCTCAAAATTTTCTATAGGGTTGTTGATCCATTAAACAAAATGGTGGTGGACAATATGGCGGGCGTCTATATAGTGTAATTGAATCATCTAGTGGCCTTTCGATTGATAGGAGAATGATCAAAATAAAATTGGGGTTGGCATACCCGAGACACCGAAGATTCCAATTCCCCTTTTATGAAATCAATGGTGACTAATGAACAAAGAAAATGAGAAGAGAAAAGGATAAGAGCATAACCAAAATGATGATCTAACTTAAGCTCTTGACGAAGCATGTTATGGACGCACTCGCGAAAGTAGTAAAGGCCATTACATCAAAATTTTATGAGGAGGATAAAGAGGCAAACAGTTGTATGCATAAATCTGGTACTTGGCAAACTACTCGGGGGGTCCTGACCTACCTATCATAGGCATGGTGGGAACCAATGTTGGATGGATAATGAGCCGGATCAAGATTGGAGAGATCTTGAACGTGACTATAACCATTATGTCCCTCCTCATGATTGAGCTAAAGCCAAGGAATCTAGTGACATTGACCCTAAAAAGTTCAAGATAGAAAATATGTTATCAAGGATCTTAAATTTAGTAGAGGCATGGACAAGATGCTTTGTTAATTGAAGGGTGATTTATCCCACCTCTATCAAATGATGGTGTCTCACTCCACCTCTATCAACCAATTGGAGACTTAAGTGGGGCAAATATCCATACAATTATATGCTTGACCTAGTGGTGGACTTTCTACTGACACAATTGCTAAACCAATGAATGACACCTAAGTCCTAGCAATTGTCACAAAGATTGGAAAAGCTCTAGAGGAACCTTTTAGAGGAAGACGAGTGATAATATGCCTAAGGCCAAAGCAAAAGAGGTCAATGAAAGCAATGAGGAGGTCGTTGACATTGAAAGGCCACAAGTTGAAGAAATATCAACCATCCAAGTTCCTCATCTATTTGCTCAATGCCTGCATAAAAAGGGAAAATGAAAAATTGAGGAAGTTCATGGAAAAGCTTAGCAACCTATCGATAAACATCTCATTTCTTGAAGCTATCCAACAGATCCTGGGATACTGTAAGTTTATGAAAAAGCTGATGTCCAAGAAAAAACTTGTTGAAGGTTACACTATTGAGTTCACTTATGGATGTAGTGCTATCATGGATAGAAAAGTTGTGAAAGAGAAAGATGACCCCGAAGCATTCATTATTCCTTGCACAATTAGGACGTATGAATTTACAAAAAAATTTATATGACCTTGGAGCAAGCATCAACTTAATTCCTTTTGTCATAGACAATAAACTTAGTCTGCATACTCCGACATCAACCTCTATAAAACTCTTGATGGTGGACCGGTCTATAAAAATACTGGTGGAAATATTATTTTACGTCCTGGTGAAAGTGGACAAGTTTATCTCCCAGCGGATTTTGTGGTATTGCATTGTGAAATAGACCAAGAGGTGCCTATCATTCTTGGTCATCCTTTCTTAGCCACAGGTAAAGCCATTGTCTATCTAAAGTTGGTAGAAATGAAATTTAGAGAGCAAGAAGATGAGGTCTCTTTCAAAATTTAGAAGTCAAAGAAGCAAACCACAGAGTTGGAAGTAGTATCTGTAGTGGATGTTAAAAATGAAAAGATGTAAAGAAGAGTTCGAGGACCCACCTTGAAAATGAAGGAAAGAAGATATCGTGCCATGATGATAACTAAGGTGCTAGGTGGGAGGCAACCCAAAAATGCCATTTTTGTTATATTTTTGTAGGGTAGATGTTCCTTTTGTATATGAATAACCCATGCATTTATGGCACTATGGATTGCATCGGATAAGCTGAATAGGGGGAACTATGGCAAAATTGAGTAAAATACTGAATAGGGGAAAACAGGGGAGCATAATTTATCTCGATTACCATAATTGTGGTAACCAAATATGATCGTGGTAATGTAGGTGTCCGCGGTTGCAGTCCCTTGACAACGATCGCGACCACTTTTACAATTTAACCCCTAGTTTCCCTTAATTCTCTCAAACTCCTTTTTAAGATTGTAATCTCTAGTTTAGGCTAATTTCTAGTCAAGTTTGTGAGCCCAAATAGCATCCTTTCATTTCATTGCATCAAAACTCTAGTAGGTGACATGAATCCATGCTTTTACTTGTGAGGCCATAAATGCATTATTAAAATGGTCTAAAATTTTGATTGTTATGCTTTCTATGTTTTTATATTTAGTATTTGTCTGATATTGGCTATTCGATTAAGGTGTGCACACAAGTTGGGGAAGTCATGAGTACACAATTATGTGTGAAATAGGTAGAACAATGAGATATGTACACCAAGTGTTTGATAAAATGCTATAATGAACTTTCAATACTTATATTTGTTTTCTAAAGGCCATTCGCATACTCGTTAGTATTGTTCCAATGATCTTCATATGCTTCAACATTGTAGAACATACTAGTAGACTAAATTTTGAAGAAATCTGTACTAGCAGAGCTGACACGAAACTAGCCTCGGGTAGCGGGACCACGGTTAGAGACTGCGATCATGGTAATGCAAACCCAGTCCTAACTTGCGATCACTGTAACTGAGGACACCTTTTTGCCATGCCAAAAATCTTGAATTTCCACTTTTTAGTCTAGCAATACCAAGCACCAAGTACAAGAAGTTATAGCGATTAATCTAGCACATTTTGCACTATTAAAATGTTATCAAAAAAATAATGTGTGCTTAGTTCTTTCAAGAAAACCACATAGAAAAGTATGATCAAGTACGATTCATGGAACCCGAGTGTCGCACTCTTTACTTTAGGGATCTTCCAAGGATAAACATGCTTTGGAATAGAGGAATTTTCTTGGATAATGTGCCAGAGAAACTACTGGCACTTTATGACAAACTTGAATCCATAGCATGGCGGTGCTTTTCCCCAGATCCATGCATTGCAAATGAGCAATGGGTTCGTGAATTCTATGTAAACATCGGTGAAGTGAAGTCTCTTTTTCAAACCCACTCAATGTGTCCTATCAAGATTTAGAGGAAGCTCATGAAAGTTAGAGCTAAGCAAATCAATGATGTTTATGGTCTCAAGCAGGAAAATATGGGTGAATTTAAAGTGAAGAGGTGTAAATCGGGTAATTTGTTAGCACAACAGCTATGTCCCGGAAGGGAAGTCTCATGGACCAGAACTAAAAGCAATATTTCCATAATTGACTTTAACTTTGGGGCTCGAATATGGTTGCAAATCGTTATTGCTGAGTTTCTCCTTGCAGCCACATGACATCAGTCCCAGAATTATGTGCTAGGATAGTTGCATGCATTCTAGATGACATCCCTATAGATGTTTGTCAACTTATGATTAATGAAATAGATCATTTCAAGAACCAAACTGGTACGCATATCTTCTTCCCTATTTTAATTACCGAGCTTTGCTGGAAAGCAGGGGTGGATAAGTATGCTAGTGATACATAGGTGTGCACCAATGCCCCCAATTCTCCCTTGAGGATTAGAGGTGAGGGCGCACCCAAAAAAGGAAAAAAATAAAGATATAATTGGAAAAGCCTGCATGTAGCGAACCTAAGTCTCGTAGGCCAACCACAACGGGACCCATCTTGGGGATTGGAGTAAATATTGCAACCATCAAAGAGTTTGTGTCTAGTTTGCTCCATGGAACGGGATAGCTTACCACCAGTCATCATTTATATGTGTCATGTATCGATTATGAGAAGTACAAGTAGGACCAAAAGAAGCAAGAAGCTAACATCAATAAGTTTTAAAAGACCTACTCTTCTTTGGCAGAGTCACATCGAGACCTCTGAATTATGCATGAGAAAATGGTTACAAGGGAACAGAAGAGGAACAAATTCTTTATCAAGATATAAAAGTGTGTAAAGGGCCTATTGAAGGTTATAAGGGCTCGAGATAGACTTCCTTCTTCTTGGGTGGACAGTGATGATATGGCCCCAGTAGAGTGATTGTATCTTGAGGAAGAGGGTGGTGATGTAGAGTCCAATAGTGATACCAACCCTTGACGCAGTTTTAGGGAGCACCCTTATCGCTTTTACCCTTGATTATTTATGCAGTGGGAACACTGCTATCTTTTTAGTAGGGGGTGTCTTCTTATTCTTATTCATTTAACTTTTGTCTATATTATTGATATTTTTTCATACTTTTCTGTTCTTTTGGATAATTCTTATATTTACTTTATTTGGGTTGTAATATTTGGGCACTTTGATGGTGCCCACGTTGCATGGATTAGTTATTTTGTTCTTAGATTGATATTTTAGTATAAATTTCCTTAGTCGATCTTTGCCTTCGAGATTGGGTTTCTAGCCATAGATATAGGGGAAGTCTGAGAACCCATGGAATCAAGGCCATACACAAGAGTTACCCCAAGTCACCCTCTTTGAGCCTTTGGACTTTTCTTTGGTAAACTCATTACAAGTTGTGACCCTTCTATTCATCCCCTCTTGAACCCTATCCTCCTTGAACTTGAGAATATTAAGTGAGGTTAAAAGCCTAAGTTGGGGGTGGTGGAAAGAGAAGGAAGTATAGTTGAGCTGCGAAGTCTTAGAAAAGTTCCTACAATCTTAAGAAAGTGAAGCTTATTGGATTTGAATAAAGAAAAGATCCCATAAAGGAAATAAAAGCTTTATTTGTGTGCAAAAATTTTAGAAAAAAGGAAAAAGAGGAAACTAGGGAAACCAAATAAAAGCAAAAGTAAGCAAAATAGTAAAGTGAAAAGAAGTGATCCAATAAGTGTTGCATGAAAAGAGTATGATGCAGAAGTTCAAGAATGGTGTATCCTTGTTTTATAAATGATGTTCTACCCAACACTAAAACTACATTACATGATCAAAAATCCCTTTGTGATTTAAAACCAAGTTTGGTCATGTTAGTGGTGATTGAAAATAGAGGCAAGCCTATGTCATGGTAACTGTTAACATAAAAAATTTATTGAGGGAGGGAGTAGTTTCACTTAAAATTCCTTGTTGCGTGATTTGTATCTAGGTTTAATAATTTCTCCTTTCTTGTAAGGAGGTACGCGAATTTTGTCATCTTTTGTCCAATGAGACAAGTGAAAGTATAGAATGATTCTAGTCAACATGTGATTCATTATTAGAGTGTTGGTAATTATTACATAGTTTCTCCCCAAAGTCTATTGCATCCTTCACTTTTTAATTTTATGATGAGGGGAGTTGTTAAAATCCTATTTGCCCATATATAAACATTTTTTTTATGGTAGCAATCTAGTTTGAGCCATCATGATCAGTAAGTGATAGAATGAGGGAACAAGTATGAAATTGTCTCATGCTCAGAGGTAGAGTCGCTTGAGGAAAAACATGGTCTTAAGTTGGGGGTGTTGATGAGTTCTTAGTTTACAACTCATTCGCACTTATTATTTGTGCACATTACCTTGTTTTGAATGAATAAATCAGAAAACTTCAATGGATAGATGTACTGATATCAAGTCTTTGTAGGCATAAAGTTGAAGAAACTAAAAGATGTGGATTGAAGTTGAAAATGATAAAAATGGAGAAAAGAAGAATGCATTTGAAGGCCTAGACTGCATCAACCTCTTCTACTGTAACTACAACCCTCTATCTACAGTTATTGCCAGTCAAGATGGTCAGAGAAATGAGGTTGCGAAATACAACCGCTGTCGCATTGCCGCGGACGCAGAAAGTCGTGCACGATTACGGTTCAGCGGGAAATTGCCCAGGGCATATCTATAACAGAACTTAGATCCATCCCAAGCCATATTTAAGCAATGACACTTTCTTCTTTAGAATAGTTTAGACCATAAAAAATTTTGGAATTGAAGACTTGAAACCCTCTTCTTGGGCAAGTGTGTAATTGACTATTGAGGCTAAAATTTCTTATATCATTTGTGAAGAATGAATGCTTTGGATTATCCTTATGGTATATTTCTTTTTACTTTCTTCATGAGCAGCTAAGTAATTTAGTCTTTGGATTATGTTGAACTAGAGCATAATTGTGTGTGGGTATTGTTGTGTTTGCATGGATTTTTGTTGTTTAGTATGAATTCCTCCATTGCTTAAGATTACGGGTTTGAATTTGATAGGTGAAAACCCTAAATCTCTTAATGGTTTTTATGGGTGAAAGCCCCAAACTATAGAAACCCTTTATCATCCTCGAAAGAGGGAGGAAGATGAACATTTAGAAGCCCATAACATCCTCGAAAGAGGGTTACAAGGGGACAAAGCAATGGTGGACAATTGAACCTATGGTTTACTACCTTTTGTAATCTTAGTAATAAGTGCATTAGGAGTGTAAATAATGTAAAGAGAATCATCCTAGAAATAGTGATGCTTGATTGAGGTCTTGGGTTATTATGAAAATGTGTACACTTGTTAAGTGCTCGAAAGAGACAACGGGTGAAACCATTGTGATTTTGTTTAACGATTGACACCAGTGAACTTTGAACTAGCCTATCCTTTAGTTAACAACTAAATTTCATGACGAACCAGCATCAACCCTCATTCATTACCTCTACGTAGGCATAATCCCAAAATTTGACTCAAATCTTGAATTCTAAGAAGTTTTATACACCAAGTTCTTGTTAAAGTTAGTTCTGAAGAATTCCCAAGCAAATTCCCCCATTTTATTTCTTATGTTGTTTTTATTAGCATTTTCGGTAATCTCTTAGTAATTTGAGCAGACATAGGGTTTGAGGTCTATAGCTCACTACTCAATATTCGTCCCTAATTCAAATCGGGTTACTTGACAATGACCGCCTTACCCCTTATTTGTGGGAGTGAGTTGAGCGTTATCACCAGTCATGTTGAGTCCTTGTCTCTGAAAATGACTCATTTGGAAAGTTTCCATTAGTCTAGATACCACTTACCTGAGAGATGTCACATAATCTTTTCTTGAAGAGTCCGGTAATGAGTCGTACGATGTCCCTATGACTTATAAGGTCACTTCTAGGGACCTAGGTACCAAAAAATTCTTTGGTCTTTTCCTTGTTTTCTTAGCCCTACACACTAAACACACAAGTTACCCTATAATGAATTAAGAACAAAACATGGGTTTCCACCCACGCAACGCTTGATTTAACATTGTAGCACTAGGTGGATATGTTTGATACTTACACTTAACCAACTAGCCCATGTTTTGATGCTAATGCAAATCCTGATTTAATGTTGCAACCAAAGGCAGTTTCCTTGGCTATAAAGACTTAGCCAAGGCTCATATGATCAAAAACTTTCACTTTATCAGTATTTCCCATATAGCGATTAACACGCACCCATTTACCTTGAATGGGGCTTTTCTGTCTTTCTTCAATTCAATAACACCATGCAAAAACACTCTAACTATAGAGAATGGTCCATACCACCTAGGCCTCAACTTGATAGAAAATAAATGAAGTCTTTAATTTTATAACAGGACTATATCACCAGGATCGAACACCTATTTCTAATTTTTTTTAGTATGATACAACTTTATCTTCTCCTTGTATAAAGCTAAACACTTATAAGATCAGTACTGGAATTCATCCAACTTATTCACCTTACTCATCCTCAAATTTGCAGTATCACTCCACTTAAAATTTAGCTTTTTCAATTCCCATAGGTGCTTGTGCTCAAGTTAGCCTTGCAGGTGGCATGACTTTCCATACTCAAGATTATATATAGAGTCACTTATGGGGGGTTTAAATGATTTTTGGTAAGCCCAAAGTGCATAATATAGTTTTCCTGACCAATTATCCGATTGACATTAAAAGTCTTTGCCATTATAGACTTGATCTAACAATTAGAGACCTCAGCCTGGCCACTATTCTGCAGATGGTAAGGTGTTTCCATCTTATGTTTCACATCATATTTTTTGACCAGGGAGTTTAATAAATAATTATAGAAGTGGGATCTACCATCATTAATAATAGCAAATGGAGTGCCAAATTGAGAAAAAATGTTCTTTTTCAAGAATACGGTGACACTGTGACCCTTATTATAGGGTGCAACTTCCTCCATACACTTTGAAAAATATTTGAGTACCACGATTATATAATTTATCCTTGAAGACCTCACTAACAAACCTATGAAATTGATTCTCCATACATCAAACAACTCAACTCCAAGATAGCTGTCATGTGGAGCTCAATGTCACAACTCATTTTACCATTCAAATATCGCCAACCATATCCTGCCAGTAGGTAAGCCAAAACTTTGCTCAAATCTAGATACAATGTGATAATTTTGTAGAAAATGGACTGTAAAGCCAGAATCAAAATTATCAAGGCTTGTAATAATAAAATGAAAATAAATATAATCCAAATGACAGATAAGGAATCAATATCCATCCCACGACCTAGTAATATTGGTACAAGAGCAACTCCAAATATATTATAAGTTTTAAAATAGTCAATAAAAATTGTCTCATAAAAAAAATACTAGACATAGATAAATAGAAGGAAAGGGGTAACTCTGACTCCAAGAGCTCACCTATTCTCCGAACAAATCATAGCATGCGCGTCGAATAAATTGTTGCAACTAGTACTCGAATCTACAACAAAATAGTATAGAAGTGTAGTATGAGTAACAAAACCATGGGAATTGACGTTGTCCAAAACTACACTCCAAATAAGTATGCTATAGTCGATGCCAAATATAGTAAAATAAACCAGGCTAAAGTCGAACCAATAGGGAATGCGTGGAATTATCTCTCAAACATACAAAAATCATGATCAGAGTGAAAAATTAATTGGGGGAGTTAGAAAGTCACAATATCACTTAATAGAACTTGAGTGCTTGAGGTCGTAAATAATAAAAGACGAGCACTAGGATTGTATTCCCCTTAGTATCCTAACTTTGTAAGTTTGTCAAGTTCAATTCACCTATCTCACTACTCTACATGCAATGTTAGACAAGTTTTGTATTATCAACTATCTGGTGAACATATTGATAAATCTCACCCTTTACCTCTTCAGTCTCAGAGGGTCTACTTACTATTAGTTGTCCTTGACCCCATTACAACAATCACCTTTTGGGTCTAAAGCTTGTCTGACAAGGGTTTATATCCTCATATCACTGACGTAATCCCTTTTACCTAATCTCAATAACCCTTGTGAGGATGATCTCAAATACAGGAAATTGTCAAACTTCTGCAGTACCTTACAAGATAGTCACTACGAAGAAGATTACAATAATGCAATCACATCAATTTAGATGAATATGCGAATTCTCATAAGTTGTTAATATGCTAGGGTTCCTAAAACCTTAGTTAAAGAATTTAGCCGCTCATGCTTATGCAACAATCCATGACAACCAATGAAGGAGACATAGAATAAATTGCACCAAAATGATAAGAATAAAATCCAAAATTCTAATTTGATGATTAAATTATAAATCCAAGAACAAAAATATCGAGTATGAAGAAGTCAATGTTTAAAAAAAATATCAAAAGTATGTAACTTATTAGAAGCATAAACTAAGGGTACTTACAATGTCCAAAAATAACAAGGGAAAACTAATTAAAAAAACTAGGAAAACCATGTCGATAGTGGTTTCATCTCTAACAACAAGTTGTTAGGATTGGTTATGACTTATTGCCTACTGTCGTCGCTCTCTTTTGGCTTCACTGGTCCACAACTCGTAGCCTCTCCCTAAGAGTCTTAGGCTTCTAATAATTGTCACTCCAATTTCTTTTCAGCTTCAAGGGTCTTGAGTCTGCTATCATTACGACTCCGTACCATGATTCATAGTTAGCCCTTACGACTCGTGGTCTACACTTGTCACTAGTGAAGCTTCAATCCTCAGGCCCTTACATTCTATTCCCAGTATGATTTTATTCTATGATTTTTAGTTTGAAATTACAGTCGTAGTATTTTATTACTTCATTAGGGGAACTCAACTTTGCCTACTATTAACACTATAGTTGCACACTACGACTTTTAGTCACTTATTATGAGTCGTGTTCAATTTATACTTTCTTCTTCAGCTCAAATATTGCAGTTGTTATCCTCATAAATTTGGCTATGCATCTTAAGGTGACTTGATGACTCGTAGGTTGATCAGTACCTTAACTTTTCAGAGCTTTTTATGCTTTATTCAGTCAAACACCATTTCTAACCTAATTTACCTGCAGTACATACAAAACACACATCATATTAGATGAAATGACCCAAGTCAATGCATAATTTCACCGTTTTAAGCATTGAATGTCCCATGAAATCACATCACATCAACACTCTCAACATATAACTTTTGTAAGTCCTCAGGCAAGAAAACACAAAACAAACAAAGAAAATGCTTACTGGGAAGATCCTAAGATACCATTGGCAATAGACTTATCAATAATTCCTCAAAACACTTTACCCTCCTCCTATTTTTAACTTTTTTTCAAACTCAATTGTGTATTTATTTGGTACAACAATGTGACATGCATGAATCAAGTAATGGCACTGTACTACCAATGATTAACTAGGCATATCTACAGTACACTACCCAAATATATGAACAATCTAACTATGTATCCATGCACCCTCACAATAAAAAGAGTCCCTATCGCTTAATTTGATCAAAACATTCCTCCAAGTATGATTAAGAGATGCTCACACTCTCAAAGAAGATCCAATCAGTATATACAGAATACAGTAGGCATGCTCATATGCTCTCTAGTTGAGTTTTCAAATAGTCAGGTTAGGATCGTTATAGGGATTTATTAGGCTTGTAACGTAGAATTGAAGATGGTATGGTATATTTGAGGATTTTTCTAGTGACTTAGCCTCCTTGGCACAACAATTATTTCAAGGTCCACTATTTTACCAAATTTTTTTCTATTCCGCCAATATTTCTCTTGTTTTATTATATTTATTGCTTATTTAGCTTGGGTGTGATTTATTTTATTCTTTATTTTTCTTATATTACAAATCTTTCTTTGTTTTTTTTTATTTTCATTTTCTTTTCTTTTTTATTTTTCTACCACACCCAACCTACTCACTTCTCATCTACTTCCTTTCTTCCTATCTACGATTCTTTACGCAGCATTATTATAGCCACTCCTCAGCATAGGAGATTTGTCTGAGTTAACGTGCACAGTGTACAAGGTGGACTAGGTCCAAAACATGTTCATTGCAATTAAGTATAGTAAGGTGAATTGGTGTGAACGAAAATATACGACTACTTAGCTCAAAATTAGCATCAAGGGATTAATATTTTATTTGGTTGGATAATTAGGCTAAAGTGGACTCATCACAAAAATATCCTTTGTTCATCTCCTAACTGACTACCCTAGAACATAGGAAAGAGCAATCGGGCAAGTCATCAGTTCTATACATATCGAGAACTAGGTAACGTCTCATAGACATATTGTACAAGATCATATCACTAAGCACTATCTATCCAGTTCATGAAATTGTTCACCTTAGTTATTACTTCCATAATTGTAATGTCATTACCAGATTCCTAGTAGTCACACACATCAAAAAATCACACACTTATCAAAATATTTAAAGTGGGTATCATTTACACAAACAACTTTAGGTCAATTATTCAAAACACATCAAATACCTTAGGTACACATTCTCTTACTAATTAAACATCATACAACACAAACACAACACAAAACATATATTTAAACTAAAATAGACATGCCAATTCCGTATTCAAAATGAAGATCATGGGAAACAAAACATGACAACAAAAACCTGTGACGGCTAAATAGAATACCCCAACCCGTAATTAAATTCTTATGCATTTCCCTTAGTATATTAAAATATAAATTAAGGAGTAAAGTCATACTTGGGCATAATAAGTGCTATCTCAAGCAGTATCAGCATGTGAGGCCTCAGTGCTGGCCCTACGCTCATCATCAATGGCACCAATAGTGATTAGTGTGCCAAATTCAGAACTTGCACTAGTTGTGGCTGGTGCATTCAGTTGTGGCCAAGGCAGCGAAGCTATAATATTGCTAAAATTAGTAAAGTCTATAGGTCGGGAACAACCATACCCTACTGCTATCTCTCAGACCCTTATCTAGAGGTCTCGCTCACTTTGAATACTAGATTCTTTCATAATGTCAACCTTATTCTTTATTACTCTCTTTCTTTTTTTCATTTCTTTCTCTCTCACCAGCAACACTATCACCCACTATGGGGGTTGAACCTCAAACATCCTAAATATCTTTATATTTTACCTCCATGTAGATCTACTTAATAATAGGTATAAATAGGAATGGTCTCTCGTGCAGCTCTTTAACAGCCTTCTTGAGCTCATCTATCTCATCCTGTATTCTAATTAAATTGGGCTAATGAATACCCTCTAACCTCCAGTTGATCCACTCTTAAACCTATTAAACCATGATTTCAGCAGTCTTATCTCATCTTTTATCATTCTTTTAAGATAAAGTATTTACTCATAATTTAATTAACGTCACTTATGTCTCCACTATACCCAGTCTATTTCTTTTCTCAGATAAAATAATGCGACATCAATGAATAACCAACAAGGACTGATCTTGTAGTGAAGGTTATGGTGACATAGTTGATGTAGGAGTCCGGGAGTGAGAGATTCTTGCTGCATCAATAGAGGACTAAGGATTGCACTATAAAATCACTATTGAAGTGTCACCCATGTCGACAGACCATCTTGTATCAGTCTCTTGCTATCCAGCCTCAAATCCCTATCTAATTATTATTGCTCCCATATTTATAGCCTTAGAAATGGGGTTTGCAACATCATAAATTAATCCCAAATTAATATTGTTCCTTCGCTTGATTAAGTGATCAACATCTGGAATTCCTAGCACGCCCGCATCCAAATTTATTTTTGTCAATAAATAAGGGAATGCCAGGAATACGTCCATTCCCACCGCCCAATCTTGCTTCTCTCTAACCTTCAATTTAGCTACATCCAATTCATAGCCTGCCATAATACTGGTTATTAGGGCCACACAGTCTAGATTGTGTAATTATTCCCAGATATGCGACACAATATATGTTGCACAAGTGTCCACCATGCTATTTCAACAAAGTTTAGGTAACGCATTCTAATTTGCTGTAAAGTAGTTCCTGGTCATCCAACTACACAAATACCCTATTCTTGGTCGAACGAAAAAAGACGGCCATTCATGGAAAGTTAATCAATTTATATTTTGTGACGATTTGTTTTCTCTTAATTTTCCATATTTCTATCAAGCAAAAGTCAATCTCTATCTTGTTTATAGGTGGATGGAACTCTGAGCTATTTTATTTCCTAGAAATGGTCTGATTGGAGATGTTCACCTAAATATCTCTAATTATCACAGCAGCCATTGGGTGACCACCCTTTCTACAATTTCTTCTATCGACATGACCTTTTGAGCTCATCTAGTATGCTGTATAAAACCACATACTAGTACAAGACTAAATTGGCTCGTATCGGTGTTCATCCTTTTGAAGTGGTATTTCCTAAACTGTGTATCTCAAGAATGCTTATGATTGTTATATTTTGTTATTTATATCTCCCTTTCTATGGATTGCTCGTGGAAGGGTCTGTAGTAACACCTTCGTTATATATGTCCTGCATTTTAGGGTACCCCATTATTTAACAATGGGCACCAGAGTGGGCTCTGTGGATATAAGATTATGGGGTAGTTATGGTCGGTTCCTTTTTATAGGGGTATCACTCTCCTCACTCTATCCCTCTTATTTTGATTCAGACTATTCATTCTCCTCCTTGGTGCCATACTCCTTATCATCATTAGTTTTTGTCTTCCTTATCAGACTAGGATGATGAATGAGTTAATGATTTGCTACGATTTTTCATCCTACATACTATTATTCATTATGTGACATTCTATAAGGTTTCTTTGGCACCTTGAGGTCACTTCTCCTATGCCCCCACCTAACCAGCCAATGGATATTCCTTGACTAAGCCTCTTGATTCAACAGTTTCCTCATTAATAAGTTGATGCATGGATTTTTGGGTCAGGATTTTTTGGGGTTTTCTTATTTTATGATTGATTCTCTGTAAAATCACCTTTTGGAGGCATTGTTACCTATTGAAATAAACCTGTTAATACATCCTACAAAATAGAAAGAAAAGTAAAAAAAAATTATTTCTGTGTAATAAGGACTGAGTACCCTATGACTCAAGGTATATTCGTATGCTTAGGTACAATTCATTTTGAGATTCAGAAGGTAGAAGGATGCGTAATCAATATTCACTGTTTATGTAATGAGTCTCCTAACGAGTCGTCATGTTAGACTACACCTCGTTACCAATACTCATTATATGTCCAAAAATACTTTCCAGATGCAATATCATTTTAAGTCATTACAAGTACTTACAATAAGTCGTATAGAGTGAATATGTCTCATGAAGATCAGTATTAATGTTAGCAGAACCCACACCGTTCTAAGAAACTATGATACCAATTGTTACGAGTTACTTAATGCTCGTTAGGTAATCCTATGAGTCATTAAAAGTCTCATAGATACTATAACATGAGTTTTTAGAAATTTCTTGCTCCAATTCTCAATACCAACATTACAATGTACATTCAAACAATATTAACAACTCCTAATTAATCCCCAGCAACAACATTTACCATAACTTATGTTTTTACTCCCATTATTGCATTACATTCAATTTACTCAAGAATACGACATTATTGTTGGTTCTCTTATGTAACAGTTTGCAATAAATAAATACAAGTAATTCACACAAGGATGTATTAGTTTAGAATTTAGGAATTTAAATGCAAAAATACTTATTGATTGCCTGCTCTGGATTCGTTCGAGGCTAAGCTATTTGATTTTGTGACCTAATTCTTGTGTCTTTTGACCTTTGGAGCTTTTAATTAGTTGACTTTAAATTTAAGGGGTGAATGTAGTGTGTTATTGTGTTGGATTAGTCAATTAAAGGAATAGAGGGAGTCATCAGGTTCAAAATTGGGAATGTGGACCTTTTTTGAATTAATTTCCCCTATTTAAACAATGGGTACCAAACTTAGTTGACTTATTAGGACCTTGGCGTCGAGCCTAGTATCAAGTCCTTATAATGATTTGTTAGATGTGATAATTGATCATAGAATCCTCCGTAATGATTAGAGACTTACTTGGGTCCCTAATCATCATGACTCAATGTGATGAGTCATAGTCACTGACTGTGACTTATTTTGACAGTCATGATAATTCTAGAGACCAAATACCTGATATTGGTCTAAGTCCCAGCTTCCAATAACTCTTGATCACAAGTTATGATGTATGATTATGACTCGTGATGTGATCCATATAACCTGGTACCAGAAATATTTTCTAGTTTATTCCTGCAATCTCGAGCCCTGCATATTGAACACATAAGTTACCCTACAATCAAATAAGTACAAAACATGGGTTACCTCCCACTCAGAACTTGATTTAACATCGTGACACAACGTGGCTAGGTTAGATACTCAATTTTTACTAACTAGCCCCATGGGTTGCTTCCCATGCCATGCGTTATTTAACGTTGTCGCATGACACAGTTGCCTTGGTTACTCAAACTATTCCTAGGATCAACTCCTCAACCACTTTTACTTATTTAGTGTTTCCCATGTAGTGGTTCACCCTTTTTCCATTCACCATGAATGAGGCTTCAACATCACCCTTCAGTTCTATAGTACTATATACAAACACCCTTACCATGGTGAATGGTCATGCCCTCTAGACTTCAACTTGCCAGGAAACAAGCAACATTTCAAATTATACAACAAGACTGGATCACCGAGCTCAAAACTATTTTCTCCAATTTTTGATCATGATACAACTTTATCGTATCTTTATATAGAATAGAGCTATCATAAGACCAGAGTTACAACTCAACCAACTCATTCACCTTGCTAATTCTCAACTTTGCTGCATAATGCCACTCAAAATTTATCTTTTTCGGCACCCGAAGTGACTTGTGCTCAAGTTCAATAGGCTAATGGCATGCCTTTCCATACAGAAGCTGATATGGAGAGGCATCTATGGGTGTCTTATAATCTGTCTGATAGGCCAACAATGCATCATCCAACTTTCTCGACCAATCAGTCTTGTTGTCCTTCTTAGTCTTTGCCAACATGGACATGATCTCTCTATTAGATACATCAACTTGTCTACTCATCTGAGAATGGTAAGGTGTTTCTACCTAATGCTTCACACCATATTTTTCGATATACTCTTGAAAAACTTATTATAGAAATACGACCTACAATTACTAATTATTGAATGCGTAGTGCCAAATCGATAAAATATGTGTTCCTTTAGAAATGTAGAGGCACTTCTACCTTCATTATTGGGGAGCGCTACCGCTTCCACCCATTTAGACACATAGTCAACTTTAGAAAAAATATATTTCAAACCACAGGAATTTACAAATGGACCCATAATGTAAATCTCTCATACATCAATTAGTTCTACCCCCTGAATAGCAGTCAAGAAGAGTTCATGGTATCATGAGATAATGTCTTGAGGTTGACATTTTTCATAGGCGAGTACAAAGTAATGAGAATCCTTGTAGATTGTAGGTCAGCAATACATACATTGAAAGATTTTATGGGATGTGCGGGTTCCTCGATGGTGACCCCCAACAGGTAAAGTATGAAAATCCTCAAGAATACTCATTATCTCCACCTCTGTTAAGCATATACGAATAATACCATCCACAAAAATCTTGAATAAAAAAGACTCATTATAGGAAAATATCCTCACCTCATGCATAAACTTCTTTTGTTGTTGGAAAGACAAGTCTTCTTGGACAGGATCACTTTCTAAGTAATTGACAAAATCAACAAACCAGGGGATTAGGACCTGCAATGCCGGAAAAATCTCCTCTTCAATAAAATTATCATTGATTTTATGCCCGTACCCTATTTTTTTGCATTGGTTCTCCTTAAAGTATGGACAACTGATCCGTAACTAGATTTTTTGTGCATTTTTGGTACTTCAATGCAAAATAAAATTCTTTCAACAAGAGAGAACAATGAATAAATCTTGGTTTGGAATTTTTGTTTCCATTAGGTATCTCAATGATGCATGATATATATGAATAATTACCTAGGTCCCAATCAAGTAAGATCAAAATTTTTCAAAGGCAAAAACCCATGCTAGTAAATCTTTCTTGGTAATGGTATAGTTCTTTTGAGCAGGGTTTAACGCCTTATAGGAATAGTAAATTAGTTGAAGGATATTTTCTCATCCTTTGCATAGACAACACCTAAATCCATACCACTTGCATCACACATAATCTAAAATTGTATGGACTTGTCTAGGGACACAATGATAACCAACCCCAAAAAAATTATCAATAAATACCTCAACTCTATCTTTCGCCATGTCAGAGAATATCAATATCATGCATCTATAAAAGTTTCCTTGAGCGTTAAATGACCCAAATGGAATTCTCTTGAATGCAAAAGTCCCATAAAGGCATGTAAAGGTTGTCTTTTCTTGACCTTTGGGAGAAATAGTAATACAATTATAACTTGAATACCCATCAAGAAAATAATACTATCTGTTCCATAAATGGCATGGGAAAATGGTCCTTCTGAGTTCATTTATTTATCTTTTTCTAATCCATGCATACTCTCTAGTCTGTGACTGGTCTCATTGGCACTAGCTCATTTTTCTCATTCATCGCTATAGTAATTTTGATTTTATTTTGGATGCATTGAATAAAACTGACCCACTTTCTATCTGCAATACGATAAACTACATATGTATCCTACCGCTTGATAATTTCTTTCTTTACCACCTCCTGCATAGGAGGATTTAGTCAATATTTATGTTAAATACTAGAAACGCAGTCCTATTCAAGAAGAATTATGTGAGTACAAATGCAAGGTGGAATACCAAAAACATTTATAATTGTATATCCTATAGCTCTTTTGAACCTCTGAAACACTGGTAACAATGCCTCTACCTCAATATTAACCAACTTTGCTGCAATAATAACAAACAAGGTATTGTCTGCCCTAAAAATACATTAAGAAAGTGAGAGATGATACAAGCCAAATAGATATCTATACTTTTGAAGACATCATTGGTGGCCAATGCATAAAAACTCAAGACTTGGTCACCTCGAGGACACAAGAACATACATAGAGAACCCGTTTTGAACATGACATAAAGCAAACCCGTGTGTGGAAGATTTCGTGGGGGCTTACCTTTGATGCCAACCCGAGTACACAAGTGTTGAAGCATGACCCCTTGGTTTTGGAGCATTGAAGAAGAACCCTTCATTAAGGGTATTTTGGGGATCACACTTCTTGGAAAGACACTCCATGACTACCCCTTTCATTAAATCTATTATGATTATTTTGCTATGTAATAAGCTAGCCTATAAATAGTCTACTATTAGGTCATTAGCTCTTTAGTTGATTATGGATATCTGAGAGTCATTGAAAGACTTTTTCTTCTATCTTTAAGAGTGTAGTGTAGGGCTTGGAAAATCCAAGTAGTGTAGGGATTAGGAAAGCCATTATTAATTCTTTCTTAGAAATGGTGGTTGTAAGGTAGATTTGATTCCCTTAGCGGTCACCATAAGAGTTTGGTATTTTTATTGCTAGTCTTAAAGGTATTATCATTTGATACATGGTTTGGTTCCTTTTTCTTGGAATCTCGTATGTCAAGCTATCTATCTTCCTTTATTGCATTTGTTTGTTATCTTGTTTCTCTTAGTCTTTATCTCTTTAAGTGATTCTTCTATCATTTGGTATCAGATACAGGTTTGGTTTTATTCCAATAAAATCAATCTTGGGATTGCTATCTAGAAAATTAATAAAAAAAGTGTCAAATCAGAAAATTTCAAAAAAACTTGTTATCCAATTTTTATCCGTAGGACAAAATTTTAGGTCTGAGATTTTTTTGTCTTTTGGTGTTTCTAGTGTTACATTCTTGTTCCCTACACTATTAAAGTCTATAAATTGAAAATCATAAAAAAAAGAAGTGTTAAAAATCAAAAATCCCAAAAAAGTACTATTCCCATTTTTTACCGTAGGCCAAAATTTGAGTTTTTGATTCTATGTTTTTCTTGTAAATTTAGTGTTAGATTTGTGTGCTCCAACACTATAGGAGTCTGGATCTTGAATTTTAGCTATTTTTAGATTATTTTGAGGCATCCACCATTGTTGAACTTGAAGTTAAAGAAACTTGAAAGGTGGATCTCAAAATTGGAAGGGATTTTGTAAGATTTGTGGCTTGAAAATGTGATATTGGTGTTTGGGAGTTTAAAGTGTGATTGAATCATTCAATTTAGAGTTCATTTGGGTTAGGTTCCATTTTTGAATGTTCTTGATCTTCTTCATGTTCTTCATATGTTGTTGAAGAAGAACATTCAAAAAGTGGTGGTTTGATCTAAAAAGAAGAAGAAAGAGAGTGTGGTCATTGTTTTAACAAAGAATATTCCAAGCATATTCAAAGTCTTCCATAGGAAGAAAAAGTCCAAAACCATCAAAAAAGGAATATTCTCAAAGAAGAGGAAAAGAGGAAGTACAAGGGAGGATCACAACAAATTCAAACTCTTTTGAGCTTGAAAAAGGGTCCATTCTTTGTGTTTTCTTCACCAAAACCAATTACCACACTATAAAGAGGAAGATTGCTGAATTTTAAATTGAAAACAAGTCAACTCCAAATCGTTGACCAATTTTGACCAAGGCTGCGACGTCATTAAAGTGCCACATGATCAACTTTCAAAATAACTTAAAGCTCAAATTTAGGTTCTAAGTTCCTTTTCTTTGTTTCTATATTTTCATTTCTTGATTCTAGAACTAATTAACAACTAGTAATCACCTACTTTGTTGTGAATTAGTTGTTTAGGTCCATTTTCTTCGTGTTTTCTTTATTTGTATGCTTTCATTATTTTGATTCATTGAATTTCTTTGTTTCAAGTTCGTAAGTAAATTTTATTTTATGTCTTGAGTAAATCAAACAAGAATCTATTCTGGAAGCTAAGTAGTGATTGACATCTTATTGACTACCGGAGTATTAGCAAATTTCAATATTCGCCGCTCCAATTGTGATAATCACAAAGGTGAGTATATACGAGTGTTGGTAAGGAGCTTTTACTACTAATCTTGTTTGTTTTATTTTGTTTGTACAAGTTTATATAAGGGGAACATATCTTGGTAGCCTCAGACTATTTTGACTACAACATGGGAGACTATGATTGTAGTGAGGGATTTTATGGCTTCGATGATGTTGGAGATTATGGGGTCTATGAATATAGCCATGATCAAAACATTGGTAGAATTGAGTGTTATGGTTTTGAGGGAGAAAATGAGGTGAAAGTAGTTCCTGGTGCTTATGGTGAATATGGATATGATGTAGGGCCTTGTGACAGTTCTTATCATGAAGTTGGTGCATGTGAGGAGTCTTACACTTCCCACTCTGAACCGAGAATTGGTGTGAGGTATAATTCCTTCCGTCACAAATCTTATGAGATCCATGATGAGAGTTCACATGTAGAGTATGAATATTCATATACTTCAGCTTGTAGTATATCTTATCAAGGTCGAAGTGGTGTGAATTGGTATACTAGCTATAGTGTAGGTTGTCCTGTGAGAAGAAGAGAGAATACATCTCCAAGGTCGAGGGTTACTCATGTGCCCATGGGTCGTCCTAAACTCTACAATGTTGATCCTAGGAGAAGGGTTCACTCCGAAAAGGTAAGCATTTATGAGGTACCGAGCTGTGTCCTTATGCTAGATGATTAGTGACATAAAAACTACATTATGCCACCTATGGCTGACTATTTAGAGTTATTTCGACAACCTTTACTTGTTCCGTATTCCTTGGACGAGTATAAGGTTAATGAGAGAGTGAGAATTGTCTTCACCAAATTTGAATACTGGAAGAAGGTGTGGTGCGATATCTTCCCCTTAACACCAGGTTATGTATGCTTGGGTTATGATTGGTTTGCACATCATAGAGTTCCAAATGTGCTAAATTGTCCTAAGGTTGTAGTGGACCCATGGGGAAATTATCTCTTTACCTCAATTCTTCCCAATCCACAAGGAGATGTGATAACTTACTCCAAGCTGAATAATTATGAGAGATGAAAGATTGAAAGAAATAATGGTGTGAAAGGTGTCAATCCAAGAGTGGAAAAAAAGAGGTTTTGTGGAGTGAAGTGAGGGAGTTGACACCAAACCGTGCTATCTATGTTTGTCCTTCTATTTCTAAGGACATATGTGTAGGTACTAACATGGAAAGTGGAGGAGCACAAGGACAAGGAGAAGTTGCTACCGAATCATGTGGGAAACCTTCACACCACGAAAAAGAAGAATCTACTACAGAACTTCAAGGTAAAATAGCTAACTCTGACACTTTTGTGCATGTGAATGATAATTGTGTGGATAGTAGCCCATTAAGTGTGGGTAGTAGCTTACCTATTTGTGAGTCTATTGATTTTTTTCCTCTTATTGATGATGTACTTGTTGTGAGTGTGGATACACTAGTTGATCCTATTGATAACCGAATTGAATCTTTTTGTAAGATCAATTCAAGTCCACCTAGTGTTGAAGCCATTGTGTTGAATGATAATACATCATCTATTGATTCTTCTCCCCTTGATGATAATGTATATATTGTGAATGTGGATACACTAGTTGATCCTATTGATGACCGAATTGATACTTCTTGTAAGATCAATTTTTATCCACCTAGTGTTGAAGATAATGTGTTGAATGATAGTACACTATCTTGTGGGAATTGTGTTGATCAACTTATGTGTGAAATTTGTCCACCACTTGAGGATATGTGTGATGTGTTTAATGAATGACAAGTCAGTAATGATATTGAAAATGTTGATCAAATAAATAGGAGTGACCCCTTTAGTATGACCTCTAGAGAATGTTCTACTCTCAGTTTTACTCACAGGGATAATAATGTGCTTAAAGCATCTTTTATACTTGATAATGTTCTTTTAGATAATGGATTTACATGTTCCATATCCTCTTCATGGATAGATCCTTCTCTCTCTAAGGAAAATATCTTTTTTAAAGATGATGAGTTCATTCCTAATGAACCTAGTGGTGAGAATGAAGTTAAAGGTATAGCTTGTCTTGAAAGCTATAGCCTATATGCCAACCCACTATGGTGTGACAACATTCCTCCTAAAGATGGAAATATCTTCTAGAAAGATGAGAGTACTCTTGGGGGAAGGGAATGTGAAGTCTTGGAAAGGAATGATTAATTCGGTGATGATAATTTTGTCTTGCTTTATTTCTTAAGAAACCTAATAACTGATTTTTCCTTGATAATTGATTGTGGTTGTGATCCTTTATATGACACCCACCCATGTTTGATGACTATTATGATGAATTGCTTGATTCTTGTAAAGACTTAAGTAACATTTCCTTCGATTATGGTGGTGGTATGTGTCTACTTGAGGGTAATTCCATAGAAAGGAAAGGTGTCCATTGTGTGGAAATTACTTCTTCTACAATGTGTGACCTTATTGTTAAGAGTACTCATGGTGATGATATTGAAACTAGTACTGAGTACATATAGGAGGACACCTTAATTGAAGTTGACTTGAATGATACCTTTCTCCACTCTATATTTGCTTTTAATGATATATATATGCTATTGTAGAGAGTATATCTTGTAGTTTTGGTGAAGACTATGAGGAAAGAGAGTGTTGTCTAAACCTGTGTCTATGACTACTCTTTCCATTTGACCCCGGTGCCAAATATGGAAATGGTTATGTTGGTGCACCCAACTTGTTTCTTGGTATACATGAAAAGCAAATTGTCATTCTTGAAAACCAGAGAGCAAAAGTGTCATTGTCTTCTTAGGGTAATGCTTCTAAATGTGCATTCTTGCTTGACACACTTGTTCTTAAGTTGCATGAATCCAAACTTGTGGATGCCAAGTTGTCTATTTGTTTGAAGGAAAGAGTGTGTATGTTCTTAAATGCTTTGTCTTCACCCATGCACGTATTTATACTTGATTCATTCCTATACTACATCTTTGGCTATGATGACATCCATGCTAATTTCGAGTTTGCATTAAGTTGAGGCAGGGGTCTTATTGGTTGGTCCACTTGTTTGATTGATAAGGCTATGTGGGATTGATGAACTTTGAGACCAATAGTGGCATCATGTTAGATGAGGCCACTTGAAGAGGTAATGAAACAATTATGCTTTATGGTTCCGAAGACAAGGGTAGATTTACCTTTTAGACTTACTGATACCATTAAGACCTTTGTAGTTTCTTTATCTCTTGATAATTTTCATAGCTATTTCCTTTGTAAAATTCTTAGTAAGATTTACATGACTAAGACAAAGGATTCATGGTTATATCTCAAGTATATACCACCTTGGCATGGTGAACTTTTTTTTTGTACTAACCCTACCCCTCATGCCATGAGGAAGTTCTGCTTGTTTGTTCTTCCTTTAGTTTGGCAAGGTATGGATTCGATGTCGAATCCTTTTCAAGAAGGGGAGGATGATACAAGACAAATGGCCATCAATGCTTTTGAATACATCATTGGAGGCCAATGCATAAAGAATCAAGAATTGGTCACCTCAAGGACACAAGAACCGGCATAGAGTACCCATTTTTAGCATGACATTAAGCAAACCCGTGTGTGGAAAATTGCGTGGGAGCTTACCATTGATGCTAACCCGAGTCCAAAAGTGTTGGAGCATGACCCCTTAGTTTTGGAGCATTTAAGAAGAACCCATCATTAAGGGTATATTGGGGATTACACTTGTTGGAAAGACACTCCATGACCACCCCTTTTATTAAGGGTATTTTTACTATTTTTCTCTATAGTAAGCTAGCCTATAATTAGTCTTCTATTAGGTCATTTTCTCTTTAGTTGATTATGGATATTTGAGAGTCATTGAAAGACTTTTTCTTCTCCCTTTGAGAGTGTATTGTAGGTATTTGAAAAGTCAAGTAGTATAGGGCTTGGGAAAGCCATTATTGATCCTTGCTTAGAAACGGTGGTTGTAAGGCGGAGTTGATTCCCTGTTGTTATTACGGGTCTTAGGGGTCTTATTGTTTGATACATGGCTTGGTTCCTTTTTCTTGTAATCTCGTATGTCAATATATCTATTTTACTTTATTGCATTTGTTTGTTTTCTTGTTTCTCATAGTCTTCATCTCTTTAGGTCATTCTTCTATCAAGAGGGGAGGCCTTCAACTCAAAGATTAGGGGCTCCTCAATAGTTGGTCGAATGGGAGGAGTGGTTCTATTTTTCACATCCAGATCAAGCTTCTTTGTAGCATAAGTGTAAGAACCTCTCCCATACAGAGTGCCCACCATCAAGTCATATTCCTCAATTCCATTATTATCAAAATTCATAATGACTGATTCTAATGCCTTAACTACAAGTCCCTCTTTAATGGGAACAACAAAATCATCAACACAGACATGACTCGTATATCATCAGGAAACTTTATCGACTGGAACACATTGAAGATCACTTGCTCATCGATCAGTTTGAAATTCAGCTGTCGCAATCCCATATCAACCAATGCCCTACCTATAGCTATGAAGGGTCTTCCAGAAGTTATATGGACTTTTAAATTCCACCTCATAGTCAATAATAACGAAATCACTCAGAAATTTGAAGGATGATACCTTTTTTAACACATCACAAGTATTACCAATATTTGATAAGTCATCAATAATCTCTTCGATGTTGGCCTGGGTGCCCCTAATACCAATTGCTTATAAATTACCAACTACATCAAATTAATGCTTGCTACCAGATCATATAAATCCTGAGAAAAGTTTAAGGACACAATAGTGAATAGAATAGTGAAGGCTCCTGGGTCCTCCTTCTTCTCTACGAATAATCTAGAAGCAACAACACTACAATGGTGCACATTGTCAGCGGTCTCAAAGCTTACTCTTTTATTTCTAGTAACAAAAACTTTCTTAAACTTTACATATCCAGGAATTTACTCAAATGCATCAACAAGGGAAATATTGTCAGAAAATTACTTCAATATCGATAGGAACTTATGATATTTACCTTTTTTTTATTTTTTTAAGACCTTAGGGAAAAGGTGGGAGAGGCCTCGAAATAGTGTGCAACACCAGCTCATCAAACCTCCCCTTTCCATTTATTCTTATCACCAATATATTTGACACCAATTGATTTTTTAAATATTTTTATATGTGTCTCAGTACTATATCACTCATCACCATCATTTCTTGGCTCTTCCGCAGCAACCATAGAGAGATCTACGGTGGTTTTACCACTCTGTGTAGTAATGGCATAACAATGACTACCATTTTTTAGATTTTACATTTTATTGATGGGAATAGTGCCAGGTTGTGTCGGATTCAATGTAGCCAACATATGGCCAAACTATTGCTCTAGTTGTTTTCTTGCGGTGGCATGAGACTCGACTTTCTGGTTCAGCGTTGATATGTCCGCCCTAATTGCCTTAAGGCAGCTTTCCTAACTCTCTTGGACTTTTAAAAACTTGGAAAACATTTCTTCTATTCATTATTCACTATCACGACTGCCAGGTGGAACATATTTTTCACTCTCATCTTTATAGTCATCTTTACATCTTCAATCACGATCTCTTTTTGTACTTCTTTCTCCGTATCTATCACTATAGTAGTTCTGACCTTTGTTTCTGTTCTCCTATGCTTGGAAACCCTCCAATTTTTTATCCAGATACTTTGCTTACTTAATTAGATTAGACTCATAAGCCCTGGAAATAAACCCTTGTTCCCCTAGTGCATCCACTTTTTTAGAGTTTACTTTTTTAGAATCCATCACTGTAAATTATTTTTTAATCGACCAATTATCTATTCTGAGCGGTGCAACTTCTTGTTCAACTGAATCATTACCTACTCTATAGTAAGCAAAAGATCCAATGATAAAAATACCAACACCCCTATCATTTTCCCGAGAATGTGATCCTCGGTTAGTGACAAAGATTTTGTCTAGCATTTCCTGCTCCATATCCCAACAAGGATGGATAAGTGCACCTCTAGATATTGTGTTTTGCATCACCCTAAAGCTTGTATTCAAGGATCTATAAAATATCTCCAGCAAATTAGACCCTAGAATCTAATTATTAGGTACTTGCTTAACTTCTTTTCAAACTAAAACCAATCCTCATACATTGACTCGGGAAGCAATAGCCTGAAGTTTTAAATATCATCTTTTAGTTGTAGGATTTTGGTAGGAGGAAAAAAATGGTTCAAAAAATATATATGAAACTCCTTCAAAGTTGTGATGAAGCCTCTAGGAAGTTCCACCAACCACAATAATGCTTTTCTGATCAACGAGAATGGCAACAACCTGAATCTTAATGCTTCTTGATTCACCTACGGAATGGTATACGAAGTGCAGATATAAGTAAAATTGGCAGGACACATTTTAGCATCATCTGTCAACAAGTCCAAAAATAAGCCCTTAAAATTCAGCAGCTGGATCACTGCACTAATAATATCGAACTTAACATTTGGAGGGTAGAGCAGGAGGAATAATGGCTTCTATCTTAGTAGGCTCAACACATCCCATATCCTCATCTTCATCATATGGTGGTAGATACTAATAATATGCTTTCATTCAAGTTCTACCACCTAATAATCTATATTAATCATGATCGAGTGCTACTTGACAATCATCCTCTTATCTCGGCTAAGCTAGCTCTGTTTGCTGATCAAACGAGCTTCCTTAACCTACCTTCTCTTGTTAGTAGCTTCTGCTAATATCAACTCCATATATATATATATAATATTATATGGATAACCAGGAGAATGAGAAGTTAATGTGTGAGGGTCATCCCAAACCCCTTCTAAATCTCCTGCCCATACTAGTTCACTCATCTTATGATTAGGCTATAGTAGTTTTTATCATTTAGAATTCAATGCAAGAAATTAATTGCCTCAACTCTAACTATTATGTATACATTGGTGTATACCCAACTAAAAATAGAAAATAAAATACCCAAAACTTCAGAAATTCCAATAAACAACTCAACGCCATATTCCCCAACAAAGGGACCAAAATTTGATATCTCCCAAAACTACACTCCGATGAAGTACATTACGGTGGATGCCTAATATAGTAACTCAAACAAGGTTGGGGTTGAACCCATAAGCACTATGTGGAATTATCTCCTAAATTTAAAAAAATCATGGGCAGTGAAGAACAGTAAATAGGGGTTTTGAAAGTCACAATAACACATAACCGAACTTGAGTGCCTGAGGTCGTAAACAATAGAAGACGAACACTAGGATTGTGTACCCCCTGGGTTCTTAATTCTGTAAGTTTAACATGTTCAATTCACCTATCTCACTGCTCTGCAGACGAAGACTAACAAGTTATGTATTTTCAACCATCTTGTCAATGCCTTGATAAATCTCACACTTCACTATTTGAGTCACAAGGCATCGCCTTAATATCACTTGTCCATGACCCCAGTACAAATATCACCTTTTGGGTCTCAAGTTTCTTAGTTGAGGCTTGAGAGCCGTGAATCACTATCGTCATCCCCCTTTCCCAAGTCTAAACTCCCTTAAGAGGATGATCTTGAATATAGGAAATTCCCAAGATTCTATAGTAGCTTAGAAAATAGTCAATACAAAGAAGATTACATTACATACAATCTCAACAATCTAGATGAATATCCCACTTTTCCTATGTTGTTAATACGACAGGATTGTGGGAACACTAGTTAAGGAATTTAGCCACTTATGGTTATGCAACAATCCATGACAAACAATGAAGAAGACATAGCATAAATTCCACAAGAATGATAAGAATAAAATCAAAACTCTTCAATTGATTATGAAAACAAAATCCCAAGAACAAAAATATTGAGTATCAAGAAGTCAATGTGTGCAAAAAAATATCAAAAGTATATAACATAATAAAAGTATAACTCAAGGGTATTTATAGTGTCTCAAAATAACAAAGGTAATCTAATTAAAAAAAATAGTAAAACTATATTGGCAGTGGTTACGCCTCTGGCAATGAGTCATTAGGACTCGTTACGACTCGTTTCCTGTTGTCGTTGCTTTCTTTTAGCTTTAGTGGTAAAGACTCATAGGGTAAACCCTATGAGTCGCATGCTGCTAATTTTAGAAAATCCAGTAGCTTCACCTTCAGGGGTCTTAAGTCTATTACCATTAAGACTACATACCACGAGTCGCCGTCAGCACTTACGACTCAGGGTCTTCACTTGTCAGCATTGGAGCATCAATCCTTAAGACCTTACATATCATTATAAGTGTGACTGTATGATACGATTCATAGTTTGACATTAAGACATGTAGTCTTCTATTACTCCTGGAACTCAGCTTTACTCACTATTCATACTACAGCTGCACACCATGATTCGTAGTCACTCCTTATGAGTCGTGGTCAGTTTATACTTACTCCTTCAGATAAGATCTTGCCATTGTTATCCTCACGAATTAGGTTTTGAGTCATAAGGTGACTTGACAACTGATAGCCTGATCAGTACTTCAACTTTTCAGAGCTTTTTCTCCTTTCTTAGTCCAACAACACATCCTACTAATTTACCTCAATACATAAAAACACATATCATATCCGATGAAACAACCTAAGTTAATGAATAATTTCAAAATTTTAAGCATCGAATGTTCCATTAAACCACGACACATCAGCTACTCAATACGCATCATTGGTTGACAGAGCTAAACCATTATATGATTTAAATAAAATGTGAGATATTGTAAGCTACGTCAATGTAAAAGGGGAAAATCTGGAAATAAACTTTGACATTATTGTGCATGAGTAGATCAATAAATCCAAGATAATAATGTAAAGATTACACAAATTTATCAACTAAATTTGCCCCGATAAGACAATATGTGTGAAAAAGTAAATAATCTAATGCAGGCCCCCATAAGCTTAGAGGGTACAATCAAAGGAAAGTAATTAAATGGGTAACCATAATCTACTAACTACTTTGCAATGATAAAAAATTCAACTGTTTTGCATCACATCATAACAAAATTACCAGTTGTCAAACGTGAACCAATGCATTATCATTAATAACTTAATCAATTGTCTGACTTCCACCAATTATTAAATCATCAATATCATAATCAATCTTTGTACTTGAACCAATTCTCATATCATCAATATTATAATCAATTGCTACACTTGAACTGGTGCTCATATCATCAATATCATAATCAATTGCTGAGTTTTACCATTAATAAAATCAGTTTGCAAAATCAAATCATTAAATATATAATCTCCTCAATCTCATAATAGACATTTTGAAGAATAAAATAACCGTATAAATGTCTTCTGAAACTATCTCAGGTGTTTGCCTAAGGTAGTCTAGATGGGCCCATTTCTAATCTTAGAATTCATTATAAGGAAAATTATACCCTAGACTAGGATAAGGTATCTAAACCCACTTTATGATGTTAAACATTCCATAATTAGCCCAAAGATAGAAACTCTACAAAACACATGATCATCTAAGTCAAAAGGGCCTAAATGATGATTTCAAGATAGCCTAAATAGTCCGACAAACCCAAATATCAACGATAATACCAATAACTCCTAAACCATATCCAAAATCAAGCATAGTATCATAATCATACTACGAATTAACTGAATCTTTGAAGAGGGCAAACCTATCATACCTAGACAGTAATGAAAAGACCGTCGAATATGCTAAACCAACTATCTTAACTTCAGAGAAGCATCGAGAAGGTGCCACACTATCAAAATCATAATCTACTTATTAAGATGAAACATCGATATAGATATAGCACTATTGTACTTCGAATCCAAATATTACATAAAAAATGCATGTGGGGACTATTCATGAAAATTGCATATTCTAAACCAACACAACATCCCCAATGCTCAAGAAACATT
Organism: Capsicum annuum; assembly: GCF_002878395.1. Classification (NCBI taxonomy): domain Eukaryota; kingdom Viridiplantae; phylum Streptophyta; class Magnoliopsida; order Solanales; family Solanaceae; genus Capsicum; species Capsicum annuum. The sequence goes on along the minus strand of NC_061114.1, from coordinate 153,510,875 downwards.
TACCCTAAAAATGGGTGAATTTCGAGCTCAAATTGTGCTAAAATTGAGTCACCAAGCTTCTAGGGTTTTTACATAAGAACGGTGGAAATTAATCATAAAAATAGTGGAATCTTAAAATAGATTTGAAGAAGAATTTATAAATTAATGATACTAAAGCTCTATAATCACCCACAACTTTTATTCTACGAACTTCCATGTTTTAGGGTTCCAATAGTTTGAAAATGGATAAGAAATGGTGAAAAAGGGCTGAATAGGCATACTTATACCCTTTCTAGGTTCACGACAAACAGTTAAGAGTGCTTCAGGTTATGTGACATTCAACTAGCTGAGAAAATATCGCATTCGTGATAATAGTATCACGTATGCGATACTTGCTCCACTGTAATGGGATTCACTTATGCGAAAAAAGTGTCACTTATGAGATACTTACTAGGGCTTGACAGATCGCTTAAGCAATCAAAGGCAATTTAGATGCTATGGACCAACACTACCTGAATGTTGGAAAAGTTTTCACCAATCTATTGAAATTCATCCAAAATCCTGTATATGCAAACGGACTATCCCACCCTATGAAATTCAACGTTTCAAATTCAATGGCATAATCAAAATTTCTATCCGAGGTCGTTTAGATAAAAAGTAAGTCTCACACCAACTTGTCATTTCTCTTAATTATCGACCAATACGTAAAAATTAGTTTGGGCGCCTTGAGACCCAAACCAAGGGTCCACCTAGTAAACAATCCAAATTCAAGAGTTGTTGGGATAGTCAGATTTAGCATATGAGAATATTTGGCAGATGTTTTTGACCGTCCGCTAATTTCAACAAATAAAAGCTTAAACATAGAGAAATGGCTCTAAAAAACAAACAAACTTCCATGTCACCAAACTATTAGTCCCGACAAGTCATAAATGACTTAGGGAAGCTATGGAAAAACTCTAAATGACAAAACGTGTGAAAATACAAAAAATGACCGGAAAGGTCATTACAATTTCCACTACTAGAATAACTTTTATCCACAATAGTAAAATATTAGGAAGTACCTAAATCCTCAAACAGGTGAGGGTACTAAGTCCGCATCTCACTCTTGATCTCTTGAGTAGCCTATTTTACTAGGCGGTGCCTCCATAAAACCTTAACTACTGGATTATCTCTAGTTTGGAACCACTTGACATTACTAGCCAAAATGAGCTCAGGTTCCTCCACGAAGGTCAGACACACAACCAATTGAATTATGTCCCAGCTAATCATATTAGATGGATAAGGAATGCACTACTGACATAAGAACATGGAACACATAATGGATACTAGAAAAATCTAGGGGTAAGGCTAACTCATAAGTCACCTCACCAACTAGGTAAAGAATCTCGAAGGGTCCAATGTATTTGGGGCTAAAGTTTCCTTTCCTCCTGAACCACATTACCCACTTCATGGGAAATACAAAAAGGAATACCCGATCACAAACTCAAAATCTCAAGGAACGAATTCGAGGATCAACTTAAGCCTTCAAACTACTATGAGATGCCTTAAACCTATCCTAAATCACCCTGACTCAATATAATGGCTCCTAAACCAAGTCAGTACCATGGGGTCTAATCTCAAAAGTCTAAAACCATCCAACAGAACTACGACATCTCCTGCCATATAAAGCCTCAAAGGTGTCATCTCAATACTCAAATAGTAACTATTATTATGTATAAACTCTACCAAGGCTAAGTCCTACTCCCACTGACCTCTAAAATCCATAACATAAGGTTGGAGCATATCCTCGAGAACCTAAATAATCCGCTCTAATTTTCCATCGTTCTATAGTGCAAGGCTTTACTAAGATCCACTTAAGTACCTAAATCTTCCTAGAAAGCTCTCCAAAAACTAAAAGTAAAAACTAAACCCCAATTCGAGATGATGGATATAGGGACACCATGCATCTGGACAATCCTACTAACATAGATATGAGTCAAACACTCAGCACTGAAGGATATCTAAATAGTAATAAAATATGTTGATTTGGTTAGTTGATCCACGATGACCTAAGGATCAACGAAACCATGACAAGAACGAGGCAACCTACTAACAAAGTACATGGTAATTTACTTCTCTTTCTACTTAGGAATGGGCAATCTTCGAATCATACCGCCAGATCACTGACTTTCATCCTTCACCTATTGATGACATAGGAAATTAAATACAAAGTCTGCTACCTCTCTCTTTGTACCACTCTACGAATAGTTTTGTCTCAAATCTCTATATATCATTAATGTACCCAGGTGAATAGAATATCTGGAGTTAAGAGCCTCGTTAAAAATTTATTGAATCAAGTCATTAACCCCCGGAATACAAATGTGCCTATCAAATATCAAGAAATCCTCAGAATTTGTGGTTTCCCTCTTGGACTCTCGAGTCAATATCTAATCATGGATTATTCAAAGTCTCTTATCCTCAAATTGATGATCCTGAATCTACTCAGATAACGAGAATTTCTCAACAAACTAGCAAGGATCCTTCGAGTGTCTGAAATGTTAAGTAATACTACCAAGTTGGCTTAGTGCTGAACGTCCCGTTCCAACAGCCTCTGAGAAACTGCAATATAAGCCAAACTACCCATACTCACTACTTTTTATCCTAAGGCATCCGCTACTATATTCTCCTTGCCTGGATAATACAAGACAGAGATTCCATAATCCTTAAGAAATACCAGCTATCTACATTGCCTAGAATTAAGCTCCCTCTGGGTCATAAGATGCTAAAGACTACATTGATCTGCGATGTTATCACAATGCATGCCAGAAAGATAATGCCTTTAAAGATTAACTATGAAAGCTACCATTACAAAATCCAAATCAAGATTGGGGTAGTTACGCTTGTGCACCATCAGCTACCTCGAAGAAACAAATAATAACATGACCCTTCTGCATCAACACCCAAATCATCTTAATATATAGTGATTCCCTCACCCTCAATAGGAAGATCCAAAATATAAGTCTAAATATGAACCTCCTTGAGCTTCATAAAGCTCCACTCACATTCCTTGAACCTTTTAAAAAAATATCCTTCGAGATTAATCTTGTCATAATTGATGCAATAATAGCAAAACTCTCAACAAATCGATGATAGTAACCAGCCAAATCAATGATGCTATGAACTGTAGTTGGAGGTGTAGGCATGGCCCAATCACGAATGGCCTCAATCTTCACTTGGTCTACTATAATCCTATCCTTAGACACCTTATGTCCAAGGAATGTCACTGACTAAAGACAATACTGACTCTTAGAGAATATTTCAAAAAGAATAGGATCTCTCAAGGTTTGGAACACAATCCTTAAATATTCTGCATGCTACTCTTTACTCCCCAAATCAAAAAAGATGTTACCAATGAATATAATCACAAAGGAATAAAAATAAGGTCTGAACACTCAGTTCGTCAAATCCATAAATGCGGTTGGAGCACTATTCTATCGAAAAGATATCACTATGAACTTATAATGACCTTAACAGGTCCTAAAGTTTGTCTATGGGATATACTCAGCTCGAATTCTCAACTAACGGTAGCCGAACCTCAAATTATTCATAGAGAACACTGCTGCTCCCTGAAGCTGGTCAAACAAATCATCAATGCAAGGCATAAGATAATAATTCTTCACTGTTACCTTATTAGCTATTTATAATTGGTACACATACGTATCGAGCCATTTTTTTCTTCACAAACAACATAAAAGCTCCCTAAGGAGACATATATAATGAAACCCTTACAAAGAAGATCCTAAAGATGATAATTTAACTCCAAAAACATGACATGAGCCATACGATAAGGTGCTATAAAAATAGGTCGGGTGTCAGGATCAGGATGAATAAAAACCTCACTATTATGAGAAGGAGGAATATTGGGTGGACTAGTGGGTAAAACATCAGAAAACTCAAAAAACCATAGGAACAGAGTCAAGCGATGGACACTCCACCCTAACATAGTAGATATAAGCAAGATAATACTCGCAACCCCTTAATATAAGCCTTCTCACATGAACATAAGAAATAATACACATTGGATCGTGACTAACCACTTTGCCACAGGATTTGGTGTATACCAAGAAGGGCTAAGGTAACAGTCTTGGTGAAATATTCTATGACTATATGATAGTGAGATAACCGACCCATGCCCAAAATCACATCAAAATCCACCATGTATAGTATAATAAGATCAATATAAGTATCAATATCTATAATAGTAACAGCACATGATCTGGAAAGATGATTCTCTACTAAAGAATCACCAACGGGAGTAGATACACAAGATGGCACAGATAATGAATCCCCAGATAACTCTTACCATGACACATAATATGAAGACATATATGAGTAATTGGATCCCAGATCAAATGAATTAAAGGTCGACTAATCGCATACAAAAATCATACTTATTATAATAGCATGCAAAAACTCAACCTTGGGTCATGAAGGTACTACATATAACTTTCCACACCCACAACTTCACTGGGCTACTGATCGATCTCCAATCCTACCTGACAGTGAGCCTCTAAAAGCATCCTAGGGACTACCATTATTTAAATATATACCATCTCTATCAGTCGAATGTACTACCCTAATAGGTTGAACACCTTGATTTGAAGGAACAATCACTCGATGACTTCAGAGCTCTTGCACGAAATGGAAAAAACTCTATAAACATGGCATGCCCCATGAACTGCATCAATACTAGATGATTCTACTAGACCAAATAACCACTACGACTAGAATAAACAAAAGACAAACCCCTCATACACTAACTACTACCCTCACCAGAATAATTACTACCACTATATTGACCTCTATCTGTAATCTAGAGTACGGACTGAATAGGTCTACTAGACTGACCTTGAGGATGATACGCCTAACGGTACCTATATTAAGAATGACTAAATCTGAATCATGGGCCATCATAGTTCCTACCAAATCTTCCCTGGTATCATGGCCACTTATCATAGCCTCTTAGGCATTTTGATGCATCTTCTCCATAACCTGAGCATGGTCTCACACCTCAACAAAATACCAATCCATAGCAACCAAACTTTGTGTGGACATGCTAATAGGAAGTCTCAAACCCTATACAAAGTAGCGAACTCTCTAAGACTCAGTAGTCATAATAAAAGTAGCATGTATAGACACCTAGTGAAAATTAGCCTTATTCTCTAAAATAGTTATAAAGCCCTACTCAACCTTAAGAACTAATCACTTAGATGATCTCTAAGATTGTTAGGCATATACTTCTCTATGAAAATCTCAGAGAATTTAATACATTACAAAGAATAAGATCCTGCTGGCTTGGATTCAAGATGACTTGTCCATTAATGTTGAGTTGCCAAGTCTAATAGAAACGTACTGTAGTCCACCCCATGAGTGGAAACTAGACCCAAATTATGGAGTATATCCTTATAAGCAATCAAAAAATCTTAAGCATCGTCACCCGATGTACTAGAAATCCTAGGTGTATCCATTCTCAAGAACCTACCTAATATCTCTCTTTCCTCAACAGACATAGTAGGCTTGCAAACCACTGGCTGAGAAACTATTGATTGAGCAACCATCGATGTAGGAGGGTCCTTAACTTTAGGAGTCATATATAAAGGTTATGCCCCCACTTTATTACCGCTCAGATCTATAGACTATGCACTGTAAGACATGTACCACCAACCAGCCCAAAAAGTTGAACAAAAGTATCCCTGAGCACTGAAGAAAAAAATATCTCGGTGGAGCCTGGCCTGGTCCTTAGGCCATCGCTGGCTATAGTGGATGAATCTTTGACTCGAGAGCAGGGATAGGGTCTATGGAAGGCCCACTATCCTGGAACCTAGCTGGGGACATATATAGAGATTTTTCATAACTTCTAATTCAGCCACTAACAATGGCAAGAACTCTAGGCTCTGTCTCAAGACCCTTATCTTATGTAACGACAGCATGTGTCTTAGCCATCTGCAAAATAGTGAAATCAAAGAAATTTCTTAGAAAGCAACTCAGACCTAAAAAATGAGATGACTAAAAGAATGCACGACTTCTAAGAATGTCCTATAGCCAACTGAAGATAAGAAATATATATGTCATCATTCTAATCCACAAGACTCTACTATACACTTGTTCTTGTACCAATAATACTGGTGAAACCTAAGCTTTTCTAACAATTTGTCAAAACCCATTTTATGATTCATGATGTCATCTATTATATCTTGCTAGTAGGTAAGCCAAACTTTATCCTGAAGCTAGAGGCAATGGGCTAATCTGTTTGAAAATAGCCTATAAGGCTAGAATCAACATTTACATGACTTGTAATAATACAAAGAAAATAAATATAACCCAAATGATAGAGAAGGCATAGGCAACAATCCCACGACCTAGTAATATCAGTACAAGAGAAAGTACAAATATACTGCATGTTTTGAAATGGTCAATACATGTTCTCTTAGAAACAAAAGACTAGACATAGTTAAAGAAATAAAAAAGGGGTAACTCAGATAGTACTCAGATTTGCACCAAAAAGTTATAGAAGTAATGTATGAGCACCAAAACCATGTGTACTCAGCAGGAATCATAGATCGACTGAGCTAATCCATGATATAGATACAATAAAATGAAAGATATGAAAAGATAATTCTTTGTGTAAAGAGCAAACCTAGAAATAAATTTTGACACTACTATGCATGAGTAGATCAATAACCCATTATAGCAACATTGTCCATGGGTTTCAAAATGACATCAAACCCCAAGTGGGTCCTACCTTCGGAAAATGATTTTCTAAGACCAACCCATAGTCTAAATATCATTAGAGAGCTTAAACCCTTAAGAAATTTGAGTAAAGCAATCACATTTATGGCTATAATTGAGCCTCAATGACTTAGGGGTTTTTGGTCTAGAAATCAGGAAATTAATACCAAATTTGAAGGAATCTTACCTTAGATTTGTTGAAAAAATTAGATTACACAAGTTGCTTAGCTTCTAATAAACCCACAAGACTCTTTTTTTTGTCAACAAATATTTATGTTTGCTAGGGTTTTCAAAATGCTGAAGAATGTCTCAAAATCGGCCAAAGAGCCTTTTTGTGGCCCTTAGGGTCAAAACTTGTTTTTGACCTCCCAGACTCAGTCGGACTTCATTTTTCCCAAATGAACTATGTAACCCCACTAAATTCAACATTCCAGATGCATTGGTGAACTTAGAATTTCAATCCGAGGTCATTTTAGTTTACTTATCAGTCCCACACCCATATATTTGGGTTTTTGACTTTTTGACTAATGGGTCGAAATGAGCTCAGGTGCTGTGGGATCCAAACCAAGGGTTTACCTACCATAAAATCAATATTATATATCTGTTGGTGCAATCAAAATTTTCCTCCAAAATTATTTTACTGAAGTTTTTGCTTGGAAGCCATTTACAATCGATGAAGACATCAAATTGGAAAAGTGGTTCTAAAAATTAAACAAACTGTCAGGTAACCAAACAATCAATTCCAGCAAGTCACTAATTACTTGGGATAGCTATGGAGGAGCTTTATTTGTAAATATAAGCAAGAACACGGATAATGACCTGAAGGGTTATTACAACATTCACTACTAAGGAACTTTCATCCCTGAAAGATACAACAACACCAACAATGTACCCAGTGTATTCGCACCCAGTGGATCCCCGAAAGATAAATATGAAGAAATACTAGAAATCTCGAACAGGTGAGGATAATGTGCTCATATCTCGCTCTCTAATTCCTAAGTGGACTCTTCCACTGGGCAGTGCCTCAAGTGAACCTTAACTACAAGAATCTCTCTAGTATGCAACCGTCTTACATCACTTGCCAAAATAAGCACAGGCTCCTCTACGAAGGCCTACTGCCCATCTAACTAGACTGCGTCCCACCTTAGCATATGGGATGGGTCAGGAATATGCTTCTGCAACATAGAGACATGGAAAACTAGATAAACAACGACAAAGTATTGAAGTAAAGTTAACTCATAGACCACCTCGCCAACTACACGGAGAATCTCAAAAAGGGGCAAAATAGATATACCCAGCATACAAACAAAATGAAAACTACACCCAAGAGTCCAGAAATCATATAATAAGTCAATGAGAATAATAAAGGACAACCATCCTATTCAAATCCAAGAGTCTAACCTAAGGTCATCTCAAAGCATAACCTATATCAATATATACTCATTTAAGACCTCATTATAATACTCAGGATTTAAATACTATCATACTTGAAATTTCTAATCCACATGGATTTACATGAAATAATCGTACATAATAATGCAATCATAAGCTAAGAGAGACAAAAAATATACCTTAAATCCCAATACCAAATTAATCACCAATATGTCATTAGCTAGCCATAATAATGATCATAACAATGATAACAACAATATCAATAACGACGTGAATAATTGTCTACTTCAAGAAACAAAATACCTAACCGAGCCTATGTATACCCCCACCGCCACAGACTTGGAAGGTTCAATCAATTCACCATAATATAGAGAATATTCTTCACCTGTATCCATGAAATCCTCCTATACCAACAGATAAACATAGGTGCATACTGGTGATAGGCGATGGATATGTAGAAATGAATACAACGTACACAATCAATATCACAACTCACCATAACTATAATCATCATAATTATTATTATCGCAATCAACCTCCAGCCTTATCGGGTAACAATGTATCATTATAATTTTCTATCTGGTTTTGACGGGTATCAATATAATCATAATAGAATCCTCTGGCCTGCCGGGTATTAATATCATCACCATAATATCCTTCGTCCTTGTTGGGTATCAATATCATCACAATAGTATCCGTTGGCCTTGCCAGGTACCAATATCATCACCATAGTATCCTACGGCCTTGCTGGGTATCAATATCATCATAATAGTTTCCTCCGGCTTTGTTGGGTATCAATATTATCACAATAACAATTATGGAAAAACATATACTAATATAATCATGAACATAATTGTATCACCATATATTATCTATCTAGACATTACTTCCCAACTACTCGTTATTAGCTAGTTAACGCTATTAGCAATGAAACCACTAGTTAGCTCGTCATCACGTGACCTCTAGTTATTAGTCTAAACATTATCCTTATTCAGGGGATAGCAACTAATAATCATAAACTTAAGCCCACAAAGATTCAGAACTCATATCAATAATCATAATTATAAGCCGTGGAATATCGCTAATCATCTCACGTATAGGAGGCATAATATTGATAAGAATGTTATAATCTCTCACACAAGAGGCATCCTACATCTAAGAGGATTAATATAGATAGATATGTAATTATCTATAGGATATCATATATTCATAGTTCATACATCATGAAAATGGTGAATATCACTTCTCTAGGCTAATTTAGATATTATGAAGAAACATCGACTCTATAGGACCAATAATAATGACTAAAGAAATAGCAACTTTATAGGCCAATCATCAAGTCTACGGGTAAATAATATCTCTATAGGCCAATCATCAAGTCTAAGAGGAAATAACAATTCTATAGGATAATTATCAAGTCTAAGAAGAAATAGCATCTCTAAATGCCCAATATCACTTCCACAAGGAGTATCATAGCCATAACTCAAAATTCACAATCCAAAAATGTCAATACAAGTTACCAAGTTACGAAGTAACCTTATTCTAAAGTTTACTAGCATCTTCTATGTCAAACATCCATAATTAATTCCATATGACTAGACACAAGCTTAGGCCTAAGCAGGCCGAATGATCCCACTTCTAATCCACAATTTTCATAATTAGGCATACTATACCCCAAACTAAGCTATGTTATGTAGTTCATCTTATAGATGCAAAGTAAGACATATAAAAGCCTAAGATAGGAACTTTAACTAGAAATAAGGGCAATTAAGTCAATTCTATGCAAATTATGATTCCAAGAATACCATAATATCCCAATAAGATTAGTAATACTAATCATGCTTCCAAAATTAAAGCCGCATCTATAATCTAGCAATGTATCAAATCCATTCTACAATTTAGTCTAAACTAAGAAAAAGGCAATATGAGTCTACAAGGCTATAAACATACTATCTAATGGGTCAAAGACCCTCATCTAATTTATCAAAACATCAATAATAAAGGCTAAACTAACTTACTCATAATCAATCCTAATATCCATGTTCACACACAATATATATCACACACTATCTAAGGAAAAAAGTAGACAAAAGCCTTCCTCAAGGTCAAACTACAAAACCTTATTTCATGCACCACATGCTCGTCTTCACTTTATAATCCTCAAAATACCATCACACTATCAAAACTATAATCTTCTCATTAATACGAGTGTAATGATACCCATATTGCACTATTATGCTTAGGGTACAAAAATGACACCAAAATACTAAGTGCGTCCCGAATACAAAAAATTAGCTTCCGAAGCCTATCGAATGTTCACATGTGAATAAGGAATCATAACCCTCAAAGAATGGGAGAAAACTATGCATACATTGGGCTAAAATCAAACCCTAAGCTAAATTGAGGTTTTGGGTCCAAACAAGGAAATTCAAGCATGAATTCAAGAAATTCTTACCTTAATCTTGAATATAATTGCGATACAAGGTGATAATTAAGCTCCCAAGTCAACCCCATGAGCAATTTTGAGTTATTTAAATATAGTACAAACCAATTCTTACTCTTAGCATGATATAAATAATAAAAAATAAATGATTTCTAACAATGTCACATAGCTTCTCGAAGATAGGAGATATACATTAAACATTTCGATCCATAGGACTCTATTAGACATTTTGTCTTGTACAAATAATACCGGTGAAATCTAGTCTCTGATACAAATTTGTCACGACCAAAATTCTGAGTCATGATGGCACCTACCATAACCCACTAGTCGTTAAGTTGGCACCATAACCTGGAGCTAATGCAATGGGTTACCTTTGTAGAAATATTTAACATGGACCTTATGTAGCAATACCATATAACAATAAAATTCCACAAATAAAATGACTAACTTTTGAATACCAATCCCATGACCTGATTGTATATGTACAAGAGCAACGCTAAATCTGACAACAAAAATTAAGATTCAAAGTCTGGCAACTTAAATAGTCTTATACAATTGTCTGGAATACAAAATACAAGTAAAGATAGGAGGAAAAGAGGGAAAATCAAAATCCAAGAACTCACCCTATCTCCTGATGATAAACACGGCATGATCTCAACTCAATAGCGGCAACTGCAAATTGGGTCAGCACCACAAAAGGTACAATAGTATAGTATAAGTACAAAAACACAAGTACTTGGAAGGAATCATCGGCCGACAGAGCACAAATATAATGTAAAGAAGATATAAAGTAAGACAATGATCTTAAAGTGAATGGGTAGGAATGAACGTGAATCTGCTTTGATACCATTATAACAACATCTATACTACTAAAGTAATAATATGATATACTATTTTAATATACTTCATTATCACCATAACAATAAGTATCATTTCAAAAGAATACAACTATATACATAATAGCAAAACATCTACTATCTATAATCATCATCAACCATCTTTAGAACAAAAATACAAGAACTTAGAAAACGTCCTATACCATCGGGAAGTACATGAAAGAGATCAAAACAAAGAACTCATTATGGCCTCCCATATCACTGGAGAGCACACAAAAGAATATCAGACAAAAACTCATCACAACGTCCTATACCACCGGAGAGTACAACAAGGAATACAACTAATAATATAATAAAGTACAACTACTCCATCAATTTACCAAAAATTGCGGGTAGCAATATCCCGCCATAGTTCATTATTGAAATCTACCTCCAAATACCCATACCGTAATTAAACATAAACAAAGCAATACTATCATAGCATAGCATGTAATCATTAATTCTATAATTCATTGATAAATAACACAAATTCCATACTAATTAACCTTTTTTTCTAAAAGTAAAACGATTACAAGTCTTAAAATCACTAGTCATCAAGTTAGGGATAAACTACAAGCCACCCATAATATAGGTTATTCAACTATCATAAGGCCATTCTTTAACTAGCATCATCATGACATGAGTTATAAACTAAGTCATCTCAACTTCACATGTTAGGAGATAATTTAACTAACTATCATGCAATACAAGATACATCATCACTAAGCATGACAGAACCATCAGGACTAGTTTCCATACTGTAATCAAGTAAAGTCCACAAACTCGTTTGCTAAGTTTCTATGTTCTACAAAATAATCATATATTTTAGAAGTAGCTAGTTATCACATAAGCCACCTTACTTGGCAAGATTTCATAATATAACCTCTTATTCAAGTCAAGTATATATATTTGGTTAACCCTTGAATTTTTTATCCAAGTTTACACGGGTATTCAATTCATGATTACATGATAATCCAAAAATCAAAGGCCACCATCTCAACTCCTACACATGTGTATATCTTGGACAATCACCACGTATCTAGGTCGCTAAGAATTTACTTAGTTCAAGCTTAAGGTGGGTTAAGTCCCACTTCTAAATCCACAAAATGCCAAGCTTACTAACACATGTTTAGCTTCTTTCCGGAATTAGGTCAATTCATCCATACCTCACTATAAGGACTTACCAATCCTTTCTAAGTCTTTAGCGAAAGTATCTTCAAGAATCCTTCCTAAGTGAACCCAACACCAAGGTCATCTATCTAGGCATTATATAGTTTAATACACTCCTAAGGATAGAGAAGTTACCATTCATCTCTACTTAGAAAAACTATGGTTTTCTCACACTAGTTGTGAGACCACAATTAAGCTAACCAAGGTCTTAGACTAAGGGTGAAATATCATACCTTACAAATCCATGGCATATAGCAATTAATAAATCTAAATTTCTCCCTTTAATCAACTATCGTCTAAATTCCCCACCCAATCTCGCAAGATATAAATGATTACATTACAAAAAAGCTCAATCTAGAATATGATTATGCCTAAACTACCTTGAATACATGCAACTCAAGAACCAACGAGCTTTTCCTTTTCTTTTCGAGAAGCTTTCTCCTTCGCAAGCAATGCTATCAACAATACAATCTAAACATTACAACAAAAATAATAATACCCATTGTTGCACCATTGTGCTATGGGTTTCAAATTGACATCAAACCCCATGTGGGTCCCACCTATGGAAAATGAGTTCCTTATACTAACTGATAGTCTAAATATTATTCGGGAGATAAAACCCTCACAAAATTTGAGTAAAGAAATCACATTTGTGGAAATAATTGAGCCTGAAAGACTTAGAGATTTTTGGTTTAGAAATCAATACCAAATTTGAAGGAATCTTACTTTAAATTTGTAGAAGAAAATTGGATTACACAAGTTGCTAAGCTTCTAATAAACCCAGAAGACTCATTTTCTTGTCAGTAAATATTTATGGCTGCTAGGGTTTTCAAAATGCTAAAGAATGTGTCAAAATTGGCCAAAGGGCCTTTTTATGCGAGTTTAAATGGGCCTACAGGGTTAAAGCTTATTTTGACCTCCCAAGCTCATTCAGACTCCATTTTTCAAAAATAAACTCTATAGCACCAATAAATTCGACATTTCATATGCATTGGTGAATTCATATTTTCCATCCAAGGTCAATTAGGTCACTTGTGGGTCCCAAACCCATATATTCTAATATTTGACTTTTCCACTAATGGGTTGAAATAAGCTTGGTGCTGTGGAATCCAAACCAAGGGTCTACCTACCTTAAAATTTATATTACAGAGCTCCTGGCGCAATTGAAATTTGCATGTAATATTAATTTACTTAAGTTTTTGCTTGGCAACCATTTGGAATTGACGAAGACTTCAAATTGGAAAAGTGGTTCTAAAAATCAAACGACCATCAGGTAACCAAACTATCAATTCTAGTAAGTCACTAATGACTTGGGAAGGCTATGAAGGAGCTCTATTGGTGAAGATAAGCCAGAACCTAGCTAAGGACCTAAAGGGTCATTACAAAATAAGTGAAAATATGGAAAACAACATAAAGGGTCATTACGCTCATGTTTTAGTAAAACCTAACCTGGCCATTGGAACTAATCACAGGCTCAAGATAATCATGAGCATCTTTTTAAATAGTTAGCCAATAGTATCCAGACTATAGAATTTAGTTGGCTATATGGGTACCGCTGTGATAACCACAAACATGTGATGAAAGACAATCCTTAAGAATGCTCATCATCTCTATCTCAGGAATACACCTTCGAATAACTCCATTCACACATACCCAAAATATATAAGACTAATACTAGAAAACCTTGTGTACATCATGCATGAACTATTTAAATTGCTAAATAGATCAGTCTACTTGGAGTAGGTCTCTTTCCAAATAGTAGGCAAAATCTACAAAATAGGGGATTAATTCTTGAGATACTACTAAGACTTGCTCATCTAGAAAAGTATCATCAATTTCAAACTAATCTTCTAATTTCAACATTGCCTCCTCTTTGAGGCAGGATTAGTAGTCTACATCCTAGTTTTTATTATATTTTCGGTCTTGAACCTCAAAATCAAATTCATGTAGTAATAACACCCAATGAATCAACCTTGGCTTGGTATCATTCTTTGATATCAGATACCTCAAAGATGTATGATCAGTATGAACAATAAATTTGGTCATCAAATAGGGTTGAAATTTCTCAAACACAAAAACCACCATGAGCAACTCTTTCTCAATAACTACATAATTTTTTAGGTGGGGTTTAATTACATGCTTGCATATTTGAAACACCCTACATTTGTACCCTTACAAAATTATTGAACTTTAGAGATTCTTGATATCATACAACTTAAAGTACTAGTCATATGATGACCTACGATTTAGGGTCCTTCCTCATGTATCTAAATTAGTGTGGTTGGGTTGGTTTCTAAGGTACGACTGAAAACCTTACTAGTCATTTATTGGGGGTATGAATGGTATATTTTTAAGTCGGATGGTGCCCTAAGTCTTGTCCAAAGTATTTTGTCTAGGTTGTAGATCACAAGGTACTTCTCATATACTAGGATATGGGTTTGTCATGTCTGGTTGTACGTTGTTCAATATGGGGGTCCAATATAATACTAGGGTGTGAGATGAGGGTACCACTCGTACCCTTTGGTACAGTTTATATGGATGGGTCATACCCTTCTTTCGCATGTTTAGAATTTGTAAGCTGGAGGTATTTTTGATATTTCCACCCCAAAATCCTTATGTATGCATATCTTAAAACATGTTGTGGCCTCACATAACCCACTGTTGAAAGATCAGAGACTCCCAAAAACACTCTTTAAACTCTTCCTTTAAAATTAGGGCTAGTGTTCTTCAAAGGTGATAAATTTGAGGCTAAAAAATCTAGTTTTTTTCATCAATCTTCTTGAATAAGGTATGTGAATCTTCCCTCATTGTTAGTTCATAAATATTAGGAATTTTAAAGTTTGATTGTGATTCTTAAATGGTGGTTTCAAAAACCAAAATATAGTGTTTTTTTGCCTATGGTTGAGTATTGTTTACTCTTGGTTTAACTTGTGTTTATACATGTTTTTAATCATGGTTTTCACATGTGTGTTCTTTGTAATTGTGGTTTAATAATTGGGTCATGGGTTACCCTAAACTTTATTGTTTATACTCTTGTTATGGACATTTTAAAAGCATGCCCTCAAAGTGTTTGTGAAAATGCCTAAGAGAATAAAGCAGTCACATATTAATGATATTTTAACATATGGCTTGGCCTAATGATTATTAATGGTTGGTAAATGGTTTTGTGAAGGCATTATTTTCCATGTAACTATCTAAATAGTAACCTTGGTGGTTTAAATTGTTAGATGGGTTTGAGTCCCTAACATTAAATTGATTTATGTCCTTGTTAGACAATGGGTTTGCGTAATACCCCACAAAGTTCTCTCCTAGTCTGATCCTTAGAGCATTTTCGGTAAAGCAAAAATCCAAGTCTAAAATTTTAAAAATATCTTCCCAAGTATGAAACACTTTGAATCATGTTATATTTCTATAGTTTCAACTTTCTTTTATGTAGAGCATTGAAGAAGATTTCCATCGATACCAATTTCATCAAATTCTAACATCGAACGAGGGAGTTATGACCATTTTAATAAATGGTATCAGAATCGCTCAGGTTTGACGGTCGACCTGGCGGACCGCCAAGTCCTTGGTGGACCATCAAGTGTCCCATCAGGCCAAGACAGAATATCCCATTTCTAGCCCCCGAGTGACGGCCAAAGTGGTGGACCATCAAAAAGTTGATGGACCATCAAGGGGTCCGTCAGGTCAAAATAGAATGGCCCATTCCTGACCCTCGAGTGATGGATGATTTCGTGGACCATCAGATTCCTAATGGACCATCACTTCGACCATCATGTCGAGGCAGAATGTCCCAGTTTTGGCACTCGAGTGACGGACGACTTGGTGGACCGTCAGATCGACTGTCATAGACCCCGATCAGTAGTTTTCAACTCTTTTTCTTTAAAGGGCATTTTTTTCTTTTACACTCTTTCCCCAACCTCTATAAATATCAACTTAAGGGTTGAAGGCCTTATTTCTTTTCTCTTTTTTCACCCAAAAACTAGGGTTTTCAAAATAAAAAAATTCTCTCTTCTTCCACCAAAAATTTATAGAGAATCAAGAGAAAAAATCAAGAATTCTTTCGAAGGCTTTCAAGAAAGAGTTTCTCCAAGGTATGTAGATGTTGATTCTTGGTCCTCTTTCATCCGAGAAGCTTAAGTAACCCTTTTCTAAATCTTAAAGATTTCATATTTATGAATTTGTAATGATTCTTGTGAGTTAAAATATATGTTTCTTCTATGATTGAGTTGTGATTTAAGTTCGTGTATGAGATTATAAATCCTTTGACTTATTATGTGGTATTTGGATGTAAATGGATTATGTAATCGTTGATTATGTTGATTGATTTCCTAGATAGAATGTTTTTGTGGTTTGTATGAATCTATGAGATTATACGGGGTTGGAAACATGTAAATTTGGTTGTTCATGATGAGTAGTTGGGTTATTATTCCTATGCCTAAGTTATGCATGTGAGGTGTTCGATAAAATATCTAGGAGACTAGAAATCAAGCATTGTAGTTAAATAGTGATCTAATGACTTCTAAAATACTGTTATGTGTCATGGTCGTTGATGTGTTCATGACTTTTGGGTGTAGAATTGATTGATTAAGTGGAGCATGCCTCCCATAGTTTTGATAAAAGCTTAGGAGAAGCATTTGGGCCATGATAGTATGTTGAATAGGAAGCCCCAAATTATAAGCTAGTCTATACATACCTAGTGTTTGATAAAATGTCTAAGTGAATTAATTATTCAATGCTAGTAGGGAATCCCCAAATAAGTGCGAACCTGTGCATGTCTTGTGTTTGTTGAAGGACCCTAGTGAGAGTGGAGATGTGATGGTTGTAAATTCCCAATTATGGGCTCTTTGTTATATACTAAGTTTTTAACACATGTTAAGTGATTAGCAAGTAAGCTATGACATGATAGTGTGAAGTCTCCTAAATGACGTGATACCCAAACATATGTTAAGACTAATATAGGTCTGAAATGGTTAAGGTAAAACCTTGTTGAATGGAGTTTGATCTAATAGCATGTTTCCCCTATGTTATTATATGATTATTATCCCAAGATGCTTAAAGTGGCTCTTTTGTGATTATGATGGTAAATAGAGATTTGTGTTTCCAAAATGCTTGATGCGATACTTTAAGGATTTTTTAGGGGAAAAGTATGTTATGATTTATAATTGCTTGGAGAAGATTCTTTAATAATTGTGATGGTGTATTAGTGATGGTGACGAATGATTGTGACAATGCATGAATGATTATGATTATGAATGAATGTCTATGTTGATGAATGGATGATCGTGATGATGCAAGAATTATTAGGTTTCACTTTTATATTATCGAGTCCTGGGGGTATTTATACCCAAAAATAGAGTTGTTGTCTAGAGTTCATGTTAGTTTCTCGATAATTCCAACCAAGCCATGATTCTTAGAACTTAGTGAGCTATTGAACTCTATATCCTTAGACAATTTTGAAGCTTAATAAAGCTCAGTAATCTCAGTTATCTCTATAATCTTTGTATTGTCAGTCAGATACCATGATTCGATATCCTTTTCGTCAGATACGAAACTAAGCAATCTCAATGTAATTCAGTTAGATCTTTAAGAAACACGATCAGTATCATATTCAGCTCAATCTAAGTTCAGGTAAGAATCAAATTAGTGTCTTTCAGGTTGAAGTAGAAACTAGCACTGAGAGAGCTCAAGGATGGGGACTCACCTACTAGTGGAAGGTGTAATCCTTAGTTGCGATCCTTGTGCTCCTGAACTACGTAGCCTGTGTAGGTTAAGACATCATACCTTCTAGATGAGGGTAGATGAGGTGGCTTGACCTGTTAGATGAGGGCTCTACTATTCTCATATGAGGACCTAATAGATGAGGGTCATATAAATATAAGGTCTTTACCCGTGGCACGGTATTGACACCCTTCCAACCGGGGGTAGAAGTTCGACTCCTAAGAGATAGTAGGGGCATATCGGTTAAGTAACTACTTCCCACATTCTCAGTTTTAGAATTAGTCTTTAGAATTTAGGGTTGTTAGATACAGTCATCTATCATTGTGAGGAACTCAGATAGTTCTATCGATTTATGGACAATCCCATCAGATAGACTTGGTCTCACATACAGTTATTTGAAATAATATTGAGAGGTATGCCGCCAGACAAGCTTGATCACAGTATCAAATTCTTGTTGAGTATTCTTGTTGTAAGATTCAAACATAATTATATTTCTTATCATTGATAAATCTTCTAAAATTATCTGTTAAAAGGGTTGATCTCTAATCCTATTAGTCAAAAGTAGTAAGTCTAAGAATTTAGTCATAGATGTAAGTACATCTAGATCTTTATTTACCAGTATCAGATGAGTCATTGGTTTAGTATCTCAATATCAGTAGTGAGTCAGTCTACAATAAAGTGGTATCTGGGTTTCAGTATCTAGAGTTACGATAATTGTGTTCATGTTCTATGCATTTATGTATGTGTTCTCGTGCGATGTTTTCATGACTATTCAGTTTCATATTGTGCATGCATGAGCCCTTGCATTTAGCCTTACCTCGTCTATATACTTGGTATATTTTTGTACTGACGCATTTTTCCTATGGTGTTTTATTTGACACCATAGTTTCAGAGGAACAAGATTCAGAGTTTCCTCAGCAGTTCTATCCCAGTTAGCAGCAGTAGCAGTGACTCATCTTCCTTCGAGGATGAATCTCCGTTTACTATTATTTCATCAGATTTTGTTTATATTCTCAGTTGATGGAGTTAGTTGGGGACATGTCCCATCAACTCCATAGTTCAGATAGTTTAGAGGCTTTTCAGATGGATGTTGATGTATTAGTATTCAGTTTTCAGTTTGAGTATGTATAGATGTGTTGAACCTTATGGCCAGTTTCTGTATTTATTTCAGATCTTATGTAGTGTACAAGTACAGATATTGGTAAAGGGTTAGCTTATGGTCCTTCGGGTCCATAAGCATCGTGTGACGTTACGATATGGGATCTTGGGGCGTTACTGTTTGAGTCCATATACTTAAAATTGTAAAATTGTCTTTATTAGACCATGGGTTTGAGTCCTTAAGACAATTGAATGGATGAGTGATTGAAAACGGTAATGACATATGGTATACTTGCAAGTAGCATTGGTATGATGATACCAACAAATGCCTTTGGTAATTAATTAGCTTAATAGTTTTGTATGTGGAGTGATGATTTTAAATTGGGATTTAAGCGGTATGTATGTACGGGCCATGAAACTAGAGTCCAAAGGACTAACACTAGAAATTGTGCTAGCCAATGCTGGTGTCTTATGACAGTGTAGTTAGAGTCCCTGAATAGGTATATGAATGGGAGGTTCGAGTCCCCCTTATTATATGTACTGGTTCTTAAGTCACCTTGTCATGTTGGCATCTAAGTTATGAATATTCTCTTGTTCGTATGGCTACATACACTGAGGCCCTTCCTGCAAGAGGAAAGTTGGGCCCACATAGCCTATAAGTTCCTTGTTCTATGATGGTTACGCTATATATCCTAGGCTAATGATTTCAAAGTTTATGTTAAACTTGTTCCCTATCCTGGCATAGCCTAAATATATATGTATATGTATGTATTGCATTGGTATATGCATTGATTGATTGGTTTTGAACTATTGGCACTATTTTATCTTTATCCTTGAGTTACATGCTACTGCTCTAACCGCTAACCATCTTTGATATTGCATCCCCATGTCATGCAGGTGTTGGATAGACCATACCTCCTACTCAATGATTGGAATCGGGATCAACTTGTGTTGAATTGAAATGGTGAGCTTCAATATTTTGGAAAGTTCCATTTCTAGTTTTAGTCTCTCATGTTTTCATTGGTTAGTCTTGGACATTGGTTTTGGCTATGGCCAGGGGCATGTCTTGGCTGGATGTTGTTGATTTCGGATAAGTAATTATGGAATTACAATGGGTTGGTATGGGTGGTGTCGGCATTAGTGTTAGCCCTTACATTGGTATTGGTATTGAGGATGATACCATATGACTTTATTTTATTTTTGATTGTTCCATTTTATTAGGGTATGGATATGGATTTGGTTATTATTTCAGCTTTGGTCATAGTTGTTGGTTGGCATTGAATGGTTTGACATATTTGGCTTAGCCATGGTCATGGACCAATCCCAAAGCCTTTGAGTTGATAATTACTTTACCTTGTTATATGTTCGAAATTCATTTGACTCAGGGTATATGATTGGAGGTTTGATAGGGTATCGAGGGTTATCTCTGGTCCTTGTTAGACTTAGGATGTCAACTTTTGACAAGGTCCTTATTTAGGTCATGTCAAGTTGGTATCATAGCTTTAGGTTCATGTTCAATTAGGAGTCCTCAAAGTCGTGTCGAGCAGAGTCTCTTTTAAGGGTGTGTAGCGCACAACAATCATAAGGGAGAGGCTATAAGGTATTTAGGAATATCTCACTTTCTTGTTGTCTTATTTTGATCTATAGAGTCTAATGTTCTGGATTCGTCTAATTTCCATTAGCTTGGCTTCCAGATCATGCCTCGAGGATCTGAATCTCATGGAAACTTCTCTGCCCCAACTTAGGGCTATGTTGATGGAACACGCCCTACTCAAATTATCCATACTTGGTCAAGGGGTCCAGTCCCTGATTATCTAGAGTTCCACCAGTTCCATCTGGTCCTCCTAAGGCTAATGTGAAGAATGCTGAGTTTTGTTAGTCGATTCATATTATTTCTCAATTGGTAATTCTTAGCTGGAGCATGGTGCATTTTCTACTCCATCTTATGAGGCCAAGAGGGTTAGATGATTTATGAGGTGGAATAGTCTTACATTTATAGGTGTAAAGGGGGAGGACGATCCTCAGGATTTTTTAGATGAGATGGAAAATATTTTTAGGAATATGCATGCCAAAAATATGGAATGGAGGAATTTTGCTGCCTACTAGCAGATAGATATGGCGTTCCAATGGTACAAGTAGTGGGACCAGGTAAGGGGTGATAATGATGAGTCATATCTATTGGTGGATTTCTCTAATGCATTTGTGGACTGCTTCTTTCCTCAGGAGTTAAGCAAACGAAAATAGAGGAGTTTGTTAATATGAAACAAGGGAGGTTGTCAGTTAATGACTACGCCTTGAAATTTCACCAATTGTCTCGGTGTGCTCCAGATATGGGGACACGACTTGAACCCCAAGCCGTGTCATATGGGAACCCAAGATCACATGAACCGTGGGTCGCCCCAATAACCCGACCCAAGCATCTCATCATACAATAGGAGTCAACATAACTCAAACTCACAGGTTAAATTTGTAGAAATAATATCACAAGTCAACATTAGATTCAGAGTAACTGACTCACACCCAAGTTCACAGTTTTTCACAATACCTCTATCCAAAACCAAGTAAATAAATGTATATCTCGGGACAAGCCTTGGACCATAGCTAAAAAAAATCTTAAAGATACCAAGTTTAAGGATAAGATACCAAAATGTGCATGTCTTCCGAAGTAAGGAAGATCATCACTTCTAGTCAAAGCATGAACCACTTCAATCACCTAATCACTTCATGGGAAGAGGGGAAGATGCTCCAGCCCCTATGTCGCTTGGGGACATAGCGCCAGGAGACGGTTAGCGGTTAAAACACAAGCATGTAACTCAAGGATAAGTGGAAAAATAACTTTATATCTAAGGACTTGACCATTTCATTAGACAACAACCAAGGTTATCAATTTCATCACACATGGTACATAATTCCTTTAAAATATCATTTATCATTCATCCATGTTCATTGGACCATTTTCCTAGTTCAATACATCAATAACATATGACTAAACAACTCATTTAGAGATTTTTACAAACACCTTCGGTGCATACCTTCAATAAGGCCATTTCCATGGTATTTATTATCAAGATTTGGGTTACTCAAGACCCTCATGATAATAAACATACAAGAAGCACCACCACATTCAATTCATCATGAATATCATATATAAACATAAGTCAAAGAAAGATTCAACATCAAACATCATTAGGAAACAAAACCCTTTTAATTTAATTTGAAAACCATTGTGTTCACTTACTAACCCAAGTGTGAAATGCATGGGTTCATAGATATTTAAATAAGGGAAGAGACAGAGCCCTTAAATAGATGACTCATCGACAATCTTGGTTCCTTCTTTCCACTAGATGAGATCTCTCCAAACCTTAGCCTCCAATCTTGCTTCAAAAAGCATTTATAGGATTTTGGAGTGTTTGAGTCTTGTAAAATGAGGACTTAGGAAGCTACTATGTGTTATATAATGTAAGGGATTAGGGTTTTAGGCAAGGGAAATAACCATAAGGGCCTTCGTTAAAAGCTAAAAAGTGACCTCCTCCAGGGGTAAGACTCCCCTATATGACTCTCTTTCCAATCATACCCTAGGGTATGAGGGGTACCCTAACTCGTAACCTAGGCTTATACTAGGACAACCAAACTATTTAGGGTATTGAGTGGATCCTCTTGAGTTTTATGAAAAGGGTATGACTCACCCCTAACTGGTAAGCTTCACTCATATCAAAAATAGTCCACTTGGTTTGAGGCTCCCCTTTATAAGGTCGAGTAGTATTCGACTCGTATACATTAGTTACGACCAATTGGAGGTCATATCGTATAAGAAACAATATGATACCCTCATGGAATGATCAAGGTAATAAAGAGGAGGCCATTGTGGGTACGAGTTGTGAACAAGGGTACGACTCAATTCTCTATTATACCCAACTTAGAGGCACAAACATGAAGTTGTTTTTCAATGGTTCAAATATAAATGTTTCAATTCTTCCCTACTTGGATCATTAGTCCACGAATGGGGGGCAAGGAAAGCATAAGAATAAGTTAACACATTAACATACATCAATTCGACCCTTCCACATGTTAGAAACATCAACACAATGAGGATACAACATAACACATATCATGATCATCATTAATCAACCATTTAATCTCATTGGTCTTAGGACTCAAAACCACTTATTATAAAGAACATATTCATTTCACAACTTAGGGAATTCAACCCATCGCCTTTCAAATATATAAAGCAACTCAAAGCATTAGGGACTTCAACTCACAACTTGGCAAAGACATGAAACAACTCAAGGTAGTAGGGACTTAAATCCATCACAACAAGACATATAGTTTCAAGGCATTAGGGACTCGAAATCATGGTCTAAAATAACATAACCAATTCAAACTTGGGGACACTAACCCATGGAATAGCTCAATTTCATACATTAGAAACTTTAACCCATTGTCAATAAAAGAGAGAAATCAGACAAGGAGATCTAGTATATACCTCCATAACAAGCTTCCAGAATGGGAAATAAATGTGGTACTTGGACTTTAGGTCCACTTCTTCCTCCCAAGTAGCTTCCTCAGAATTTTGGTTCCTACATAAAACTATCACCAAAGCCACCTCTTTCATTAGCAACTGGCAAAATTGCCGATGCAAGATCCTAACTGGGACCTCCTCATAGGAAAAAAAGTCTGAGATACCAATATCTTCCGAGGGAAGAACAAAGGAAGGGTCACTCACACTTTTCGTAATATCGATACATAAAAAACTGGGTGAATAGAGTCCTTTCTAGAAGGCAATTCTACCTCATAAAAAACATTGCCAGCCCTCTTCACAATAAAGTAGCGACCAAGATAGTGGGGACTAAGCTTCCTCTTTTTATCAAACTGCATCACTCCCTTTAAGGGAGACACTTAAAATAATGCCCAATAACCAACAAAAATTTCTAAGCGCCTACACCTCATATCCACATAGTACTTTTTGTGATTTTGAGTGGGTTTCAATCGAACACAAATCACCTTCACCTTCTCTAAGGCTTGATGACCTAAATCGGGGCCTAGTAACATACAATCACTAACTTTGTACCACCTAATAGCAGATCAACATCTACTACCATACAAAGCCTGAAAAGGTGCCATTCTAATACTAGTGTGGAAATTATTATTATAGGCAAACTCAATAAAGGAAAGTGGTCATACCAAATACAACTATAGTCAATAACACAAGCCCACAACATATCCTCCAAAGTTTGGATGGTCCTTTCCGCTTACCCATCTGCTTGCAGTTGGAATGCGGTACAAAGGTATACATTAGTTCCAAAACCTCTTTGTAAGGACTTTCAAAATTAGGATGAAAATGGAGAACCACAAATTTGAGATAATAGACATCGAAGAACCATGCAACTTCCCAATCTCCTTAAGATACAACTTAGCATAATCTTTTGTCGAGAAATTTGTTCTCACGGGAAAGAAAAGGGTTGACTTGATCCTTCTATCAACAATGACACAAATGGAATCACATTCATTCCGAGATCTAGGAATACCAATACAGAAATCTATATTAATCGCCTCTACTTCCACTCGGGTAAGATAATCTCTTGTTATAAACCACCGGGCCTCATGTGCTCAACTTTCACTTATTGACATACCATACACTTGGCCACACACCTATCTACATCTAGTTTCATATTACTCTGCCAATATAACTCTCTAAGGTCATGATACATCTTGGTGGAACCGGGATGAATAGAATAATGGGCCTTATGAGCCTCAGCCATGACCCTTTCTTTTAATCCATTGACGATGAAAACATATAGCCTACCATGGTACTTTAAGATAACATCACCACCAATTATAAAGTCCATAACTTTGTATTAACCCACATTAATATTGATCTTCATCTAGTCGGGGTCCAATACTTCCTTCTTCTTTATATCAACAACAAGAGATGATTAAGATACCGAATGCACAAACAGAACTCCACCCTTGGAGTCCGAAAGTCAAACTTCAAGATTAACTAAACGGTGAACATCCTTCACTAATTCCCACTAATCCTTATCCACATGGGCCAGACATCCCATAGATAATCTACTAAGAGAATTGATGACTACGTTTGCCTTACTAAGATTGTAACAAAGACTCATATAATTGTCTTTTAATAGATCAATCCACCTTTTTTTCTAGAGATTCAAATCCTTTTGAGTAAACACATATTGGAGTCTTTTATTGTTAGAAAACGTATCAACATGAGCACCATAAAGATTATGCCACTAATTCTACAAATCAAAGGCCACCACCCTACTATGTTACATTAACACGCAATCAACACCGACACAACAAGCATCACAATACACCAAAAACCTATCACTACCCTCGAATAAGGTCAAAACTAGAGCCGAAGTCAATTTATCTTTCAACTTCTCAAAACTACCCTCACACGTATCATAACACAAGAAATTGACCTTCTTTAGGTTAACTTGGTCAACAGGGCAGCTATAGTGGAAAAAAACTCCATAAACCTTCTATTATAACTGACTAGATCTATGAAGCTCCAAATATGGGATAGATTCGTAGGTCTAGGCAACATCTTAGCAACTAAAACCTTTTGGGGATCTACCATAATACCTTTACTAGTGATGAAATGACCAAGAAAAGCTTCAACTTTCAACCAAAACATGCATTTGGGGAACTTGTCATATGAACAATATACTTTTAAAGTTTACAATACAGTATGGAGGTGATCTATACGATCTTTCTCATTCTTAGAGTACACTAAGATATCATCGATGAAGACAATGACAAATATTTCCAAAAAAGGATGGAAGACTTTATTCATCAAATCCATGAATGTCATCAAGGCATTGGTCAACCCAAAGGATATGACAAAAAACTCATTGTACCATACCAAGTTCTAAAGTCAGTCTTAGGGATATTTGCATGTCTAATCTTAAGCTGATCATAACCTGATCTAAGATCGATCTAACAGAAACACTTTGCACAGTGAAGTTGATCAAACAAATCATCAGTCCTAAGAAAAGGATATTTATTCTTTATGGTCACTTTATTGAACAAACAATAATCAATGCACATATGAAGGAAACCATCCTTTTTGTGCACAAACAACATCGTACCACCCATTTGAGACATACTAGGATGTATAAAACCTTTATCTATGAGGTCATTCAATAGTTCCTTAAGATCTGTCGGAGCCATTCTATAAGGAGGGATGGAAATCAGACGAGTATACAAAACAAGATCAATCCAAAAATTGATTTTCCTGTCAGGAGAAAAATTGGGAAGAGAAAACCTTTATCTAAGAGGTCTTTCAAGATGTCATTCTATAAGGAGGGATGGAAATCAAACGAGTATCCCAAACAAGATCAATCCAAAAAATTAATTTCCCTATCGGGAAGAACACTGGGAAGATCACCGAGAAACACCATAGGAAACTCATTAACCAGGGGAAAGAATTCTAGAGAAGGCTCTTCATAGTTAGTACTTTTGTCTCACACCAAATAATACAAACACCCCTTTGAAATCAACCTTCGGCCTTTAAGACAAGAAATGAAACCTCCATTAGGCACTAATGAACCACATTCTCATTTAATGAATTGATCATTAGGGAATTTAAAAGTGACCTTACAGGTCCGACAATCTAAGGAAGAATAGAAAGCCTGCAACCAATCCATTCCCAGAATGACATCGAAATCAACTATTCTAACTCTATCAAGTCAACAAGAGTATCTCTACTACCGATAGATGTCACACATCCCCTATAGACACTTGTAACAACCCCAGAGTCTCTCACAGGGGTAAAATTAAAAAAAGGGATTGGCAAACACTTGAGACCATAATCAAGATGCACAACCACATACGGAGTCATATAAGAAAGAGTAGACCCTGGATCAAGCAAACATTACATATAAAAGGAGAAAAGTGTCAACATACCCGAGACAATATCTGGGATACCTCAAAATCCAGGTGAGTATCAAGTGCATACAAGCAGTTCCGGCAAACACTAGTGCTAAAAATAGAAGAAGAAGCAGACATAGCACCCTTTGGTGCGGGAGCAGGTGGAGTAGCAATAGGGGCCCTGTTGACTCAAGAAGCTTCTAGAGAGGGGAAATCACACTTCATATGATATTTTTGAACATAATAGAAATATCTACTTCATCCCTTCTCACATTGACCACGATGACTCTAGCTATAGAATCTTCAAAGAGAAGGGGTAGAGCCGACTGAGCACCACTAGTCTGGAATTGGGTACCCTATGCCTGGGACCCACCATTAAACTAAATTCGATAGTCATCTAAGAACTATAAGTAAGGAGAGATAATAGTAGCCAAGGAGAAAGAACTCAAACTCCCTGACTTCTTCTATGGCCACTTGGCACCATCATCAGCACTAGGATCAGAAGGCCTAAATTTCTTTCCCTGCCTCTCACTAAGCTCCACTTTCTTCTTTTTATCTTCTTCTACTTGTTGCGAATACGCAATCAACCTAGAAATATCTAATTTCTCAATCAGCAAAGCCTCTTTCTCCCAATTACTAACTCATAGGACAATCTCAAGACAAGCTTATGTATTCAATCCCATATTAAAAAACCATCTCGGGAGAATACCTTAATAATTTATAGGATTTTAAGGCATACTCTTGAACGGACATCCTTCCTTACTTTAAGTTCACAAAATCTTCTACCTTAGTCTCCCTCAACTATTGAACAAACAAGTGGTACAAGAAAGACTCGAAGAAGTCCTCCCACATGGCAGGAATAAAATAAACACCTTTAGAAAACTCCCACCACTCGTACCATTGGTACACTACATCTTTCAATTGGTAGGAAGAAAACTCAACGGTCTTAATCTCCAAAGTGTGCATTATTTTGAAGATCTTCTCTATTCCATCAACGAAGACTTGAGGATCTTCCTCGACCTTTATATCGAAGAACATAAGAGGGCTTACCATCTTAAATGGGCCAAAGTGTTTTCCTGAGTCTCAATCTCCTCGTAGGCATGATCTGAAAGATTGCAAATAGAATTTAGGGAATATAAGACCCTATATATTATAGGTTGAGATTGAAACAAAAGAAAGGGAAACATTCCTAACATGTCTCATAGCCCCCTTTTATAAATATGGCGTGCTTAATACCCATAAAAGAGACACTACTTAACACTGACCAAATAATACAAACACCCCTTCAAAATCAACTTTCAGGCTTTAAAACAAGAAATGAACCTTCACTTAGGTACTAAGGAACCACCTTTCCATATAATGACTAGATCATTAGGGAATTTAAAAGTGACCCTATGGGTCCAACAATCAATGCAAGCATAGCAAGAGTGCAACCAATTCATCTCCAGAATAACATCAAAATCAACCATGTCTTACTCTATCAAGTCAACAAGAGTATCTCTACGATCGATAGATATCACACATCCCCTATAGACTCTTGCAACAACCCCAGAGTTTCCCAATGGGGTAAAAATAGAAAAAAGGGACCAACAGACACTCGTGATCATAACCAAGATAAAAAATGGCATATGGGGTCACATAAGAAAGAGTAGACCCGGGATCAAGAAAATATTACATATCACTGGAGAAAAGTCTCAACAAACCCGTGACAACATGAGGGATAACTCAAAATCCTGGTGAGTAGCAAGTTCATACAAGAAGTTTCAGCCAACACTGGTTCTAGAAATAGAAGCAGAGGCAGACATAACACTATTTGGTGTAGGAGTAGGTAGAGTAGCAATAGGGGCCCTATTGACCCAAGAATCTGCTGGAGATGGGAAATCATTATGCATATGACTAATCTTACAACAATGGAAACATCTATTTCTTCCCTTCACGCACTAACCACGATGACTCTAAGGACAGAATCTATAAGGAGTGGGGGGGATGGAGCCAACTGAGCACCACTAGTTTTAAATTGAGTACCTTGTACCCGAGACACACTATTATATTGAGTTTGATGGTCACCCAAAAACTATAGGTATGATGAGAGAATACTAGTTGAGGAGAAAGAACTCGATGTCCTAGACTTCTTCTATGGCCACTTGCCACCATCATCACCACTAGGCTTAGAAGGCCTAAATTTCTTTCCTTCTCTCTCACTAAGCTCAACTTGCTTCTTTTTCTCTTCTTCTTCTTCTTGTAAATACACAGTCAACCTATAAATATCCATGTTCTAAATTAGCAAGGCTGCCTTTCTCTCTAGGATTAACTCATGAGAGAATCCCATAACAAACTTATGTATTCATGCAAGAAACCATATCGGGAGAATACCTTTACAATTGAGGGAATTTCAAGGAATACTCTTGAAAGGACATCCTTCTTTGCTTTCAGTTCTCAAACTCTTTGCCTTAGTCGGCCTAAACTCTTGAGGAATGAAGTGGTCTAATAAAGACTCAGTTAAGTCCTTCCATATAGCTGGACTAGCATCAACACCTCTAGAAAACTCCTACCCCTAGTACCATTGAAATACTACAAATTTCAATTGGTAGGAAGCAAACTCAATGGTATCAATCTCTGAAGTGTGCAGTATTTAGAAGATCTTCTCTATTTAATTAACGAAGCATTGAGGATCTTCCTACTAAACATATATTAGAGAAAAGTAAAAATGGGTAACGGGGAGGCATAATGTATTGATTGAAGGTACCACTGGTACACTACATCTTTTAATTGTAGGAACCAAATTCAATGGTCTTAATCTCTGAATTGTGAATGATTTAGAAGATCTTCTCTATTTCATTAACAAAGCCTTGAGGATCTTCCTACTAAACATAGCTTGAATAAAAGTAGAAATGGGTAATAGGGAATCATAAAGTATTGATTGAAATGAAAAAGTAAACAATGTAGATATTATCTATCACTTTTACCTCCAAATAGAGGCAAAAAAAGTTCCAAAGACACCGACAGCCGGACACTTTTTACCAGAGCTTCCAATGTTGGGCATTCATTAGTAAACTAAAAAGAATCTCAACTTTTGTATCGTAGAACATAATAAGGCGCAACCTCTAAAATGGTCCAATTCTTATGGCCTCAGAAGAAACACTAGATAAAGCACCACACCCTGATGAAGAGGCTACCAATTAATTCAACAGTTTGATGAAGCAATGAAACTCCATATTAGAAGCATTCCCTTGATGGGACTAAGGAAAAGAGTCACTCTCAAAAGTTGGATTAGTGGGTGGAAACCTATGAGGATGGCTAAATATTGCAACCCTAGCCTGGGTTTGAACTCTATAATTAGGATGAACTTTATCTATAAGACCCTTAATTAGGGCTGAAGGATTTTCTTGGGTCTTAAATCTACTTGTAGCCATGATACGAAAGATAGCAAATGGAATTTATGGAATTCAAGACCTTAGTTGTTATAGGTTGAGATTGAATGTAACGCCCCAAAATATCATCCCGAGACTCCACACGGTGCCCAAGGCTACACTTAGCCTCAAGCTTACCCTTTAAGCCAAAACACTACCCTTGGGTTCCAACACAACAACATACACGCTACGCTAAGGATATATATATAAGTACATATCGCATCACATCACACATAGCACGAAATATCGTTAGACTGTACATATATGGAATGTCTATACACAAACCAACCCAATAATACACTAGGCTGACATAGCCTCTATGCAAAAAAATCAATGAGCGATTGGGAAAAACCCCTAACTGACTCAACAGACCATAGGGATCACAAAACAACAGCACCAAAAATAGAAACTTAGTCCTTGAACCATGAGGACTCACCACTGAAGGAACATAGATGCGGCACTCGGATATCACTGTCGTAGCTGCGACTGAGTAGCTGAACCTACATAATGGTAATAACGTATCCCAAAGAGAAATATGTGGGTCAGCATAAGATACGTACTGAGTATATGGGGGTGCATGCAAAATATAAATAATATCATAAATTTTGTAAAAATGTACAGACAGACCACAATGACACACCTAGCTTGAGTGACATTGAATCATGCAACTCATAACATCTTAGATAGGAAATGTAGGAGAAAAACCTCATAAATCATTATAGATCATAATAGTCAACTTGACTTACCGTATCAAAACTCGGAGTGACATAGACTCTTATGGACAGAGGAGTTTCCTATGACCGACAACCCCATGTGAGCTACGTGGAATACAAACGTTTGAAACACCCGTTGGTGGGACCATCATACTCTTTGCCAAGGAGTACGATCTTAAAACTGCAATAATCACAATCGAGCTCTCTGGCAAACAATATCATCATCAAACAATCCTACGGTGGCACATAGGTTTGGGGAACTACCAAATTTCCCTCTCGGTGCTAAGTACTACACTCCGACATGCTTAGAACGAGTTAGAAAACCCACCACAACATCACAAGGGTCAATTATAAAGACCAAATCAAATCTCTTTCTCATTCATGAAATTATATCAATTTGTGGATTCCTAACTCAACACATTTTAGCTCAAAACATTTTAATCTTCCTCAACATCAACAAGGTATCAATGCATTGAACCATAACCGACTCAACATTTGAAAAAGGATATGAAGACTCAATACATATATTTTCAACAATTTAACTCATCAAAACCATCTGGAAAATACCAAGACTCATTGCAACTTTAATCTCAACATTTCTTAATTTGTCATCCAACTCTAATTTAAAGATGCTTGAGACATCAACCCATAGTAGGGATATAGAATTTCTAATATTAATTATAAATTCATAATAAGGAAATAGTGGAATGATAGTATAAATCAAGGCTTAACAAATTAAATCATCATACTCTCATAATCAAACACGTTTTAGACATAATTCCATCTCAATATCATACACATATCGGATGATATAATCCCATAGCTCATGGACTATAATATAAGATATAAAACTATATTTCCAATTCATGGTAAAACATGTAAAATCTCATGTCAATGTAATTCAACAAAAATACCGGATACAAGATCGAAAGGATAATCTTGTTCAAAGCCCCACATACCTAAAAATGGAAGATGCATATGAACTTCCGACTCTGGAACTTTATTCATGGAAATAAAGGGTGCTTCTCGAGGCCCTTAATATGATCAACTCGAATCCCAAATCAATTTGAAATTTCTACGGTTCAATCAAGAGACATGGAAGGATGAAATTTGGAGTGATAGGGTTGGGGTTTGAGCCTTAGGAAATTTTGGAGAAAAATGAGCTATTGAATGCTCTTAATGGACTTAAATCCATGGTTTACCAGGATGGATTAGAGTGGGAATGACCAAAATACCCTTAAAAATCAAATAATATCAAATCTGTCCTTTGGTAGACTGTTTTGATAGGCTAAAGTAGATCGAACATAACTTTTTTCTCTGATGGCGAAATTGGATGAAACCAATTTCATTGGAAAGAGGACTTTCAGATCTTTCTGTTGATATATAGTAGCTCACCCAGATCATTATGTACAATGAGTTATGATAATTTGAAGTTGACCCAAAAATTCGTCTAGCCTCAGTATTTTTTTCTGCACATTTACTGTTCACTACTATTCACGGTTAGATCGGAATGATCATAACTCATCGCTCGAGAGTCCGTTTTGGATGATACACATATCGTTGGAAAGATTATTCGATGATCTACTGGATGATGGGTCGCATATCCATAAACTCTATACATAAAAATTATTAAACACGATAAAGAATAAAATTCAACACATTTTCGTCCGAGATCTTAACGGAAAATTTTTTTGGGGCATCACATCATCTCCCCCTTGGAAACATTCGTCCTCGAATGTTGATTGGTTGGTCAAGAATACTATGAAAATGAGTATATAGAGAAAAATTATCTTGCCCAAGCAGATACTCCATTCTAGACTTTTTTTTGGATATCGTAGAAAACACACAAGCCAAGATAAAATAGCAATAAGGATTAAATCAAAAGAGAACGATACCTTTGACATGCTCAGGATTCGTAGGAAAGAGGTGGGGATATTTGGCATGCATATCCGCTTCGGCTTCCAAAGTAGCACTCTCCACAGATTGATTTTGCCAAAGCACTTTAACCAAAGGAACTTCCTTGTTTATTAGCCTACGAACTTGAAAGTCAAAAACCTCAACCGGAATCTCTTCATATGAAAGACTATCTTGAATACTCAAGCTTTCGGAAGGATCAATCACAACAAAATCACCAATAGACTTCTTAAGCATAGAAACATGGAAAACTGGATAGACATTAGATAACTGCGCGGGCAATTCAACCTTATACGCTACCTTCCTAATGCGATCCACAATATTATAGGGACCAATGTAACGGGGACTTAGTTTCCCTTTCTTCCCAAATCTCTTAACCCCTTTCATGGGTAAAACTTTCAAGTATGATAAATCACCAACATCAAATTCAAGGTCTTTCCTCCTTATATCTGCGTATGATTTTTGACGATTTTGGGAGGTTTTCACCCTTTCTTGAATTAAATTAAAATCCTCCATGGCCTCGAACACCACATCCATTCCAGTCGCGGCTGCCTCACCAACTTCAAACCAACAAATGTGTGATCTACACCTTCTACCATACAAAGCTTCAAACGAGGCCATTCCAATAATTGCATGAAAACTATTATTGTAAGCAAACTTGATTAATGCTAAGTGTTCATCCCAACTACCTTTAAAATCAACCACACACGCCCTTAATATATCTTTTAAAGTCTGAATGGTTTGCTCGGTCTGACCATCTATTTGCAGATGGAAAGCAGAACTTAAACAAATTTGGGTACCGAGACCCTTTTGGAAAGATTTCCAAAATTAAGAGGTAAACTGAGTACCTCTGTCAGAAATAATAGCCAAAGGGATTCCATGAAGTATGATGAGTTAACAAATATATATTCTAGCATAATCTTCAGTTGTATACGATGAATGCACAGGCAAGAAATGAGCTAATTTTGTCAGTCGATCTACGACAACACCAATCGAATCACGATGGCGATGAGAAGGAGGCAAACCAACTATGAAGTCCATATTCACTTATTCCCACTTCCAAGTAGGAATGCTAAACTCTTGCATCACGCCATAGGGCCTTTGATGCTCTATTTTAACCTGTTGACACGTGGAACACTTTGCCACAAATTCTGTTGTGTTCCTCTTCAGACCGTTCCACCAATAGATTTCTCGCAAATTATGCTACATCTTGGTAGCACCAGGATGGATAGAGTATCACGTCATAAAGTATCATCCCGAGATGCCACACGGTGCCCAAGGCTACACGTAGCCTCAAGCTAACCCTTTAAGCCAAAACACTACCCTTGGATTCCAACACAACAACATACACGCTATGCTAAGGATATATATATAAGTACATATCATATCACATCGCACATGGCATGGAATATTGTTAGAATGTACATATATGGAATGTCTATACACAAACCAACCCAACAATACACTAGCCTGACATAGCCTCTATACAGCAAAATCAATGAGCCATTGGGAAAAACCCCCAACTGACTCAACAGACCAAAGGGATCACAAAACAACAGCACCAAAACTAGCAACTTGGTCCTCAAACCATGGGAACTTATCAATGAAGGAACATAGATGTGGCACTCGAATATCACTATCACGGCTGTGAATGAGTACCTGACCTACATCATGGTAAGAATGTAGCCCATAGAGAAATATGTGGGTCAGCATAAGATACGTACTGAGTATGTGGGGGCGCATGCAAAATATAAATAATATCATAAATTTTGTTAAAATGTACATACGAACCATAATGACACACCTGGCTTAAGTAACATTGAATCATGCAACTCATAACACCTTAGATAAGAAATACAGGAGAAAAACCTCATAAACCATTATAGATTATCATAGGCAACTTGACTTACCGCACCAAAACTCAGAGTGACACGGTATTTCCATAAACATGACTCTTATGGACAAGGGAGTTTCCTAAAACCGACAACCCCACGTGAGCTACGTGGAATACCAATGTTTGAAACCCCTGTTGGCGGGAGCGTCATACTCTTTGCCAGGGAGTACGACCTTAAAACTGCAATAATCACAATCGGGCTCTCTGGCTAATAATATAATCATCAAGCAACCCTACAGTGGCACATAGGTTGAGGGAAATACCAAATTTCCCTCTTGGTGATAAGTACTACTCTCCGATAAGCTTAGAACACGTTAGGAAATCCACCACAACATCACAAGGGTCTATCATAAAGACCAAATCAAATCTCTTTCTCATTTATCAAATCATATCAATTTGTGGATGCCTAACTCAATATATTTTAGCTCAAAACATTTTAATCTTCCTCAACATCAACAAGGCATCAATGCATTGAACCATCACCGACTCCATATTTGAAAAAGGATATGAATACTCAATACATAATATTTTCAACAATTCTACTCATCAAAACCATCCGGAAAATACCAAGACTCATTGCAACTTCAATATCAACATTTCTCAATTTGTCATCCAACTCTTATTTAAAGGTACTTGAGACATCAACCCATATTAGGGACATAGAATTTCCAATATAAATTATAAATTCATAATAAGAAAATAGCAGAATGATAGTATAAATCAAGGCTTAACAAATTAAATCATCATACTCTCATAATCAAATACTTTTTGGACATAATTCCATCTCAACATCATACACATATCGGATGAAATAATCCCATATCTCATTGACAATAATATAATATATAAAACCATATTTCCAATTCATGGTAAAACATGTAAAATCTCATGTCAATGTAATTCAATAAAAATATCGGGCACAAGATCGAAAGGATATTCTTTTTCAAAGCCCCACATACCTAAAAATGGAAGATGAATATGAACTTCTGACTTCGGACCTTTATTTACAAAAATAAAGGGTGGTTCTCAAAGCCCTTAACATGATCAACTCGAATCCGAAATCAATTTGAAATTTCTACGGTTCAATCAAGAGACATGGAAGGATGAAATTTGGAGTAGTAAGGTTGGGGTTTGAGCCTTAGGAAATTTTAGAGAAAAATGAGCTATTGAATTCTCTTAATGGACTTAAATCCATGGTTTACCCGGATGGATTAGAGTAGAAACGACCAAAATACCCTTAAAAATTAAATAATATCAAATCTGTCCTTTGGTGGACTATTTTGATAGGCTGAAGTAGATCGACCAAAAATTTTTGCTCCGATGGCCAAATTGGATGAAACCAATTTCACTGGAAAGAGGACTTTCAGATATTTCTGTTGATATATAGTAGCTCACCTAGATCATTATGTACAAGGAGTTATGATCATTTGAAGTTGACCCTATAATTCGCTTGGCCTCAGTATTTTTTTCTGCACATTTACTGTTCACCACTATTCACAGTTAGATCTGAATGATTATAACTCATCGCTCGAGTGTCTGTTTTGGATGATCCACATATCGTGGGAAATATTATTCGATGCTCTACGTGATGAAAGGTTGCATATCTTTAAAATCTACACAAAAAAATTATTAATCATGATAAAGAACAAAATTCAACACATTTTCGTCCGAGATCTTAACAGAAAATTTTTCTTGGGCGTCACATTGAAACACAAGAACGGGAAAGATTTATAACATGAATCATAGCCTCTCTTTTATAAATATGGTGTTCTTCACACTCATTAAAAATATAGTACTTGATACGGTATTGTGAACACCCAATAGACCATGAACCTAGTCTCTGATTCCAACTTGATATGAACCAAACCTTGGGACATGTCATATGGGCACCTCAATCTGACATGAACTGGAGGTCGCCCCAATAATCTGAGTCTAACAACTCATCATACAATAGCAATGAAGGAACCCCAACTCACAATTTAAGATTGCAAAAATAATCTCACAAGTCAATATTAGATTCATAATAACTAACTCAAACCAAAGTTCATATTTATTCATAATGTCTCCACACAAAATGAAGTCAACAAATCTATATATCAAGACAAGGCCCCAACCATATCCAAAAATAGTAATAAAGAGACCAAGTCTAAGGATAAGAGACCAAGAGGTGAATGAATTTCAAAGTAAGGAAGCTCACCACATATAGGTAATGAACTACCCACTTCAATCTCCTAATCACTCCATAAGAAGAGAATAAAATTCTTTAGCCCCTATGTCGCATGGGGACATAGCACCCGAAGATGGTTAGCAAATGGAAAACTAGCACGTAACTCAAGAATAAGTGATAAAATAACATTATCAATCAACAAAAAGTTAATATATCACAATTTATCTTATTCATACACTTATCAGTACATATAGAAATATCATATGCCAATTAAAGAAATAGGTCTCATAAATAATGCTCTAAGAACTTATTCATCATTTATGAAATGGAGTACTATGACCTCCCACACTTCACATTATAATTAGACATGGGAATTTAACCATGCACACTTATTAATTAGTCAAGGATTATAAGCACATACACATTCACAAAAATAAGGGACTCTAACTACATACACAATTTTATAGGAAACGAACTCCAACCTCGTGCCCGTTTATTCAAAAGAAGACTCTAACATCATGTCTCATATGGACTAAAACCACAACTCATTTCCTTCAGTGAGGTACTTTGACCTAAAGATATCTCTTTAAGTACAAGACATTAACCTCGAGAAATATTATTAGGCAAAGGACTTCAACCTTAAGCCATTCATAAAGCAAGAGACTTCAAACTCAAACCATCAGATAAGGCAAGGGACTTTGACCTCAAGCCATCCCAACTATAATTAGTTGGCATTTGGGAATTTTACCCATTTCCCATGCATCAACATACATTCAATACAACATTTAAGGATTTTAACCTTTTTAGCCAATTTAACACTATACATGACCACATGGTCCTTATAGAATCCTTTATTTATCAACCATATCAATAGTCCAATGCCTTTACCTAATTCAACAGACAATGCAAGTTATGGTCATTAAGACCCTTATGAAAATTCTATACCACATCTTTACCACACTTGGGTTTAACCAATAATTTAAGTTTATTGTTATATCTAGGAACTTTAACCTTTCATTAGCTAATAACTAAGGTTATAAATTTCCTCACACATGGTTCATTGTTTCATTACAACAACATTTATCATTAAGCCATGTTTAGTGGGTCATTACACTAGTTCAATACATCAATAACATATGACTAGGCAACTCACTTAGATATTTTCACAATCACTTTGGATGGATATATTCAACAAGGCCATTTTCATGGTATATATTATCTATATTAGGGTAACTCAAAACCCTTATGTTAATACACATACTACAAGAACCCACACTTCCAATTAATCTTCAATATCATATATAAACATAAATCTAAGACAAATTCAATATCATACAACATAAGGTAACAAAATCCTTTTTATTTGATTTCGAAACCACCATGTGCACTTAATAAACCAAGTGTGAAATGCATGGGTTTAGAGTTATTTAAAGAGGGAAAAAGATACAAGCCTTAAAAATGATGACACACTAATAATCTTGGCTCCTTCTTGCCAATTAATAAGCTTTCTGCAAACTATAGCCTCTAATCTTGCTTCAAAGAGCTTTTAGAGTGTTTTAGAAAATTTGAATCATATAAAATAAGGTCTTAAGAGGCTACAATTCCTTATATAGTTTGTGGGATTTGGTATTTAGGAACCAAAATAACCAGAAGGACCTTATTTAAAAGATAAAAAAGTGACCTCATCTAGAAGTATGACTCCCTCATGCGAATCCCTTAGAAATCATACCCTAGGGTATTAGTGGTACCATAACTCAAATACTAGGATTTTACTTAGCCAACTATACTATTATGTATATAAGTGGATATCCTTGAGTCATATCCAAAGGGTACACCTCAGCCCTAACTCATAAGCTTCACTCATGACCAAAATATTTCACTTGGTTTGAGGCTTCCTTATATATTGTTGAGTAGTATATGACTCATATGAATTCAGTACAACCAATGGGAGTTTATGTTATATAGTAAATAGTATAATACCCTTACAGATTGATAAAGGTATAATAGAGGAGGACAAGGTATGTACGAGTCATGACCAATAGCACAACTCAAGTAACTAGCCGTACCTAACTAAGAGGCAAAAAATAAAGTTGTTTTGAAAGAGTTCAAGTGTAGATGTTTAAGATAGTGTCTGATATAAGGGCACAAATGAGAAAGTTTTCTTCGGGAATATTTCATGAGTTGATCATTAAAAGTAAAGTTGCCTTGATGATCAAGGACATGGATATATCTTAGTTGGTTATTATATGTATCAAGTAAAGGACGAGAAAATTAAGTAGTCTGAGTTTAGAGAGGTAGGGGAAAAAGTATAGACCTTCAGAGTAGAGTAGGAAAGATGGTGGTAAGTGGATAAAGAAGGAGTGAGGGAGTTCTAGTTCTTTCTTCATAGCTTATGCTCCTTACCTAAAGCTATTAGGTAATTGTCAGTCTTAGCATATTTGTGGGTCCAGGGCACAGGGTGCCCAATCTCAGTCTACTAGTGATCTGTTGGCTCCATACCATCTTTTTTGTAGATTTTGTTGGTGGTTGCACCATGGGTTTTATGAGAAAGGGAAGAACACATGTTTTTACTGCTGTTAGATTGGTCATATGCAGTGTGACTATCATTATTGAATTTATTCTATGGCTAACAAGGTTCTAGTTGCCTCTTCATCTGCTCCATCATTGATTGGTGCTTCTTCTGCATCTGTTTCCACTTTTGGTAGCGACACTATGAAAAATTGGTTATATGTTCTTTTTTCTTGATAGGATTTTGAGGAACCTACCGAACTTATCATGGATATGTTGAAACTTTTCTCCCATGATGTATATTATTTACTTGATCTATGGTCCACTAATTTTTTGGTGACCCCATTTGCTGATATGCATTTTAGTTCTTGTCCAAAATTTATTTATAATTCTTTTTTCTATATCTACCCCTATTGGTCACTATGTGATTTCTAAAATAGTCTATAAAAGGTATGTGGTATTTTTTTGTATTAGAGAAACTCTAATGAATTTAATAGAGTTAGATATGGTTGACTTTGATGTCATATTTGGGATAGATAGGTTGTATATATTTTATTCTTTCTTTGATTATTGAATGAATAAGGTCATGTTCAAATTCCCTAATGAGGCAGTCATTATATAGGAAGTGGGGTTCTTTAGTACCTAAGGAGAGGTTCATCTCATAACATTGAGCCCAAAAGTTTATCTCCAAAGGGTGTTTGTATCATTTGGTCTGGGTTAAAGTTTCTAACTCAGAAGGTCCTTCTCTAGAATCCATTCCTATGGTTAATGAGATTCTCAAAGTTTTCCCTAATAATCTTCTTAGTGTACCTCTCGGTATGGAAATTGATTTTAGGATTGATCTGGTTTCAGACACTTATCAAATTTCTATCCCTCCTTATAGAATGGCTCTGGCTAATTTGAAGGAGCTAAAGGAATAATTAAAATATCTCTTAGATTAAGGTTTCATCCATCTAAGTGTGTCTTCTTGGGGTGCTCCTACGTCAATTATGTGTACGAAGGATTTTTACCTTTGGATGTCCATTGACTATCATCAGTTGTATAAGTTGACAATAAAAAATAAGTATCCTCTTCCTAGGATCGATGATATTTTTTATCATCTTTAAGGTGATAAATATTTTTCAAAGATTGATCGTAGGTTGGGTTATCATTATCTTAAGATTTGGGGAGTGGATTTCCCTAAAACTTTCTTTATGATACAGTATGTTTACTATGTGTTCCTAGTCATGTATTTTGGGCTAACCAATATTCCAGTAGCATTTATAGATTTAAGGAATAGGTTTTTTTTGTTAGTTTCTAGATTTAATTTTTATTTTCTTTATTGATGACATCTTGGTCTATTCTTAGAGTAAGGCAGATCATGTCGATCACCTTTGTGCTGTGATGCAGACCTTAATGGATCATCATTTTTATGCTAAGTTCCCTATATGTGAGTTCTAGTTGAAGGTTGTGACTTTTCAAGGTTATGTTATATCTTATAAAAGGATCATAGTGGATCCATAATAGATTGTGGTAGATAAAAAGTGGCCTAGACCTAGACTTAAAACAATATCCGAAGATTCTTGCATTTAGCCAGTTACTATAGGAGATTTGTGGAAATTTTTTTACTATAGCTTCCACATTGACTAAGTTGACCCAAAAAACGTTCAAGTTCTTATGGTCAGATGTGTGTTAGGGTAGTTTTGAAAAGTTGACGAATAAGTTGAATTTAGCTCTAATTTTGACCCTGCCTGAGGGAAATAATGGTTTTGTAGTATATTGTGATGTTTCTCATATTGGCTTGGGTTATGTGTTTATTCACCATGGTAAGGTGGTGGCTTATTCTTCTAGAAAGTTTATAGCTTATGATAAGAACTACCCTACTCATGACTTGGAGTTGTTAGCGGTGGTATTTGCACTGATGATTTGCTGTCACTATCTCTATAGGGTTTATGTTAACATCTTTTCTTATCATAAGAGCCTGCAGTATGTGTTTACTTAGAAATAGTTAAATCTCAGGCAAAGAAGGTAGCTTGAGTTACTGAAGGACTATGATATAAGTCCTCACTATATCAAGGTAAGGATAACGTTGTTTCTAAAGCTCTTAACAGGTTATCCATAGGGAGCCTGGCTCTTGTACATGAGGATAACTGGGAGTTGGTGAAGGACATTCATGGTTTTGCAAGTTTTACCAGTCATCTCATAGACTCTAAGGATACTGGTGTATTTGTGCAATCGGTATCATAATTATCTCTTATTATGGAGATAAAGGAAAAGTAGCTATTGGACCTTGATTTGTAGAGATTAAGAGTATGTGGATCACCAAAAGGTTGTTGAATTTTTGATTGGTGGTAATGGTATCCTGAGGTACCAAGGGTATGTGTTCCCAATATCGATAGGTTTAGAGAAAGGATTCTAGCCGAAGCTCATGAATGACATTATGTTATTCATCCTAATTCTACAAAGATATACCATGATCTCAGGGATTTTTATTGTTTGATCAATATGAAATGAGATGTATCTATCTATGTGTCAAAGTGTATGGATTGTTAACAAGTGAAATTCGAGAACATATGACTCGGTGGTTTGTATCAAGAGATTGAGTTTCCCGAATAGAAGTGGGAAGTGATTAACATGGTTTTAGTTACCGATCATCCTTGGTCTTAGAATTAATGTGAATAGATTTGGGTCATTATTGATAGGATGAATAAGTCCACTAATTTCTTGCCGGTGAGGACTAGTTATTCAGCGAAAGATTTTGCAAAGTTGTATCTTGCAAAGATTGTAAAGTTGTATGGTTCTCTGGTTACTATTATTTGATATTATGGTACTTTATTCTCATCTTATTTTTAGAAGTTGTTTCTGAAAATTTTGGGAACTAAGGTGTGCCTTCATACTATATTCCACCCACAGTCATATGGACAAATAGAGAGGACTATTCATTGGAAGATATGCTTCTTGCATACATGATTTGACTATGGTTGTAGTTGTTTGACCATTTGCCTTTGATTGAAAATACTTATAATAATAGTTTTCACTCTATCATTAGAATGGCTCCTATTAAGGCATTATATGGTAGGATATGTCATTTTCCCATTGGGTGGTATAAAGTTTTTAAGGATGAGTTATTTCGCCCTGATCTGGTTCACCAAGCCTTGGAAAAGGTGAAGGTGATTAATAATATATTGAAAACTGCTCAAAGTCCCATACAAATATGAGGCTTAAAGACTTGGAGTTCAATGTTGGCGAATGGGTATTCTTGAAGGTATTTCTTATGTAGGTAGTGATGCGGTTTGGTAAGAAGGGGAAGTTAACTCATCGGTATGTTGGTCACTACATGATTTTGTAGAGGGTTGACAATGTAGCCTATGAATTTTTGTTGCCTTCTAGATTGAGCTCCATTCATCCAATTTTCCATGTCTTTATATTGAGAAAGTGTGTGGGTGATCATTCATAGGTTGTTCCTTTGTAAGGGTTGGGTATCTCGAAATCCTTATCCTATGACGTAGTCCCAATTGAGATCTTGGATCATCATGTTCGTTGGTTGCAAAAAAAGTATGTGGCTTCGGTAATGGTCCTTTGGATGAACCATAAGGTTGAAGTGACTAATTAGGAAGCGGAAAAGGACATTAAGTCAAAATATTTGTTCCTGTTTTCTTCTCTCAGAATTCTTACAGATGATATGTGTTCTTTAACATACTTTTTTTTTCAAACTTTATTAAAGGAAAGGTTGATTTCCTTACATCTCTGTTTTCTAAATTAATCAAAGGTTAGAGTCGTGGTGTTGGTTTGTTAACTCATACTTGTTTTGGCATACACGTTATTTGAGGATGAATGATCCAAGTGGGGGATAATTGAAACACCCTAGTTTTTTGACCCTTATAAGAACATTGAAGTTTCTGGACATCGTACGACTTGAGGTACTAGTCATATGATGTTGTAAGATTTAGGTTCCCTCCTCTTGTATGTAAATCTGTGTGGTTGGATTTGTTTTCTATCCAAGGTACAATTGAACACCTTACTAGTCATTTGTTAGGGTATGAATTCAATGATGCCAAGTAGTATGGTGCCCTAAGTCTTCTCCAAAGTATTCTATCTAAGGTATGGGTCACAGGGTACTTCTTATATGATATGATATAGGCTAGTCATGTGTGGCTGTATGTTGGTTAGTATTGGGGCCTAAGATAATGCTAGGTTATGAGATAAGGGTACCACTAGTACTCTAGGGAACA
Organism: Capsicum annuum; assembly: GCF_002878395.1. Lineage (NCBI taxonomy): Eukaryota > Viridiplantae > Streptophyta > Magnoliopsida > Solanales > Solanaceae > Capsicum > Capsicum annuum. The sequence continues at coordinate 153,466,716 of NC_061114.1, read as the reverse complement.
TTTTAGGGGGATGGAACATACCCTCTTGCATGCATGTTTTGAATTTTTAAGCTAGGTGTATTCCAGATATTTCCCACCCTAAACCCCTTAAGTCCTAACATTATAAAACTTGTTGTGGGCTCTCATAACACACTATTGAAATATCAAAAACTCTCCAAAAACATTTTCTAAACTCTCTTTTGAAGATTGGGCTAGGGTTCTTCAAAGGTGATCATTATGGGGCATAAGAATACAGTTTTTTTATGAATCTTTTAAATAATGAATTTGAATCTTCACTCATTATTATATCATAAGTATCTTGTATTTTATAGTGTGATTATGATTCTTAAATAGTAGTTTTGATAACCAAAATTGAGGGTTTTTTTCCATATGGTTTAGTATCGTTTACTCTTGGTTTAACTTGTGTTTATACATTTTTTTATCACGGTCTGCACATGTGGGTTCTTTGTAATTGTGGTTTAACAAATGGGTCATAGGTTACCCTAAAATTGATGGTTTTATACTTTGGTTTTGGATTTGGTAAAAGCATGACGTCGAAGTGTTTCTGAATATGCCTAAGAGAAAATCTAGTCACATATTAATGAAGTTTTGAACTAAGGGTAGGCCTAATGATTACGAATGGTTGGTAAATGGTTTTTTGAAGGACTTGTTGGCCATGTAAGGATCTAAATGGTAACATTTATGGTTTGAATTATTAATTGGGGTTGAGTCCCTAATAATAAATTGATTTATGACCTTATTCGATAATAGGTTCGATTCGCTAATCTTTAAATTGAACTAGTCTCTTTGATAGACAATTAGTTTGAGTCCCAAAGTCAATTGAATATATGGGTTATTGTTAATGGTAATGTAATATGGTATATTTTCAAGTAGTGTTGATATGACAATATAAACAAAATGCCTTTGGTAAGTAATTGTTTTAATGGTTATGTATGTGGAATGATGGTTTTAAATTGAGCTTTAAAGTGGGATGTATAGCCAGGATATGAAAGTGGAGTCTTAAATACTAACACTGGAAACTGTGCTAGATGGTGTGAGTGTCTTATGACAAGGTGGTTTGAGTCCCCCTTAATACATGTATTTGTGCTTAATTCACCTTGATTATCCTTGGAGGTTCGACTCCCCCATATAGCCATATATTGTTATGGATATTCTCTGGTCTATGAGGCTACACGCACATGGTCCCTTCATTCTAGTGGTGAGTTTGACCCATATAGCCCTTGGGTGCCTTGATCTATGACGGTTATGCTATACAACCTAGGTTAATTATTTCAAATTTCATTATTATCTCATTCCCTATCCCATCATGGCGTAAATATATAGGTATATTTATGTATTACAATGGTATATGCATTTATTAATTGGTTTTGAACTATTGGCACTATATTATCCTTATACTTTAGTTAGATGATAGCAGTCTAACCGCTAAGCATCTCCAATGTTGCATCCCCATGCAATGCAAGTGTTAGTTATACTGCACCTCCTACTCAGTAATTGGACACGGGATCAAACTGTGTTGACTTAAAGTGGTGCACTTCCATATTATAAAAAGGCTTTATTTTAGTTTTAGTTTCTTATGTTTTCATTAGTTAGTGTTGGACATTGGTTTTTGATATGGTTATAGTCGGGGGCATGTCACGACCAGATATTTTTTATTTTTGATAGAGGTATTATGGAATCACTATGGGTTGGTATGGGCCGTGTTGGGAATGGTGTCATCTTTTCCATTGGTATTGGTATTAGGGTCGATACCATATGACTTGATTTGGTTTGGGATGGTTCCATTTTTATCATGGAAGGGATATTTATTTGGCTATTATTTTAGTTTTTGTCATAGTTGTTGGTAGGAAGTGAATCATTTGAATTGTTCGGGTTAGCCATGGTCATGGACCTTTCCCAAAGTCATTGAGTTGATAATTACTATACCTTGATAAATTTTTGGAATTCATCTGACTCAGGGTATATGGTTAGAGGTTGTATTAGGTATTAGGGGTGGTCTCCAGTCCTTGTTGGACATGGGATTCCCATTACTACAAGTCGCCAGTTTGGGTCGTTTCAATAGTATATTAGGTGAAGGATCTTCTTATGTCATTGGACTAGGATATCTTTTAAAGCCACACCACTAGCATCTCACATCACCTCTAAACACTAGGAACAATCTGGAGACATAATAATAGGAGTCGTGATAAACCGTTCCTTAAAGCATTCAAAGGCCTTGAGACAAGCATCATCAAATATGAACTTCATTATCTTTTCTAAAAGACTGCACAATGGATTACTAATTATATAGAAGACCTTGATGAACCATTTTTAAAACCAATCATAACCCAATAAACTTTAAATACCTTTAACCAAAACCGGTGGAGGTAATTTTTCAATCACTTCTATCTTTGCCTGGTCAACCTTAATGCCCCTCTTTGGAATCTTGTATCCAAGAAAAATCCCTTTTTTCATCATAAAGTGGTAGTTTTCCCAATTGAAAACTAGGTTGCAACCCTCACATATTTGTAGTGCATTGGGAAAATGGGCCAGGCATGCATAAAACGAGTCTCCATTAACAAAAAAGTCAACTCAGAATACCTTAAGAGTATCCTCCACCATATCAGAAAATATCGACACCATATAATGATAGAAGGTCACAGGAGCATTGTTGTAACACCCCATAGTTTTCCTAGCTTAAATTCGTTCCTAGAATGCTAAGGAATAGCTTCAAAAATGAATAAAATTTATTTCGTGTGGAATATTCTAGATTTAGACCTCCCATTGTGTGGGAAATCGAATAAGCTTTCCATCGATATCAAATTCGCCCAAATACAATACTCGGTTGAGGAGTTAGAGCATTTTTAAGTTAATAGTGTCCCACCAGAGCAACCACCGCGTCGCGGTAAAGGACAATTTCATAATTGTAAATTCTAGTGGACCTCGATGATATTGGCTTATCTTGGAGAGGTCAAAATTCCAAATTATCAAAATTCCAGATTCCAATGCAATACTGGCGTGTTGCGCCAGTGGCCAAAATGACATTCCAAAGGGGCACCGCGATTGTGGCACATCGTGGTGGAGGCACAGTTCCTACTCGTTCTTTTCCAGTGAGCCATCGCAATAGTGGTGCGTCGCGGTGGCCAATTAATTTGGGATTCTTTCTTTCATTTTCAGTGCCATTTAGAAGATTAATAGGGGCATTTTGGTCAATCTCCAAGGCCCCAATTCGTGTAAAACACAACATAAAGCATATTCCAAAGAACTTTATTCTTGTTTCATCAATTTTCTCTCAAAAAAACACCCTAGAACTCAAGAGCTTCTTCTCTAAGAAATCAAAATCCTCCATTGTTTCTCCAACAAAACTTAGAATTGACGATTTCCAAGACAAGATAATCAGGAACTCATCATCAAGAACTCAAATAGGAATCAATAATTCAAGTTTCTCCATCTAATCATCTACCAAGGTAGGATACTTCTTTCATCTTTGTGCCCAAAATTTGTTTTAAAGCTGATTTTTATATGAATTTACATGATTTTTAAATTAGGGATCATACCCAATATTTTTATTTTTAAGATTATGAGATTTCAAGTGTTTTAGAAGATGAATTGCACGTCTATTTTCATATTTTCATGTCTATTGCAGTAATTTCCTTATATTGAGATGAATTATCATTGTTATCATTTTCAAGCATGATTATTATGATGTTTTGACATACGATTGATGCATGGGTTACTACCCCAAGATTGAATATTATTATTTCTCGAAGATAATGCTTTAAGGATCCTATTACCAGATTATTTACAGATTTTCGTTGGAGCTTTGATATTTTTATCATCGGTTTAGTTATGGACTCCACTTTACAACTTATTTACAAATTACAGAATTCAGATCAACTTTATTTACATAATGATTCTTATTAAAGCATAAATGGTTTTGTAATGAACCATTATACTAGATTTTTAAAGTGGATTTCCAACAAAGTGAGCATACTATTTTAAAGGGAGTAGTATTTAGCACCAAGTGGGAAGTATGGGATTAGCGTGCCCTATCTTCCACAGAACTGCATAGCCAATGTAGGTACAGATTTTGATATTATTCCAATTTCTATATAAATGATAGGTTTAGCTTGTGATGGATCACATGGAAAGTAGGTTATACTCTCTGGTAAGAGTAATACACCTCAACCCAATGTAAGGTTTCCTCCTTAGAAGTACGAGACATTGGACTCCATGTTAGCTCTCATTGTTTTTGCCGGTTAAGAGAACCTCCCTAATAAGAAATCCTAACAGAAAAGATTTACAGAAAATCTTTTAGAAAACTAAGTGTAAAAGATCACAAATTTTACCCAGATTATGCCTTACAGAAAGATATTAGCTTCAAATTTCAACTTTTAGATTTCAGATTCAGAAGTGAGCTCTTTCTACACTTAGATAGTATGATTTATTGACAGAATAATAGCACAACTTTTAAAAATAAATTTTATGACTCACTATATTTTAAATTATGATTTGTTATTAATGATTACAAATGTCAGTATTTCAAATATTCCAACTTATGTGAGTCATTTATATTTAGCATGCATTGTTTTACAAATTATGTTGATAAGATGATGTTTTACTTATTCATTCACCCTATATACTCAGTAAATCCTTAAAGTACTGATCCACATCTATGTCTATATGCTACATTATCTTATAAAATAGGTATCAGTTTAGTTGTAGCACGCATACCATATTCAGACAGTTTGCAACTTCCAGTCAACAGGTGATGAGTCCTCTTGATTCAAGGGCTCGAGTCAATCATATAGTTTGAGAAGTATTTTATTATATTTATTCAGTCGTGTTGATTTGGGATAGTTAGGGGTTATGTTCCAGCTATCTATAGTCAGTATAGTAGAGGTTTCCTAGATGTAAGTTAGAGTCAGTTATGTAATTTCAGTCCTTCTTTTACATTTTATCAGAATGTATAAGTGTACCAGTATTGTATTTTTAGAGATTCCATCATTGCTATGTTTCTGCACAATAAACTCAGTCATTTTATACTTATTTAATCAGTCGTTTATCTGTATACCAGTTTATGGGTTAGCTTTTGATCACCTGTGGTCCTATGCACCGTGTGATGTCTCAAGACCTATTTTCGTGGTGTTACAATTGCAAAGTCAGAATAACCATAAATAAAATAGTACCAACCCTACCTGCAAGTCTATGTAGAATTTATAAAAGACATAGCAAAATAATCATTTTGTGTCGAAGTGTTCAACTTTTGGTAATCATGCACACACTCCATTAGTTAATCGGTCTCATGTGTACTAACTCATTATTATCCTGTTGTTACCATTGTGATCCCACCATTATTCGAAATGTATTGAACTAGGCTCAACTATTTACCATTCATAATAGGATAAATCATACCTGCATCTAACCACTTTATAATCTCTTTCTTTACCACTTCTTGCATAGGTGGGTTAAAAGGATGTTGGTGCTCGAAGTTTGATACACAATCCAATTCAAGATGAATTTTAGGAGTACAAATCCTGAGTGGAATCCTTACAATATCTGCAATAATTAATCCAATGACTATTTTAATTCTCTATGATATTGAGATCAATGACTCAACCTATGTATCCAATAAATTAGCAACAATAATAACCGAAAAGGCATTGTTAGCCCCCAAAAATACATATATCAAGTGAGAAAGAAAGTTCTTTAACTACAACACCAGTGGCTCTTTAATAGATGGTAGAACTGGTTGAATTGCTCTATTCTTTGAGCCATGATCTAACTTTTTCGGTGCATAAGAATATTGGTGGCTTTTTAAGAAATGGTTGAACTGGTGGAGTTGTTCTACCATAGAGGACCCTCGCCATCTCATCATATTCCTTGATACCATCACTGTTAAAGTTTATGATAACTGCCACAAGTGCCTGAACCTGAAGTATCTCTTCAATAGGGATAGTCAATGCACCATCATTAATAGTGTCTATAATAGACACCATCCACATATCATTTGGTTGCCGCATCAATTGACACAAAATAAATGTAACCTTCTCATTATTGAGTTAAAATTTCATCTGCCCCATCTCTATATCAACACATGCCCTGCCCATATCTAGGAAGGGCCTATCCAAGATAATCGTAGCATTAAAACCCACCTTAAAGTCAAAGATCATAAAATAAGCTGGAAATATGAAGGACGCCACCTTTACCAACACACCCATAAAATACCAATTGATTTTATCACAGTACCGTCAGCCATCAATAATCTCATACTTTGCATGAAAACTCCGATTAGATATGTCTCACCAGCCATCTTGTGAATGCATCTAGTAAATTTCACTCTGTACCTTTTGATTCTAAAAGTATCTCCTTACTAGCCCTTATACTAAAACTCATATTAACTATTACCTTTTAAGTGCCAAATTAATTTTATGAGGGTTGGTAGCCTCAAATTACTGTTGTAGTCTTCTTTTCTTAAATTACTATTGTGATCTTTTTTTCCTAATCTATACCTCTCTTTTGAAGTTAGTATCAAATATAGGAAGGTTCTTAACTTCTACAGTCGTTAGGAAAGAAATAAAACAAAAGAGGATCATAATACATGCAAGAATATTGATCAAGATTGGCTTTGCACTTTCTCTACTTTATTATTCCATCATGCTTCCCAAAACCCTAATAAGGTGGTTAGCTTCTCATATTTTAAAGAATATCCATTGAGTTCAATAAAGAAAGCATATGAACAATCTTACTACGATTTAAAAACAAAATATAGAATCTCAAATTAATAATCAACTGTAAAATCAAGAACAAAGTATTCCAATGTGTAATGTTTAATCCCAAAATCAATATATTATTTTTAAATATAAAGATTCTGTAAAGTAATATAAAAACTTCAAAGGGGTATTTATAGTTTCACAAAATAACCTAAAAATCCTACCAAAACAAAATATGAAAGTAAGGTCGACAATGGCTTATGCCTCAACAATAAATCATCTAGATTAAACATAACTAGTTGACAACTCAATTTCCTATCTTCTGTCTACAGTGGTGATGACTCAGTATGTCTTCCTATGAGTCATTGGATAGATTTGTTTTCTGTCAAGTAAAATTTCATCTTTGATGTTTTTTCTCATAATGCTCAGAATGGTTGTCACAATGAGTCATAGCCTGACATTATGACTTGTTATTGATCTTGTTTCCACTAGGATTCAACTTGTAGGCTCTTAGGAATTTCCACTATTTTTTCTAACAATGTGTTTTTATATGACTTATTGTTAGATCCTATGAGTCGTAGCCAACATCCACTATATTCTTTCTTTAGAATCTTTTATTTCTCACCTGACGACTTGGTGGATGAGTTATTTTATATCTCATAGTTTTGGCAATGAATTTCACTTTTTAAAACATTTTATTTTTATCTTGTTCTGATCACATCTGACCTTATTTTCCTATAACATAAACAGAAACAACCATTATATTTAAAAATAACCTAACTACTTGAATATTTTTGTAGTTTTAAGCATCAAAAGAGCCATTAAATAATGGCACATCAATCATACATGCTCTATTTTTCTCTCTAGACTTGGGTTGATTTGATAATATTTAATATGCTTGACTTTGACATTATCATGGGTAGACTTGCCTATCTACCTATCATGGTGTTTTAAATTATAATGCTAAGCCAGTGACTATAGAGATTCTAGAAATGGATAAGTTGAAGTGAGAAGGTGTGTATATGCCTAAGGCTATGAAGATTTATCTTTTATGCAGTCTAATAAGTTAGTTGGGTGAGGGTGTTAACCTTTTCTAGCCCATCTTTAAGATGTTAGTGCAATATCTCCTTCTATTAAGTCAGTTCTTATGGTCCTAAAATCTTAGGAGGTGTTTCACATAGATTTCTTTGGCATACCTACGAAATGAGACATTGAATTTAGTATCAAATTAGAATCGGGCACTGACCTCATTTCTATTCCTCGATGCAGATATGCACCAACAACTTTAATGAGCTTAATAAATGATATATTTAAGTCATTCTTGGATTCTTTTGTGATTTATTTTAACGATGATTTTCTATTTTACTCTAAGAGTAAGGAGGATCATGCCGTCATCATCACATCGTGTTGGAGATTTTGAATGAGAAGTAGCTATAGACTAAGTTTATGTTCTTAGGGTATGTTGTTTTAGATAAAGGAGTTGTGGAGGATCTCTAGAAGATTGAGGTTATGAAGATTTGGATTCTGCCTAGTTTAATGGCTAAGGTTATGACTTTTGTGGGTATTTCTTGTAACTATTGTAGGTTTTTTAAGAATTTTTCATCTATTGTTACTCACTTAACATTATTGACCCAGAAAAGGGTGTTATTCATTTTGTGAAATAAGTTTTAGGAGATCTTCTAAAAAATGAAGACACTTTTGACAATAACTCTTATTCTTTCCTTGCTAGTAGAAGGTAAATATTTCTTTATATTTAGTGATGCTTACTTTTTGGTGTAGGTGGATTGTTGATACAGGAAAGGAATTCAATACTTATGTTGCAAGACAATTGAAGATTCATAAGTGAAATTAACCAATTAATGACTTGGAATTGGAGGGAATGGTCTTTGCACTTAAAATTTTGATTTATTGTATCTAAGGGAGAGGATTATTTTACAACTAGTGGGTACCATTCGTATTGGAGGGTACGACCGACATACGAAAGTTATACCATCAGAAGAGAATTTTAAGCAGTTTAAGTTAGTGGTAATCTGGACTTTTCACCACTTTATTTCTTAAGGCCCCACGACTTATATAACTAATGGGGCAGTATTTACCCTATTATTCTAATCTAAAACACTTAGAAACTTTCTCGAATTCTCTCTAAGTCTCTTTAGTAAAGAAAGTCTAGGGTTTTATCTAGAGGATCAATTTAGGGCTTGTACGGGGGATTTCTATCAATCATCTTCGTAATCTAAGGCAAGTAATCCTCCCTCATTATTAGTTCCAAATAAAGGCATGTTTTATACAATGTTTCTTGGTATGATTATTTAATGGTTTTGGGAGTTTCAAATATATGTTGGGGTTTTGGTAATTGGCTGCATGGAATGGTTAATCGATAATTGGAAATGGTTTTTCAAATATTATTCCCCAACATGTTTGATAAAATTCCTACGAGGATGCTTTATTCTATTGTTGGACTTTTAATTAAACTATTGCATGGAATGGTTCTGTAATGGAACCCTAAATGGTATAAATGGTTTAAATTCTTTGCAATTGCTAAATGGTAAGGTTTGGTGGTCATGGGTATGATTTATTAAACTTCCTTATGGGGTACAAGGGAATCCTCCAATTAAACATGGTAATTAATAACTTGTGGGGTACATGTGATTCCCCTAGCAAATTTAATAATGGAATATTTGTAGGGTACATGGGATTCCACCAATTTTACATGATAATGTAATCTATGAGTACGTGGGAATCCCTTTACATAAGAATTTTGGCTAAGGACACTGCTTGCACGCTATAGTTGGTGTGACGATACCACTACTTATAGCCTTTGTTAATAATAATAGAATAATAGTTTGGTTGGATGTTAATTATTTTAATTGGTAAATAATGGCGGGGTGTGATAGCTATCCATGATGGTTCGAATCCAATGGACCAATACTAGAAACTAATGTTTACCGATATTAGGGTTTGGCAAAGAGACAATATATGATACTATGAAGTACATGGGAATCGTCTAAGTACATTGTGTATATGTATCATGAAAAGATAAGCATACTTTAGAATCCCCTACTCTTATGGTATCTCAGATTCATGCGGCTACATGCATCGGCGCTTATTCAGGGGTTACACTTGACATATATAGCCCGTGGATGGTTCTAGGATAATTAAGCGACACATACCCATGTTAATGTTTTTAAAGTCATACTAAAGCCATTTCTCTTTCTCAGCATAGTGTTATATATATATATATTGTTTGTATTCATATGGTTGGTTTACCTAGATTTAATGGATGGCATTATTTTATTCTTATCCTAAGTTCATACTATTGTTCACCCACTAACCTATCTTTGTGTAGCTTTATCACCATGCGATGTAGGAACCAACCATTCTACTCCTCCTACTTAGAGAGCAAATTTGGTATCAGCTATTATATTGGAGTGGTCAGCATTCATATTTTAGAAGGCTCCATTTCATGCCATGTATGTCTTTACATACTTTTTTGTTAGTTTACGAATATTGATTTTCTATGGTTGGGGGCATGTCCGAATAGGATATTTTTTTTTCTTCTTTTAGAGGCTATATGGAACTACTATAGGTTTGAATGAGCAGTGGTGGTATTGGTGTCAGTCGTAGTATTTGTATTGGTATTGGGGCTAATACCATAATATTGAATTTATGATTGTTCCATCTTTTTATGTTATGTTATTGAGAGGAACTTGGCTTATATATTGGTTTGGTTATGGTAATTTATTTATAATTGATGGTTGGACTTGGTTGGGTTGGTCACAGTTATAGACCTATCCTAGAGTCTGGAATTATGATAAAAACTAACTTGTTATACTTTTGGAATTCATCCAACTCAGGTTCAATTGGGTAACATGGGTGGTCCTCAATCCTATTTGGACTTAAGATGTCTATAACGATAAGGTCCTAGTTTGGGTCATGTCAAATTAGTATTAGAGCCAGGTTCATGGTCAATTGGGAGTCCACAAAGCCATGCGAGTTGAGTATCTTTAAGGGTGTATAGTGCGCCACCCTCATAAGGGAGTGGCTATAAGGCATTGAGGAATATTTTACTTTCTTGGTATTTTATTTTCAATTATAGAGTCTAAGTCCTGGAATCTTCTCTAATACTGGTTTGTTCATTTTTTAAATCATCCCTCCATGATTTGAGATGCAAGGTAACTTTGCGGTTCCAACTAGGGATGATGTTGATAGGAGACATACTACTCAGGGCATCGATACCTGGTCTAGATTCTAGTCCCTAATATTTCTAGAGTTCTATAGATTGACTGTATTCCTCCTCATAGTTAGGTAACAAATGTAGAATTTCGTCAATCTATTCATGCTATCACTCAGTTGGTTGCTGCTTAGTCTGAGCGAGATGCATCTGGTGTTTTATCTACTAAGGCCAAAAGGGTTGGCAGTTTATAAAGATAAATTCTTATATTTTTACTTATGTAAAGGTGGAGGGGGATCCTTAGGGTTTTTTGGATGAAAGGGAGAAAATCTTTAGGGTGATGTAGGCCATGAATGTGAAAGGGGTGAATTTTGCTACTTACTAGCTTAATGATATGGTGTACCAATGGTATGAGATGTAGGATAGGTCGAGAGTTGATGTGGTGGAATCAACTTTGTGGGCTACTTTCTCTAATGTTTTTCTGGATTACTTCTTTTCTTAGGAGTTACAGATACCAAAGGTGGAGGATTTTGTCAATTTGAGACAAGAGAAAATTCGATCAAGGAATATGCCTTCATATTTCATCAACTGTCAAGGTATGCTTCGGAACTGGTGTCTGATATGAGGACAAAGATGAGAATGTTCATTTTTGGACTGTCTTAGGATTTGATCCTTAAAAGTTCAGATCCTCTGAACATGGTGGTGAGAAATAGCAAGATAGTTGAGATGGTGGTACTTGGCTAAAGAAAAAGTAGGGGAGATTTGTTCCTCCTGTACAACTAGTATTCCTTACCAGAAGCAGTTGAGTGGCAGGTGTCAATAGTGTGGCGATAATTTTCAAGCACAGAGTGCCCAATCTTAGGCAAGAAGGGCTTAGTCGGCCTCATCATGCCCTCCTTGTCGGTTATGTGGTTAGTTTTTTAGTTGTTTCAATAATGAGGAGAGGGATAGGAGTTTCAAAAATGGTCATCCAGACCATATGATCAAGAACTGTCTGGTTAGTAAAGGTTCTTCGGGAGCGAGTAAGGCTCTGGTTACTTCATTTTTTCTTTTGTACCAAAGGGTTCTGCTTTTACATCTGTTTTTACTTCTGGTACTGGCGCAGATCAAAATAGTTTATATGCTTTTTCTACAAGAAACAAATCTAAGGCATCACCTGATGTTATGTCTGGTATATTAAAACTCTTTTCTTGTGATGTGTATTGTTTGCTTGATTTGGGGTCTACTGTCTCGTATGTGACCCTATTTGTTGCTATGTTTGTTTTATTTGATCAAGGGGTTGTTTAGGATCTTTTTTCTGTTTCTATCCTGGTAGATGACTCTATGGTTTCTAAAAGAGTTTATAGGGGTATGCATGGCAATTAGTAGTAGGCAAACTTTGTCGAATTTGTATGAATTGGATATGGAGTATTTTGATTTTATCCTAGGGATGGATTGGTTATACTTATGTTATGCATCCTTATACTGTCTAACCCGTAAGGTTGTCTTTAGGTTCCCCGGTGAATCAGTAATTGAGTAGGAGGGTGGTTCCATATCTCCTAGGGGGAGGTTTATTTCATATATTAGAGCTCAGAGATTAATCCCAAAAGGGTGTCTCTATCATTTGGTCTGGGTTAATAATTCTAACTCAGAATTTTCTTTTTTTTATTTGGTTCCGATTGTGAATGTGTTTCCTACGGTCTTTTTTGATAATCTTCCTGTTGTTCCTCTGGATAAGAAAATTAAGCTTTATATTCATTTTGTTCTGGACACTTATACAATATCTATTCTTCCTTATAGAATGGCTCAGCTGAGTTGAGGACACTTATGGAGCAACTTTAGGATCTTCTGGATCAAGGTTTCATCCTTCATACAGTATCCCCATGGGGTGCACCATTGTAATTTGTATGATACAAAGATGGTTTTATTTGGATGTGCATTTACTATCATTAATTGAATAAGGTAACGATTAAGAAAAAGTATCCTTTCCAAAGGATAGATCACTTGTTTGATCAATTTCAAGGAGCTAAATTTTTTTCTACAATAGATCTCTAGTATGGGTATCATCAGCTTTAGATTAGGGAAGCAAATATCCCTAAGATAGCTTTTTGACCCGATATGGGTACTTTGAGTTCTTAGTTATGTCATTTGGTTTTAATAATGCCCCGACGGAATTTATGAATTTGATGAACAAGGTTTTCCGAAACTTTCTTGATCTTTTTTTCATTGTGTTCATTAATGATATCTTGGTGTATTCTAAGAGAAGGGTTGATTATGCCAATAACCTCTATGAGGTGTTGCATACCATAAAAGAGCAATAGTTGTATGTCAAATTCTTTAAGTGTGAGTTTTCACTAAATGCAATAACTTTTCTTGGTCATATTATTTCTAGTGAAGGAATCATGGTAGATCCAGAAAAGGTGGTTGTTGTTAAAAGGTGGACTAAACCTATGGCTCGAACTAAATTTTAGAGCTTCTTGGGTTTGGCTAGTTATTATAGGAGGTTCATGGAAAGTTTCTCGACGATAGTTGCCCCATTGACTAAGTTGACCTTGAAGAAGGTAAAGGTTTCTTCGTCAGATGCTTGTTAGAGGAGCTTTAAGAAGCCTAAAGATAAGCTAACTTCATCTTAAATTTTGACATTTCCTGAAGATAATGAAGGGATTGTGGTTTATGGTGATGCATCCCAGGAGGGACTTGGTTACATTTTGATGCATCACGGGGGCAGAGAAGATGGTTGGAGCTTCTCAAGGAATATGATAGAAGTCTTCAATACCACCCAGGTAGAGTTAACATAGTTGTTGATACTCTTAGTAGGTTGTCCATGGGGATTTTATCTCATGTGAATAAGGAGAATAAGGAATTAGTGAAGGATACTCACCACTTGTCTAGTCTTAAAGTTTGTCTTTGGACTTCAATAATAGTGGTATGATGGTGCAGGAAGTAGTTCTGTCATTTTTCGGTGCAGAGATCAAGGAGATAAAAATGTTAGACCCCATCTTACTGAAAATCAAGGGTGATATTGGTGGGAAAAAGTGATGGTATTTAAGATAAATGGTGATGGAACTTTGCGGTACCAAGGGGGTTATGTGTTCCTAACGTTGATGGTTTGTGACAAAGGATTTTGGCTAAGGCGCTTGAATTGCGCTACATTATTCATCCCGGTTAGACAACAATGTAACATGATCTCAAGGAGATGTATTGGTGGAATGGTATGAAGAGGGATGTGGCTGATTTTGTGGCAAAGTGTTTAGTTTGTTAATAAGTGAAACTTAAGAACATAAGGCTTGGTAGGTTACATTAGGAAATTGATTTGCCAGAATACAAATAGGAGGTAATAAATATGGATTTTGTTCCCAGTCTTCCACGGTCTCGGAATCAATTTGATTTGATTTGGGTCATCGTGGATAGGATGACAAAGTTTGCTCACTTCTTGCCAGTGAGGACTAACTTTTCAGTTGAGGACTATGTGTGGTTGTATCTTCAGGAGATTATAAAGTTGCACGGGGTACCTGTTTAGATTATCTCTGACCATGGGACATAGTTTACATCTCACTTCTAGAGGTCTTTTTAGAATGAGTTGGGGTCTAATGTTAGTCTGAGTATTGCTTTTCACTTGTAGACAAATATACAAATAGAAAGTACTATTCAGACATTATATAGTGTACTTCGTGCATTTTTGATTGATTATGGTGGAAATTGGGTTGAGCATCTACTTTTGCTAGAGTTTGCATACAACTGGAATGGCCTATTTTGAGGCAATATATGATAGGAGGTGTAGATCTCCTCTTGGGTGGTTTGATCTTTTTGAGGTGGATATATTCTATTCAGATTTGGTTTATTAGGCTATAGAAAAGGTGAAGATGATTCAGGATAGGCTTAAGGCTTCTTAAAGTCTCCAAAAGTCCAAGGTGGATGTATGCGTAGAGACTTGGAGTTTGAGGTTGGGAATAAGGTGTTCCTAAAGGTATCTCCCTTGAAGAGAGTAATGCGGTTTGAAAAAAAAATAATGATCAGTCCCTAGTATGTTGGTCCTTATGTGGTTTTATAGCGGGCTTGTAACATGGCATATGAACTGGATTTTCCTTCTTGTTTGAACTTCATTCATCTGATATTTCATGTATTTATGTTGAGAAAGTGTCTTGGTGGTCCTTCTTTGGTGGTTACTTTTGAAGGTTTAGGTATCTCGGATTCTCTATCTTATAAAGAGGTCCCAGTTGAGAACTTCAATTGGCAGGTTCGTCGATTACAGACCAAGGATATGGACTCAATAAAGGTTCTATGGCAGAACCACAAGGTAGAATAGGCCACATGGGAAGCGGAAGCGGATATAAATTCCAATTATCCGCATTTCTTTTCTGGATATTTGTGCAAAACGTATGTGTTCTTGATGATATCTTTGTTTTCTAACATTGTTAAATCACTACAAGAAATTGCTTTATTTATGACAAATATTTAGGGGGTGGATTAATAATCTCATCTCTAAAAGTACATATATTAGGAAGAGATTATATGTCGGTCTTTTATAATTTATTTTATTACAAAAGTACAAAATCTGGTCATTAAAATTTTTTTGAACAGGTCCCAGATTATATTGAAGTTCTTTGAGCGGGAAAAACTAACGCCAATATTTTTAATTATTTTATTTTATTTAACTATTACATGCCTAAATTACTCTATTTTTACTTTAATTTTCTGAAAGTAGGTCTTTACGTATACTACTATACATCATTCAATCCTCAGTGGCTGGTTGCAAATTTACACAAAGCTCCATCAATACCCACCAATTTTGTAGATTAAAAATAAGTGAGTAAGCAGCTTTGTGAATTGCTTCTTCAATTCCTCGGGTTATTCCAGCTAATTTTCCCTAATCTCTGTTTTATCTATCTCGTGAATTCGAGATATGATTTCTGTTCTGTCTGGTTGTTCTTTTCTTCCAAAATTACTCTAAATTAGTTTTATTCCTTGGGTGTTCAAGCTACTCTTATTTTTTCTACTTTATTCGATCTGAATCTATCATTTTTATTTGTACATTTCGCTAATTTAGTATGAAATTTGTCTATTTGTTTATAGTCAATTACCATCTCTCTATCATCTAGCTATTAGGAATAGCAATGGGGTGTAGCTAGTATAGAGTAGGGTGCATTTAATACTATACAGGGTAGGGTGGGGCAACCTTTAAGTCTGTGGGGGGGGCTGGGTACGGTGTGACAAAGCATTAGCTTTACAAAATTGTGGGGGAGGGGGCAGATTCTGAAGATTATGATGCTTTCTTTATTGCACTTTGAATGTCGTACGTCTTTATTTTCTTTCAACGTGATGTGAGATGAAGTAATTCTCTATTTCTTTGCGTTCTATTTTGGTTTAGTCACCAATTGGACTAATTCCATTAGCAATGATGTGTGGTGGTGATGTGATTACTGATATCATTCGAAGAAGGTTTGGGTAAAAAAATCCCTTATAATAAACTGAAAAGTTGGGCTGGTAGCCTCTCTATGCTTTATTATTATGAAATTGTCCTATAGTTCTAAATATTACTTAGTTAATATGACTTTTATCTTAGTTATTTTCTAGTTAAATGGAACCTAGTAATTCATTAAACATAAAAATACCAGATGAACATGGTATGGATATCGTGAGGTGGAAAAATTGGCAACCTTGGCAGGAATTCAACTGCAGGTAAGAGTTCAAAGACCATATTATATATGAAGTATTATTTTGTTCTGGCATCCTTGGGGAATTAGATGCTTTCTACTTTATGCTTCTGAAACATATCCCAGGAGCAACATAATACAACTTTTTCTGATATAAGTTGCTACTTTTATAAGTTATCTTTTCTCAATGTCAAGGAAGATGACATAACATTCAAGTGGTATCTTTTTATGATTTATCACTTTTCTTCACTTGTATATGTATGTATTGATATGCTTAGTCTTGCTTTATGAAATTCTTTAGTTAAGCTTCTGTTAGATTGTCTTTGATTTTTGAATTTGGTCCTTCAGATATAAGTGCCTTTTACTTTTTTAACAGCCTTCGCCGCTGGTAGATGTGTGAACTGTAACATTTAGAGAAGTTGCTCAGTCCTCAGTTATGCTTTTGGAATGAGATGAGAATCTCATCATGTACTAGTTACATTTATACATGGAAGACTAGGGATGACTTGCATCCATACTAGCATGATGAGGTTGGATTTTACTTGTTATGTTTAAGCTTTTGTCCATAAATACTGAGGTTTGTTTTGTACATTTGCTTATCAATAAGTGTAACTAATATTACTTCTCATTTCAATTAAGAGTAACCTTTTCGACTGGAGAAAGTTTAAGAGTATATTATTTATATATGTGACATCGCTTTTGTTAAGAAGTGTCTAAAACAAGAGTTTGAATGTGAAACAAAAGAGTAGTTCGGTGAAATATCTAATATATTTAAAATGATAGAAAGTAATAATTAATTATCTTAGCTTGAATTGTCAGAGAAAGAAAAGTTTGCAATGTAAGGAAACGGGAATTATTTTTCAATATCCCTCTAAAGAATGGTCAGTCTTAATTCTTAAAAGGTATGGGGGGGGATTAGTCATCACAACTTGTAAAACTGGATATTAAAGATCTCATATAGTTAATACTATTATATGTTATGACCAAAATCTTGCTTCTTTTTTCATGTACTTCTAGATAAACAGGATGCTTGTGCTGAATATCGTTGTTTTTCACACTTGGATCTTCTTTCAAATATTGAGGTGTGCGTTTCCTTTCCTATCATTTTAGTTGTTATAGGGCATCTATTGCATGCAAAAAAAAGACAGCAAATGGTAACAAATTCAAATTATCATTTCATTTAGGCTGGGATGATCGTGACATTTTACATGGAAAACCAACTTGAGCTCTCGGAGTGTCTTTTGTTTATATGTCAACAATTTAAGATGCTATGGTTAGACACCCACCACTCCCAAACCAATCTTCTAAATTGAAGAGTTGTTCCATATTTCTTTCAGTTAGAACTAGGTAAGTTTGTCCACCCCTACGACAAATGAGAAAAAATGACCTAGTATTTTGGTTTTCATTGGGATTAGAATTTGAGACCTCATGGTTCTCAACGACTTCATTAATCACGATGTCGCACCCTTGTGTGCTATGGGCATTATCTTTTTAATGGTAAAACTTTGTATTCTGGTAAGATATCACCATATTTGAGCCATAGATATCATCTTTTTACATCAAAGAAAGTCTTTTGGGCTTTATCAATCATTTTTGACAGTGTTGGATCCTACCTGAGTGATATGTGACATATGTGCCAATTTCTACAAGCTATTTATGCATTACTATTACCATCTATCTCTTAGTCAGATTGGGCATTAATTTGTAATCATTTACAGGCCACGTCTTATTTGGGTGCTGCTTTTTCCTATGCCCCTGCTAAAGAAGGCTATTACGGTGTTCTTGGTACACTTCTTCATAAGTGTTTGTTTTGATATAATTTAAAATCCAATGTTGTTCATATTTTTTTATACTTGTTAAATTATCAAATTTATGCATGGATAAGTGCTCTCCATGAGAACTACAATGCAAACTTAGAAATATTTATGAATTCAAAGAGATGTTCTAGTTAAGATATATGTCAAGGGTGCAAATAAAACCATTTTTTATTCCAAGTAGTTTATGTGGTATCTACTCCATACAAATAGAGAGTGCCAAACATTATTTTCTAGGATGGCAATTTTTTGTTGTTGATGTTACTACTATCATACTCTGTTAATTATCTCCTGTGACTTACCTATAAGGAAGAACTTATGGATGTAATCGAGTTCATATGTAACTGCTTTCCTAATAGAAGATAAACTTTATTTTTACATTAAAGTCCTTTAGGGATTGTAGTTTGTTGATAGGAATCATGAATCTTGTTTTACTTAGTGACCTGATTCGTGTCCTTTAGGGCATTCTAGTTATTTTATATCTTGTGTTATATTCGGAGGTTGCTGCAGTATTTAGGAATTGCCTTGGATTATCACATTGGGTAGAAAAATAACCTTGTGAGGTAAGGTGGTTTTGTTCATATAATAAAGCAAAAAGGTTTTTTTTTGTGATGTTATGTGTGTTTGGGGTGGAGTGGGTGTTGGGGTTTTTATTCAAGTAAAGGAACCCTCTTTAGATAATTTTCAAAGGCATTAAGTGCTGTTAAGATTTTAACAAATTCATTGTACTAGGGATTCTAGCTTCTGATATTGGATATTGAGGCTATCACTTTACGGTAACGAATTATTCACTAGTTGGTTCCCATTCTTCCTATGTCTTTTTGCTTTCTTGTTGTCTTAGATTATGAATATTCTTGATTTTTATATTTACCATCTTAAACTATCACTCCTTATAGCAAATTGCTTTTTGGGTGATTTTAGTAAATTATTATCTGTGCAGTATTAGAAATCAATTCAGCAGAGGGCTACTTTCATTCCAATTACATTTGAAACTTTTTCTTCCTTTTAACTATCGACAGTTTTTAGTGAAGCCTTCACACCTCCTTTCTTCAACATATGAAATGAGCAACCAAAAATGGTTGTCTTGTATTTTAGATTATGTCATCAAGTCAATGCTAGTATGGCTTAATTGACCCTCTAATACTTCCTTCTAGAAGGTCAATGGAGTCATTGTCAAAGGTACTGTAATTGAGTCATTGGGTTTTACCAACCTCATTTTGATTCTGCTTTATGATGTTTTCATTGTTCTTATATGACAAATTCTAAAATCCAAGAACAGATAGATGATGTTTGTATAAAAGATTTTCAAGTTAATTTATCATCATACAAGTCAATCATAAGCTTCAAACTCTCTCTTCCAGCTTCTAATAAATAATGCTGGAATCCTTGCCACATCATACAATGTTACCATAAAATAATGTGACAAATAAACCACCCAAATCTTTATAAATTTCTTTTCTTCATTCTCACTTTTTATCCTTGAAATATGTTGGCTAGAGTATCTTCTCAACCAAAACTTCAAATATATGCATTTCATCCTTTATTCTTTAGAAAATCTCTTTTTGCTAATCCTCGCACTAATGGAACAGAGAAAAATTTACAGAGCTATAAAATGTAACATAGAAGAGCACTTTAATCGACACTATTTATCCCAACTACACTTATCAGATAGGATTAGAAGAATGTTCTTTGGATTTAGGTAATGCTACATCGGAATCAACACCTTCCACTTGCCTTTAATGCACAACAAACTTCACATCTTGCCTTAATTTTATTGCGATTTTGCATTAGTGAGTGAAATGAAAAACTTGGCTCCTATAGCACTAATAGGAGCTAACTTCTCTCTCTCTCTCCCATTTGTCTCTGATTACTATGAAGACTGAAATGATCATGAGAAATATAAATTATTTGCTAATTGGATATTCCTAATTTTTTGATGATGTCAACTAATTATATTGATTCATTTTGTCTTACAAAACTGCTTTTGCCACTTCTACAATAGAGCCTATCCCATCTCATGTTGTTAATGTTACATCATTCATGCATCGGATTGGTAGGTATAATTCCTATCTATAAGTAGTCTATACATTAAATGTTTAACATTATCTTGGACACTTGATGTGTAAATAGAAAAAACTGTTGACTTGTGTCAAAAAAGCCAATATAAATTACTACTCTAATGCGTGTTATATTGCTTCTTATGTTCATATGTGTTAATTACTTTGACAGTCTTCATTTTATTCCTCTACACTATATTCTTCAGTTTTAAGACTACTATCTAGTCATTTTCCATTTATTTTCTTGACTAGAATCATCTTGAGGAATCTCCAGCTTTTCAGGTAAGAAACAGCCATTATAGGAGCCATTGCTTACACAATACCACAAAAATTTGTTCCAGTATGGGTCCTACCATATCAGATACATTATTAAATGTTGGTTTTCACTCATGGATAGAGCAATTGGAAATATATGACTCAATATTCATAATGTTATGCTCCAAAAAAACATCTAAGTACTTTTGTTGATATAGTTAATACTTGTATTTTTCTTATTTTCTGTGAATCAAACAATGCAAATTGAAAGGAAGCAAGTACTTTTTTTCATAATCATCTCATAGTTAGACTTAGTTTTCAACTTTATGTACTTGTTTTATCCTTTGAAAAAGTCAGTTTTACATTGCTATATTGTGTTTCAATTCTTTGCTTCTTACATGTATTAAATTATATACCAATATATAGTTATTAATTGTCTTTTCAAAATTTTGTTCTTACAAATTTATGAAGATTGAAGTTGCAAGTGAAGATGCAAGTTATGAATATGCACGAGCTCATTATTATTTTTGTAAGAACATTATTTAAACTTGACATCAGATTCTAGCTTGGGATATTAATTGGTTAAGTTTTTTAGAAATGATAAAAACTAAAAATAAAAGAAAAATAAAAGTTGAGACAAATAAATTTTTAAAAAATGAAATAGATAATGTTTGAGAAGAAAGAAAACAAAGAGAAAAAAAAATAAAGTTTGAGATAAATGAATTAAAACATGAAAATAAAATTAAAGAAAAAATAAAAAAGTAAAAATAATTAAAATAAAAATAGAATTGGAGAGACAATTGAGTATAAAAAGTTTAAAAATATTTGAGGTGTAGAGGGACGAAATTGTACTTGTTTTATACTTAAGAAGGAAGAAAGACTAATCTTTAAAGACTTTCTTATTTGGGTCAAAAATTCAAAGTCACTCACTATTGGGGCTATACCATGTATTTACTTTTTTCCCTTTCTTCCACTTTTTTTAGTAACTTAATTATCCTTTATTTAATATGAGGTATTACAATATGAAATTCATAGCACCAATTTCATTAAGGAGAGAACATTCGAAGGTTTATGCTTTGATAACTTCTAAATTTTTCACCACTTTAGAAATTAGGAGATTTGCCCAAACAGGATACTTCAACAAGGCCATGTAAATATTTTTCTTGTTTAAGGATTTTGTGCAGAAACATCTCGGGTATAACTTTGGTACACAAGTCTTATTTGATAAATAAAATTTTTCATGTTAACAAGTTGGTGAGGCATGACTTTGGTAAAAATTATTCACAACTTCTGCTATATTGGCAAAACTTTCCTTGTTTACAAATTACTACTTGAAGACATTTTACTACAAATGGGTCACAAGTTTTGTTGTATTGAACAAAACTAGTTGGTATTGTTAAGGCGTCTACAAGTTCTACTAGGATTGGAAATTATGTTGTCCTTCGTTTTAGCAGCGGGTGTTGTCCCAACCAAAATAGGATAGAGACTCCTCCGGTAGAGCCAACAACCATTCTGTGAATTGTCTTTTGTTACTAAGTTTCAAGACGTTCATTGAATCCTTCACGTTGTTTTGGTGGCAGGTATTTGTACATCGTAGCCTTAGAGAGCCGCTGGACTCCAAATAAGTAGTTACTTTTTTTTCCAGGTAGCTTTTTACTACGCCTATTTGGCTAGTGGGACACTGGTCATAGCCAAAATTCATCGAATAGATAAAACCAAAATAAAGAAGAGAAAGAATGGGAAGTTTTTTCTTTCTTTCAAAATATGAGTCGATCGCTCATTAGGGACAATTTATATATCATCAAATTCCCGCAAATAAAAGTAAAAGTGGGTCCATGTAAATGATCAGTAACTCGCGAACAACAACGCTTCTTCCCCATATATAGTTTGGAACACAAAGGCAATAGTTAAGTGAACTCTATCTTTTTTGTGTTAGTTTACCTAAGCGACACCCTTCTACTCTAATGAGAACTCTAAGATGAGAGAGTTAGAAGTCGGACTTGAAGCTGGACTTTTCCTTTATGAAATTAATTTAAAGTCTGCTTCGAAGCATTCAGGTTTACTTGTTTTATATTATGGTTATAGAGAATAACTCGAACGAAGCCTGAGGCGGTCTCTGCCTTTTGATCGTAGAACCCACTTGATGCCTTGTACCTCTACCCAACCTTATCTCTCGCTTGTCGACTTGAGTCAAGCTAACTTTCGATTAAGGATTCTTGTCCCCGAATATGGGGAATATGTTCACAAAAAATCTTGCTCCAATCGGGCCTAGCTAGCGAGCGATCCTAGTTCGCGATATTTAACAATACAACAAATGAGCGTACTTTTGTTCACTTCTTCTCCACCAAGAAAAGAAGTTTAAGGATAACTGAAGGTCGGTGGCTACCTAAGGAAACTCTGATTCGATCCACCCCTATTAGAGCTAAGTCCCAAGGAGGCAAATTGGAATGTATGGGTGTAGGTTAGCGTCTCGTCCAACGAATGATAGCCTTTGAAGACTGTCCATGAAAATTCCTCGTACATAATTAATGGAGCCATTAAAAAGAGACTAAAATAGTAGAAACGGGGACTACCCGAGCTAATGATAGAGGCAAGAACACTTTTCGGCGTTATTCTGATTTTGATTTTCGTATCATGGCTCTTGGGTCATGTTTTATGGCATTTCCATTACGAAAAAATCTAACCCTGCAAAGGATTGTAATAACTTCAATTATAGAAAAATCAAGCATGACCTAAAACAAAGAATATCATCTCCCAGGGAGTCTTTTTATTTTGCCTATCTCGACTTGAGGATTCTCGTCACGTTTTTTCCTTATTTCTTTCCCGTATTGAGATCTTAGAATGCTATATGCAACCCCCTCTTACTTTATTATTCAGTGATTTTCCCACTTCATTGCCTTCTATTCCTATTTTATTCTTTCTAATGTAATATCATAAGCATCCAATGCATCTTCTTCTGTGAACTCTTCTGCAGCAGCATATTCATTCTGATTCTTTAGATCCGCTCTCTCTTTTTTTGACTCCCTTACTTGAAAGCTTTTAGTCGATCCACTGATAGGAACCAGATAAGGAACAAGAGAGAGAAGCAGCTCAATTTGAAATACTTCATTTTATGTTAATTGTACCTTCAAATTAAATTATTCACAGAAGTCTTGACGAATTGGCTAAGCTAGCGACGTACGAATTGTATTGCAAATATTCAATATGATTAAATAAGATCTAATTTTGTTCAAATAACGAGATCTAGCCAAATTGAAAGAATCTTTTGACCACTTGTGTTTGTTGTTATGTAATTGTCTGAGATCCCAAAGTGAAAGACAAATTCATAATCCTCAAGGAGAATCCACCTCAAACGAATTAAAAACACATTCAGATCTAGTATTGACTCCTAAGAAAAAATTAAAATTAAATTATATAATTTATGTCACATACAAGCATGGAGAAATAGATGAGACAACAAGATAAAGACAAAATGGAAGAAATACAAATATTTGGCTTGTCAAGGAGGAAAAATAAAAAGATATGAGATAGTGTTTATATTTACACCACATTTTAAAACATAGACAATAAAAGAGAATGACTTGAGGTCACTAGATAATCAAATTCTGAGCTGAAATCTTTTTGAATTAGAGTAACGTTATAAGAAATCACCAAGACAATAGGTAGTGTAACATAAATCAATACTAGAAAATGGTAGATCTAATTATAAAATATCTATTATTGGTATCAAAAAACTTTAAATGTATTTTCTTCCACCATTATTTGGTTAAAAACTTAAAAACATTGAATTTTTTATTTGAGCAACATTGCATGTCAAAGGTCTGTGAAAGATATGATTATTATTTAGACTTCATTATCTTTCTGTATAAACTTCTTCATTATGCAAGATGCATTCAAAAAGAATTTTTTGAGAACTTTCTATCATTATTTTATTTGTAAAATATCGATATTGAATAAGAGAGATATGATTGTCGAAAATTGACTGCCTAAAATAGAAAAAAATCAAAAGTTTTAGCATGAATGTGTAGATTTTTTATTTATTATCATCTCTCTCTCTAAAGCTTTAGGTATTATTAAAGGTCAATCAATTAGAGAACTGGGTCTCTCTCTGTAATAACTTAAAAATTCAAGCTAAGATTAGAATCATGCTTCAAGTACATGTATGATCTAACACGTTTTTATAGTATGACTAATAATTTAGACATGTATTAAGGCATCAAATAACTTCTAGCTCATGGTAAAGTCAAAACCTTTCCTACTTATTGATTTCTTGAGAAGAATCTTGATGTAGTCAAATCCAAAAGAGCATAACTCCTAGATTTCAAAGTATTTTTGATCTTAAGGATGATCAAATGATAGATATTTGTATTATATTTTCAATGCATCTAGTTTTACCTGAATATGATATTGGTAAAAAGGTTATGGACATTTTAGTAAAGTACTATTCAACAGTGAGATGTCACAAGCAAAACCATGATCGTGGTTACGTTATACGACTAAATAGTGGTCTTATCTAGCCAAAAAAAATGCCTAAAACTTTAAACTTGACAAGTAAAGCTTCCAATAAGAGAGAAAACCACGGCCATGCTTTGAAACCACGATCTTAGGTAGGATCCTGAGTCCTAAAGATAATCCAGTTTGAACTTTCAATCTATAAACCAAGGCATGATCCTGAGTGGAGCCCATGATCATACCATGGCTTATTTTATCATGTTCATAGAACCTCGAGTTCAGCCACCAATTGTAGGGGGTGCGGATAGTGCAGATAACTCAGGTAATTTGTATGGTTAGTTACTATTAAATTCTTTTCCATGACTATTTCTAATAATTTTATTCCTTCCATATCTATTCTCCCAGTTCTTAAGTATTCATAGTCTATCATTTTATCCTATAGTAGTTGTAATTTTATAAATTTCTATGTAATAATTTATTATAATTGTGCTATATTTGATATGTAATCCTATATCATCTATGTCATAAATTAAGATTTGTTGTTCATGTATAGATAATTTTCCATATGGATTATAAACTATCATTTGTACCTCCTTTATTTAAGGTTAACATCATTTGTACCTCCTTTATTTAAGGTTAACTTTATTCCAAGTAATCTTTCTTCTAATTGTCTTTTTTTTCTTCTAAGATGATTTCTGTAATTAATTTCTTCATATAGCCAACTTTGTCTTTCTCTAATTCTTCTAATATATTCTAACATTTTTTAATATGTATAATATCTGTCTGAATAGTAATTATCTAGGTATGAATATTAGCTATCGTCATTTAAGTATATTTAGTCTAATTCATCTTTTATCCAATTTTCTAATTCTTCATCTTCAATATCAAATATCTTTTCCCATATAATTTTCTTTACATCTACTATCTCTATATCCTTAAGTACATATAAACCAAGTATCTTAAATTCATATATCATTTCATCAGGTAAGTAAGTATTCATTTTTCATATGATGCTATTTTTCAAAATATTCCTTTCAATCATATACAGAACAAAATATGATCATCTTAGATCACTATATCCAAGATTATTCTTAAATAACATGTTCTTCGATCACTATTAGCATGGTAATCTGGATACTTTTCCCCTAAACAACGCCTCTACTATGGTTACTCTCCTATCACAGCTTCTTTGCCTTACCGGTTTCACCTTTAGGATGACATAGTTCTAGGAATTTTTTTTCCTTTCCTCTTTGCTAATAAACTTTGAAACATATTATTCCTCAAATAATTCTACTATAAAGTAACTAACATGAGCTTATTTTATTATACTTATGATTATTAGGAATTTATGAATTTAGCTATTCATAATAGTAAATAATATATCTTTTCTTGTAGCTTTGATAATTCTGTTCTTTGATAGCTTAGTATAAAACTGAATATCTTTATTTATTATATGAGAGGATTTTTTTATATACAAGAAGGCTTGCTTTCCACGTAGAAAGTCTTGCCTTAACTTAGCAAATGCTTTTTCTATTTATAACCTAAAAAAGAGAAAATACGTATACTATTCTAAACTATTCCTACTTTACATTTGTCATATTTACAAAACTAAAAAAGACTAAAGTAACTTTACAAAAAGTCGTAAATCTATCCTACAAAAAAAACAAAATTAATAATGGTTCTTCGCCAAAGAAAGGTGAAAAAGCTAATAAATACTATATAATAATTTACGTATTAAAAGTAAAGAAAAGTTATCAAATAATTAATATGTCATTTTCATAACTTTAATATCCTGTCTTTTTGTCTTCATCTTCTTCTTCATTGTTTCTTTGCTTTCTATCTTTTGTCTATTTTCCAGCTGACGTCCTTATCTTCTTTTATTTTAGTTGAACTTCTAAAATAATGTTATCTTCTCTGTTACATCTCGAAAATAGATGGTCTGGATATTTATTCCCTATTAAGTTACAGTATCTGGTCAATAATTCATTTGAAATAAATTTTTCCCTAATTGCTCTAGTAATTGGTCGATTCTCTGGATTAATTAGTATTATAATCCATGTCTCTAAACTTTCTCCATATTTGCTTTTCTTAACTATCTTGAATTTGAATAAATCATTAGCTAGTCTCTTGAATAATAACTCCATATTGGATTTCCGTTTAGGTAGTTATTTGCTAATTCTTGAATAATTGTAGATATTCTAATAATTCTTTTGTTCGCATACAAATCTGGTATAACTATTTTGGTTATTTCAACTTGTTGTTCAATATCTTCGGGTATAATCATATCTCAGGTCATTCCTATCTTCATAACTTATATAACTTGTTTAATTTCATCATACAATATCTCTGCTGGTACCGTTAGAACTTTACAAAAAATAGGTTGCCCTTGGTTATCTTTTTGTATGTGGTAATTATTTTATATATTTCTAGTATAGTAGATAATTCACTTCCCTCTTGGTTATATACAATATTGAGTAGTCCATAACTGAAACAGGTTTTAACTAGATTTAGGTTAGTTTTTGGTAATGCAATTAACATATTGTATCCTGGTAGTTTTTGGGTTATATAATTTAAATTTTGTTCTTGAATGCTTGTAGCTCTAGGTTTAAGGTTTAAGTAAGTTTGTATCTTGTGGATGTTTTCAATATATGATTTGGTTATGTGGTTATAAGCTTTCTTGTCTTGGTTTATGCTATCTAAATATGTAATAGTTTGTGGGGGTATAAACAAAGGCTCTTTTGGTATTTTTGGTATAAATGGCTTGTCAAATATATTTTTTATGTTCATATTTAGGTTCCTTCTAACTCTTTTACTTGTACCTGCAGAAGTAGATTGATAAACGTTATGGGTTTTTTGGAGTGTCCCAACGTCTCCTTTTATCTCTGTAATTTTATTGTCTTTTGATTGGCATTTCTCTGCACATTGCTGAGTTATCTGAGTCATAGCTTCAGACTTCAGTTTAACTTCATTAGTCTTTAGCTTCTATCTCATTTCCCATACTATCCACTTTTATTGAAAGCGTAGTTAGGGTTTTGAGTATTTCTTCTAGAGTATCGTCTTCTGTAATATCAGTTTGGGTAGCTTTGTATTGATATGTAATCCGCAATAACATTCTTGTTAGTCTTAATTACTTCAATTGTAAATGTAAAATTTAATATATTCAATACTAATCTCTGAATTTCCTTTGTTGTAACTGAATTTTGTATTTTTCTTGTTAGTCACCATCGTACCTGTGTATTATCTGTTCGTACAATAAACTTGTTATATACAATATATGGCTCAAATGCTAATAAGCATTTATTCTATTTATTTCTCATTGTATTTTCGTTTCATTAAACGTTCCTGAGTAGTATCTACAATGATGTTCTAATTATTCTTTTTCATATCTATATTTAAGTACTCCTCTATAACTATATTCACTTGCATCTGCTTCTACTATATATGTAAATTTTTTATTTTCGTTTGAAAATTATAATTTTGGTAACTCTTTACAAAGTATTTTTATTTTCTGTACTTGTTTTTTATCTTCTTCATTGTAATTATATTCTACACTCTTTCTTTATTTTTTCGGTAATGGCTTTAGATTTTCTGCTAATTTTAGTATAAATTCTCTTACTTGGTTTACTAATCCTAAAAATGATTGTAATTTCTTTTCTGTATCTTATTCTACTTTTGAATTTATTATTTTTTGTACTATATGTTGTTGTATTTTTACTCCACTTTTATATATTTGTATTCCTAAAAATTCTACCTGGTTTTTCATTATTTCTTCTTTCTTTTCACTTAGACTTATTCCTAAATTTTCTATTATACCTGCAAATTATTCTAATAATTTTAAATGTTCCTCTTTAGTTTTTGTATCTAGTAGTATATCATCTATGTATACAATACAATTAGGTAATTATTAGAAATAACTATCCATAAAGTTTTCTTCCTTATTTAATTAATAACTCTTTTTGGTCTTACCCTTTGTTTACATGGTGTTGTAAAACACTAGTGTGTTTTAGTTATTATATGTGTGTATAGTTTATCTAAAAATGACATTGCTAAAAGATTATCTTTTGATGTTAGTTCATAATCAAAGATCTCTTCTATTGTTAATATCTTATCTCATACTTGTATTTTTATATTTCTAGCTTTATAGGTAACTAAGATTCCTTCATTATTAAATTCTTTACTATTGGTGTTTTTAGCTTATCACATTTGTCTTTGGCTTCTGCTTCTGTATCTATCATAGGTGTATAATATCTATTATAATATCCTTCTACTATAATTTTCATAAGTATATATATTTTCATGTTAAAACTATCTTTATTAATAATTTTCCTTATTGTAGGTTATGGTTAATTGTGTATATTCTATATTTTAGGGTTTTATTTGTTCTAACCATTTTATCCCTAATATTATGTCTGCTTTTTTGCATATCTTCCTGTATTTCAAATTCTATTTTTATTTTTCTAAATCTTATTATTATTTCTTTTTCAGTTGTATCTTTAATAGTTATTAAACTTCTTGATAGATATGGGCATATATTAGTATTGAATTTTATTTCTTCATTTTACACTAGGTATTTTGCTATGTGGTTTTCTTCTTGTCGTGTATTTAGGAGTATTAAATATTCTTTTTCATTTATTATTTCTAAATCTTCTTCTATAGCTATGTCTTTGTAACTATAATCATTGTTATAAATTGTTTTTACAAATTGTTCAAAAGGACTTTCTATTTGTATTTTATTAATTTTATTTTTTCCCCGTTATTTTATGATTTGTTGTTAATACATATAGATATTTACATCTTGCTCTAAATATTTTACTTCATTGGGTTAGTTCTATTCCTGATATTTTCCAATATAGCACTAATGTCTTATTTATATTTTTTATCTATTGTTGCTACTGAATAATTTGCACTTATTATAAATTTAAATTTTTGGTATATTAGATTTCCTCTCATAGCAGTTATTACACTTTTTTCTATAGGTTTTAGAATTCTATCATCTGTTAAATATAATTCTATTGGTGTATCTTTTCCTTCTCTAAAACATGCTTTTATTAATATTTTCATTCCTCCAAAGTATACGTAATTTATTGGGTCTTTACTCTTTATATTGTTTATTTCTTTATTAATTATTCTTTTTGTTACAAATGGTATACTGGCTTTACCTTTTGCATATCTACAGTCTATTATATGTTCTTTTTGGCTTACTACGTAGTATTCTTCTTTTCGTCTACTAAAAATATTTTTTTATTATTGTTATTTTAAATATTTTTTCTACACTTAAATCTAATTCTTTTTCTTTTATCTCATCAAATATATTACTATCAAATATTATTTTCTGATCTGTTCCTTCTTCATTTAAATATTCTTCCTTTGTTATTATTTTTATATCTTCTTCAGTCATTTGATTTATTTGATTCACTATCTATTTCATTATCTGTTTCATTTTCCGAAATTTCATATATACTATCTTCACTTTCTAATTTGTAATCTACATAATCTATTTGAATATATTCTGCATTTTCTATCTTTATTTCTGATATTTGTTTCTTTTTTGGGTCTTTAGGCATTTTACAATCTCTATCTAAATGTCCTAGTTTTCCACAATTATAACAAGTACATTCTTTTATAGATTTCTTTTTCCTATATGGTATTTTATATTTACAATTTCTTACATAATATCTTTTTCTTGGTTTCGTATACTTATATTGTAACTTTCTGTATATCTTATATTTCTTATGTTTTTTTCGTTTCTTATAATATTTTTCTTCACATCCAAATTGTGGTGCTATTTTATCCTTGCAACATGCTAAATTTTTTATTAATATTTTTTCTATTTTTGTTTCTTCTCTGTAATTTTCACATATATTCCTATACCGTTGTTGTAGAAATTTTATTCTTGCTCCTAGAGTATCTACTATTTTTGCTTCATCCCAACTCTTTATTATTTTTAAACTAAATGGTTAAGGTAATTTACTAAAATAGAATCTTCTTACTTCTTTACTTTCTTCTGTATTGTATGTTCCCTTATAGTAGTATTCTTTAAATGCACATGTATATTCATCTATATAGCACATATTACATATTGTTAGTTTTAACATTAAATTCCTATTTTTATCTTTTTCTTTGTTTCGTTCTTCTTCTTCTATTGCCATACTGCTAAATTCATCTCTTATAGCTATTTCATATTTTTTCATTATGTCTATAGGTGATTTTTTAATTACTGTTGTTCCTTCTATTTTTTTATCAGCCCTTAATACCTTTTTACTATCTTCAGTTAAATTTAAAAACCATAATTTTGTTGTTCCTAATAGTGCTCTTTCTATATATTTTGGTGTATCTATTGCATTTATACCATTGTATAATAATTGTTTGTTATATATCCTATCCATAATTACATCGTTTTATCTACATCTATTACACAGTCTAAGTCTAAGAAATTATAATTTTTATTAATTATTTGTTTTGGTGTCCATTTGTCATATTCATCCTTTAAATTATACCTTTTAAACCTATCTTTATAATAATACGTAGGTTTTCTTATTTCTGATGTATTAGGTATTATATTTTCATCATCTTTTGTATCAAGAGTATTTACTTCTGTGTTTGTTTCTTCAATATTTTTATTAATTGCTTCTTGTTTTTCCTTAATTTCTAGGCCTTCTATTTTTTCTAAAATTTTTGTATATGTTTCACTATTTTATGAATCATAATCGTTTGTTTCTTTAGTGTCTGTTATGTTTACTTCTAATTCTTTGGTTTCTAAGTCTTCATTTTTTATATCTAATTTTTCTTTGAATTGGTTTATTTTATTTAATAATCTTTGTTCTGTATCTTTTTCCTTTTCTTTTTTGTCCTTTTTATATAAGTCTTTTAACATTTGTAATTCTTTTTCTAACTCAACAGTCCAATTATTTTTTATTTCTTCTATTTTTCGTATTTCATCTGTAGTTTGTTGTTTTAGTTTTTTCTATTTCCTTTTTGCTATCTATTTCTTCATTTTCTTTTGGTATTCTTACCATAGCTGTTAATTTATCTTCTAATTTTAATTCTTCTTTTTCTAACATTAAATATAAATGTTCACCTATTTTCTTATATCTTCTTCCTAAATTAGAAAATACTATTCTTATTTTTAATTCTTCGTGATGTTCATATGTTTTTTCATCTATTATGAATTCTTCTTTATTCATTTTATCTATTTAATGGTATATAAATCATGTTGATATACGTATTCTAGGTTATCTATTAGAGATTCTAAATATGATATTTCTTCTTTTTGTGCATTTATTGATTTTTGGCATACTCCAACAATTATGTTATATTTTAGTCTTTCTTTTCTTATTTTTAATTTTCTTAGTTTCTCAGATAATATTTGTTTTAGTTTATTTTTGGGATTGATCTATATTATTCATTTGTACAGTATTTGTAATATTTTGGTGGATCTCTAAATATAATTTTATCATAATTAGGCGGTATGTACCTCATTCTTCTAGATTTTAAATGGATTATTAATTTTGCCTCAATACTTGATATCAAAGTAATTAGGTAATCTAATCTATGGAGGTCTTCTTTTGTTTTATTTAGTATCTTATATTCTTAACAATTACTATTTAGAATTCTTTTTACTTCTCTAAAAGCCTGTATATTTTTAAATGGTTTTCTCATAATTAACAAATAACAACATAGTTAACAAGATAACACGACTTATAATTAACAATTAAATTAACATATCTCATAGCTAACATACAAATATCATTTCTTTAACTATAAAGAACATCAGTTTGATACCAATTGTAGATTTAATTAACAATTAAATTAACATATATCATAACTAACATACATTGTTTAAGTTATTTCAAGGATGAATATTCAGGTTAATATTACCTTCATCACTCTTACTCAAAAAACATTTGATACTTAGTTTTAATAAAAGAGGCAGTTTATTTCTCCAAGGCAGAGCTAGGGTTCATTTTTTTCTAGCTTCTAATTTCAAATATTTATTATGGGTTCTCATCTCCAGGTATGTGGTATTTCATTGATGAATTTTCTCCACTCATTAAGTCACAAAGTTATCTCAATTCATAAGTTCAGTTTCTTCTTCAGAGCTTAGGGTTCATGAATATTGTAAATTCCTTGATATCTTAGTCCCTTGGTATTATTGAGTTGTAATCCATGTTGTACCATGAATTTCAGTACCATGACTTGCTCTTGATCATAAACCCTAATTATATTGTGAATCCATGATTTCGGACTTCAGTTATTAATTATTTAAATTCACTTAGTTTATGAAATTGTGATAGTAGTTGCATACTTCTGAGATGGTGGGTTATGAACATCCAATGACCTAGGATATCATGCACTATCAATTGAATACTCATTATTTTGGTCTTCATGATTTAGAATGCTTTTACATAAAAAATCTAACTTTCAGCTTCAGAATATTAATATTGTTGAGCATTTTAATATATCAGTTTACTTTTAATTGAGAGTAGTACTTAGAATCTAGAGAATACAGACTTTATATTCAGTATCTGACCTTACATGACCTTATATTTAGTTATTTATATACATTATATTATTTTATGATAATAATTGAGTTATTGCATCAGTCGACAATTTGTAGTTCATGTTTAGCTCCATATGTTACTTTCAACATTCTTAGATTACATAGTGGGTGCATATCTCACATACTCAGTACATTTAAAGTACTGATTGTATAATTCTCTTTGTGCTATATTGTACATAGTTTCAAATGCTTAACATCAAGAGCAAGCATAGTATGATCCCCAACAACAGTACGTTTGTAAGTTTTTATCATTCAAGGACTAGTATTAGTATTTTATTTTTTATTATTTTAGTTTTAGACAATTAGAATTAGCTGGGGAGATTCTCAGCAACTTATTTTATTTAGAGGCTTTTAGAAAGTCAGAGAGATTATTTTTTCTACTTCATTGATTTAAATTCAGATATTGTTATTGATTTTGATCACTACTATATCATTCAACATTGCTTTATTTTAGCATTCATAGTGTCATGCAACGTCATGAGTTAGCCTTAGGTCAATTGTGACTCTAAGCATCATGTTGCGACTAGGAGATAGTCTCAGGTCATGATCAACTTGGTATTAAAGCCAAGTTTAAAGAGTCCTGAGGTGTCCAAAAGATAAGTTATGTAAGGTCTTATTCATAGGCCTCCATACTTATGAGTGAGAGGTTATGAAATTTTTCAGGAAAATTTTTACTTCATTTATTATCATATTGTATGATTGAGTGTAAATCTATTAAAACATTGTTCTAACTCATGTTGTACATTCTTACAAAATATGCCTCCAAGAGAACTAACAAAATAAGGAATGAGAATCAGTAAATATGTAATACCCCAAAAAATCCAAACCAATATTAGAGACATGTACCAAGCTCATGCATAGTACATCATGGTTCTTTTATATTTTTATGATTTAGATGTATATTAAGGTTTCAAATAACTCCCAGCTATCAGACAAATCAAAATATTCCTTACCAATTGAATTCTTAAGAAGGATATTGGTATAGTAAACTTCAAACAAGAATATCTCTCATTATACTTGGAATTTTTGATCTAATTACCTATAAAATGATAGATAATCGAATTATCTTTCCAACGATATAAATTTTGCCTAAATCTAATATCGGAACAAAGAGTTATTCCTATTTTACTCCAGCATGTCAGGATGGAAACAATGTGATGACATTCATGGTAGCTTACCACATTTGTGATGCCCTATCACGAAGGTCGTCAAACATAGGCAGAAACCAGCTCCTAAGTGATGACATTCGTGGTAGCTTACCACATTTTTGATGCGCTATCACGAAGGTCATCAGCCTTAAGCAGAAACCAGCTCCTAAGTGACGACATTTGTGGTAGCTTACCACGTTTGTGACGCCCTATCACAAAGGTCATCAGCCTTAGGTAGAAACCAGATCTTAAGTGACGACATTCGTGGTATCTTACCACATTTGTGACGCCTTATCACAAAGGTCGTCATCTTTAGGAAAAATCCAGCTTCTGTGTGACGACATTTTTTGACGGCCTGTCACATTTGTGGCGCCATGTCAAAATTTGTCGTCAGCCTTAGGCAGAATCCAGCTTCTGTGTGATGATATTTTTGATGGCCTGTCACATTTGTGATGCCATGTCAAAATTGTCGTTAGCCTTAGGCAGAATCCAACTTCTGTGTGACGACAGTTTTTGACGACCTATCACATTTTTGATGCCTTGTCACGAATGTCATCACCTTTTCTTTCCAAAACTTGAGGGACATTTTAGTAAGGGTATTTTGGTCTTTTTCCTTCACTTCCCACAACTTATAACCCTAAATAGGTGTAATTTTTCCTATTTTTCTTCAGTTAAGCATCTTAAAAACCCTCTCTTACGATTTTAACCACAAAATTAGGGGTTTCTCTCAAGATCATCTCCTCAAGAACAAGAACATTCTCTCCCAAAGGGGTTAAACCCTAGTCAAGAAAAATCAATAGCAAGCCTAAGGATTTCTTCAAGAACCTTCAAGAAACATTAGATCTCTTTCAAGGTCAAGCTTTAAGGTATGCGTGTGTTCATTCATGGACTTCTTTCATCCATGAAGTTCAAGAACCCTTTTCTAAAACTATATGTTATGGTTTTCATGTTATGAATGGATTGTTGATCATGTTTATGTGTTGAATGATACCAAGATCGAATATTTATGTGTTATGATGAATATATGACATTATATGAGTTGAAAACATGTAAGTTTGATTATTTATGATGAGTAATTGTATGATTTACACCTATGCCTAAGTTGTGCATATAAGGTGTTTGATAAAATACCTAAGAGAATAGAAATCATGCATTATAGATAAATTGTGACTAAGGGAAGAATACATGATAGGCCTCAATGATTCAATGTCATCCTTGTTGATAATGTGTCTTGTGAACACTGTTGGATTACTCATGAACTAGTCTTATGGAATTATGCTACGCTTACTTGCAAAACCCACTCATGTAAAAGATGTAGAATACCTATGTACTTCACGAAATTCCCCAAGTTATGATATTATGGATTGTGGTTGTAATATGTAATGAGAATGATAGTGAAAGCTATGAAAGTATATACATGTTGTATGAAATTCCCTTCCATGAAATAGTTTATTGAGAACCATGCTTAGTATGAAATCACTTATTTATGATATTGTGGATTATGGACTCTACTCTTATGATCAAGTGAGTCATGTGTGTCAGTTTCCTTCCATCGAGTCTTGCGAGTACTTGTACCCGAAAAATATAGATGTATGCCTAGAGCCATGTCATGTTATCATGATACTCTCAGTCGAGCCATAATCTATAGAGTTTAGTTAGTAATGTGACTTAGGAAAACTTCAAAATCTCAACAGTCTCACTAGTTCAGTAATCTCAAAAATCTCAGTAACAGCAGTATTCTAAGCAATTTCAGTACTTCCAGTACTTTCAGTCAGTCCTTAAAACACAGTACGTTCGTCATTAAAAAGAAATTAGTAAACTTAGTTTAGCTTCACTAAATAATACAACTAGTATCAGTTCAGCTAATCAGTTTAGTTCATTTATTCAGTTAAGCTTAGTTATTCAGTTCAGTGTCCTTCAAATGGGAGTAGAAGTTAGCACTGAGTGAACCCAAGGATGGAAACTCACCTACCAGTTCAGGGTGTGATTCTTAGAAGTCATCCTTGTGTTCCAGAACTACGTAGCCCGCGTAGGTTAAGACATCTTAACCTGTCAGATTAGGTTTGATGAGGTGACATAACCTGTCAGTTTAGGGTTCCCACCATTCTCATTTGAGTACCTACCAGATAAGTATCACTCAAAGCTATCTTTCCTAGTGGCGCGATATTAACACCCCTCCAGTTGGGGTAGAGATTAGATCCCCAACTTAGCTATATGCATTATTGGAGCATGTCGATTAAACAACTACTTCCCACAGTTTCAGTTAAAGATTTTAGGACTGTCTGCTATAGTCACCCAGTCTTAGTAAAGAACTTAGATAGTTTTTCAGATTTTAGTATATCAGGACTGTCAGATACAGTCAACTCAGATACAGTATGTGACTCAGATAGTTCTATCAGATTCAGGATTGTCAGATACAGTCACTCATGTTATCATTATTACTAGTTCTTAGAACTTATACTATCAGTACTCAGTTTCAGGACTATTAGACACAGTCAACCAGACCAGTTCTTCATAATTTGAACTGTCAAAAATAGTCATTCATCTATTCAATATATCAGTATCAATACACTCATGTTGTCAGTATTCAAACTCAGTAGTCAGTGTCTCCATGAGTTCAGTTACAGTTATGTATGCCTGTATGTATTCTCACGTTCATATTAGTCAGCATTGTTCATGCATATAACTCTTTACATTTACCCTACCTCACTCGTATACTCAGTACATTCAGACGTACTAACGTATTTGCGCTATGGTGCTTTCTCTTATGTTATACCATAGGTTCAAAGGCACGAGCTCCAGATTAAAAGTAGTATTCTATTGCTCAGAGTTTGCAGTGAGTCCTTCTCATTCGAGGATGATATGATTATTGCTACATTTACTATTCAGTTGCTAGATGGAGTTAGTTGGAGACATGTTTCTTCAACTCCTTATTCTGTTTAGTTAGAGGCTTTCAGAATAATTGTCAGATAAGATATTCAGATCTCATTATTTTTAGTATTTATGACTTATTTTGGTATTGTTAAACCTTTTTCAGATATTTTTTTATCAGACGTTTATTCAGTTCGAACCTTATGTCCTTTTATGTTCATATTTCCACATTTTATGATATTTTATTATATAGTATACAGGCATATATATCAGTCATGGGTTATGTTGTCATCCTTTGAGGTCATGGGCACCGTGTAGCATTCCAGTTCAGAAAATTAGAGTGTTACAAACTTGGTATCAAAGCCTAAGGTTCAATATAGTCCTAGGAAGTCTGAAAACTGCATCTAGTAGAGTCTTGTACATACGTGTTATGCACCTCACTTATGTCAGGAG
This sequence comes from Capsicum annuum, assembly GCF_002878395.1. Lineage (NCBI taxonomy): Eukaryota > Viridiplantae > Streptophyta > Magnoliopsida > Solanales > Solanaceae > Capsicum > Capsicum annuum. The sequence continues at coordinate 153,428,610 of NC_061114.1, read as the reverse complement.
GCTATAAGATATTTTAGGAATAGTTTCCTTTCTTTCATATCTCAGATTATGCTATAGCAAGGTTTTCTAAGAAACTCATGTAGATTCTCATCATGCTTCACTCATGTTAATTCTACCTTACTTTTAAGGTAACAGAAATAGTGAAGCTTAAGTCCTAAAGATAGGGCTTTCTAAGACAGTATTTCATCAGTTAAGTTATGTTCCAAAGTTGTACAGGTCTCATTCATGATCATGAGAACTCGTTCTCGAACCCAGATTTAGATATATCATCAGATCCTTTCTCAAAATTCTATGATACCATATGACCTAGATTTAGAAGCATGAACCTAGGAGTTTAGCAGTAGTAGAGTTGGGTTCATGATATCTAGATTGAATAGACTATGTATTTATGGGAATAGTTGTGCCAAAATGAATCAGTAGGCTTGAACAGTTTGAGTTAGAAATTTAAGTTTATTGGCTCGAAATTAATCATGAAGGTGCGAATGTGATACTAGTAGTATGTGAGGGAAACATGGGCAGATGATGTGTTTAGTAAGGCAAGCATATGTTAATAGAGTTTAAGTATGTGATGATGATTGCAGTTTAGTTAAGAGATTAGTTTAGTATTCACAGACGTATGATGATGGCTTACAGATAAGGGAGAGATAATAGATCAAGTAACCAAGTCAGGCTCTTAGATTCCAGTAGTAGTGCCAATATGTATAGAAAAGAAGTTAGGGAAGGTGATTACCGATCTATATTTATCTTAGCGTAAAACTTTTTACTTCAGTCAGCATAGTTCCTATGTATGCTTCATGTCTCAGATTCCATGAATACAACTTATATTAACACGAATTCCATAGAATCATGTGTGTTTTCAATTCCCAGTATAGGGAGTCCAGTTCTAGATTACTCAGTGTTAAAAATCAAGTTCCATGAACTCAAACATTCCATACTCAGTTTATGCAGCTCATGACTTATGTACGCATGTCATGTTTTACAATATACTCAGCTTCCATGACTTATGCTACATCCCTACTGATCAGTTAAATTCAGACTATGTCATGCATACCCTTAGTTTAGACCTTTTGGTACACACATGTTATTTATATTCTATCCCTCAGACTTTATTCAAGTTCCAAGTTTAGTTATGTGTCTATTCATATTTCAGATTCTCCTGATTTAATCCCTTTAGTAAGCTCTAATTGTGAAACTAATGTAGTGTAGCAATGAGTAGTTGCTGAAATAAGAGAGTGAATGATTCATGTTAAGAGAAGGTTGTTGCATGCTTTCTTTACACAAGGGTGTAGTTACGAAGATAGGCTTGAATATCCTGTTAGTATGCAAGCAAGGAGCTAGCAAGAGGTAGTACTTAGAAATTGGGAAAATTCAGAGTGTGAATATATATTCAGATCCTTGACTTATGTCAGGCTTCATTATGCGACTATCATAACTCAGTTTCCATCTCAGTTATAGTTTAAGCACTCAACACTCAGTAATTAGTGCTTTATCTTAGAATTAAGCACTTTAGTATCAGTCAAAACCTCAGTTTTAGTATTCAGTTATCGGGACCCAACATTTAGTTCCAATATGGATCCCAGTTACAGTCTTAAGTTAGAGTGTCAGCTTCAGATCTTTATTCAACTCAGAAATTCAGTTCATTTTTAGACTTGCTTGACTATAGCGTATAGTTATCAGGTACTCAGTTATAGGTATTTCAATACTCAGTCTATGGAATGTTTCCAAATTATATATTACATTTGGTCCTGCATTTTCAGACAATATAGCTTCCATGAAATCCATGATCAGTTACCTCATGTTACCCAGTTAGCCCCTTTTCATATGCATAATACTTTATGGCCTCAGCCCAACTACTCAGACTAAGTGCAATTTAGTCTTGCATACCCAGAGTTTAATTACCCGTTACTCAGTTAATCAGATAAGTCAGTATGTCTATGAATTCGTGTAGCACGCTTCAGTTTTAGATCTCAGATAATCAATCATGATTACGTACCTAGGTGCCTTGTACATCGCCTCACCTTCCTTAATATCTCAGCAAGGTCAGTCCAGCATCCTTCAAGGGACATAGTGTCACAAGCGGGAGATACATTATAGCCCCAAACTTCTATGATTTAAGTATGTCATTTTCTTTGATCAATCTATCTTGGAGGAAGTATTACTTATGAGCCGACCCTCTAGCCCCAAAAATCAGTCGTAGGCCATGTACTTAATATCTTAGTTTAGTTCGTGAATCAAGTTTCAAATTTAGTTATGTTCTTATGTTTTCGCTCATGTATATTGAGTAATCAATCTCAGACTCATCAGTCTTTTCAGTTCATGGTAGCAGCCTTTTTTGAGCTTACTTATTTTCATGTTCAGATTTCAGTACCAAACTTTGTATTCAATTCCACACTTAGTTTTCAGTTCAAACTTGGTATCTTTACCTTTGTATGTTCAGTCACATGTTCATAAGTCAGTTCAGTCATGTATTCACGTATCAGATATGCGTGGTCTGCTTATCAGTACTTTCAATCATGGATTCATGTATTGTGTCAGTCATACAGTCATGCATCAGATCTGTGTGGATTCAACTTATCAGTTAAGCATCAGATATGCATTCTCAGTTTGAGAAACTCAGTTTATCAGAACACTTAGTCCTACATTTATAAATCAGCTACCCATGCATCAGATATGCATGTACAGTCTGATATGCTCAGTTTTCAGTCATATCAGCCATGAAATCATGATCAGTCATTCATGATATATATGCATCATTTTATCTTTTATCCCCTCTCAAGTAGTCATCATTTGAGGACGAATATTTCTAAGGGGGAGATATTGTAATACCCCAAAAAATCTAAACCAATATTAGATCTATGTACCAAGCTCATGCATAGTACATCATTTTTCTTTTATAGTTTTATGATTAAGTTAGATGTATATTAAGGCTTCAAATAACTCCCACCTATCAAACGAATCAAAATATTCCTTACCGATTGAATTCTTAAGAAGGATATTGGTATAGTCAATTTCAAATGAGAATATCTCTCATTATACTTGGAATTTTTGATATCATCACCTATCAAAAGATAGATAATCGAATTATCTTTCCAACGATACCAATTTTCCCTAAATCCAATATCGGAGCAAGGAGTTATTCCTATTTTACTCCAGTATGTCAGGCTGGAAACAGTGTGACGATATTCATGGTAGCTTACCACATTTGTGACGCCCTATACGAAGGTCATCAGCCTTAGGAAGAAACCAGCTCCTAAGTGACGACATTCGTGGTAGCTTACCACATTTGTGATGCCCTATCATGAAGGTCGTCAGCCTTAGGTTGAAACCAACTCCTAAGTGACGACATTCGTGGTAGCTTACCACATTTGTGACACCCTATCACAAAGGTCATCAGCCTTAGGTAGAATCCAGCTTCTCTGTGATAACATTTTTTAATGGGCTGTTATATTTGTGATGCCATGTAAAAATTTTTTGACAGCCTCAAGTAGAATCCAACTTCTGTGTGATGAAATTTTTGATGGACTGTTATATTTGTGACTCTATGTCAAAATTGTCGTCAACCTTAGAAAGAATCCAGCTTCTGTGTGACGATATTTTTTGATGGCCTGTCATATTTTTAATGCCTTGTCATGAATATCGTCAGTTTTTCTTTCCAGAATTTGAGGGATGTTTTAGTAAGGGTATTTTGGTATTTTCCCTTCACTTCCCACGACTTATAACCATGAAGAGTCATAATTTTTCCCATTTTTATTCATTTAAGCATCTCAAAAACCCTCTCTTATGCTTTCAACCACAAGATTAGAGTTTTCTCTCAAGATCATTTCCTTAAGAACAAGAACATTCTCTCCCAAAGGGGTTAAAACCCTAGTTAAGAAAAATCAATAGCAAGCCTAAGGATTTCTTCAAGAACCTTCAAGAAACATTATATCTCTTTCAAGATCAAGCTTTAAGGTATGCGTGTGTTCATTCATGGACTCCTTTAATCCATGAAGTTCAAGAACCCTTTTCTAAAACTATATATTATGGTTTTCATGTTATGAATGAATTATTGATCATGTTTATGTGTTGAATGATGCCAAGATAGAATCTTTATGTGTTATTATGAATCTATGACATCATGAGAGTTGAAAACATGTAAGTTTGATTATTTATGATGAGTAATTGTTTGATTTACACCAATGCCTAAGTTGTGCATTTAAGCTGTTTGATAAAATACCTAAGAGACGACAAATCATACATTATAGCTAAATTGTGACTAAGGGAAGAATTCATGATAGGCCTCTATGATTAAACGTCATCCATGTTGATAATGTGTCTTGTGAACACTGTTGGATTACTCATGAACAAGTCTTATGGAATTATGCTATGCTTACTTGCAAAACCCACTCATGTAAAAGATGTAGAATACTCATGTACTTCATGAAATTCCCCAAGTTATGATATTATGGATTGTGGTTGTAATAAGTAATGAGCATGATATTGAAAGCTATGAAAGTATATACATGTTAGATGAAATTCGCTTCCATGAAATATTTTGTTGAGAACCATGCTTAGTATGAAATCACTTATTTATGATTTTGTGGATTATGGACTCTACTCTTATGATCATGTTAATGATGTGTGTCAGTTTCATTCCATCGAGTCCTGGGGGTTCTTGTACCCGAAAAATATAGCTGTGTGCCTAGAGCCATGTCATATTATCATGATACTCTCAGTTGAGCCATGATCTATAGAATTTAGTTAGTAATATGACTCAGGAAAACTCAAAAATCTCAGCAGTCTCACTAGTTCAGTAATCTCAGTACTCAGTGATCTCAAAAATCTCAGTAACAACAGTATTCCTAGCAATTTTAGTAATTCTAGTTCTCTCAGTCAGTCCTATGAACATTGTATGTTCTGTCAATCAAAAGAACTCAGTAAACTTAGTTTAGCTCCGCTAAATAATACCACCACTATCAGTATCTGTTCAGCTAATCAGTTTAGTTTAGTTATTCAGTTCACCGTAGTTATTCAGTTCAGTGTCCATCAGATGGGAGTAGAAGTTAGCACAGAGTAAACCCAAGAATGGGAATTCACCTACCAGTTCAGGGTGTGATTCTTAGAAGTCAACCTTGTGTTCTAGAACTACGTAGCCAGCGTAGGTTGAGACATCTTAACCTGTTAGATTAGGGTTGATGAGATGGCTTAAACTGTCAGTTTAGGGTTCCCACCATTCTCATTTGAGTACCTGCCAGATAAGGGTCACTCATAGCTGCCCTTAGCAGTGGTGCGGTATTGACAACCTTCCAGTTAGGGTAGAGACTGGACCCCAACTTAGCTATATGTGTTATTGGGGCATGTCGATTAAACAACTACTTCTCACAGTTTTAGTTACAGATTTCAGGACTGTCAGCTATAATCACCCAGTCTCAGTGAAGAAATCAGATAGTTTTTTAGATTTTAATATATCAGGACTGTCAGATACAATTAAATCTAATACAGTATGAGACTCAGATAGTTCCATCAGATTTAGAATTATCAGATGCAGTCACTCATGTTATCATTATTACTAGTTCTCAGAACTTATATTACTAGTACTTAGTTTTAGGACTATTAGACACAATCAATCAGACCAGTTCTTCATAATTTGAACTGTCAAAAATAGTCGTTCATCTATTCAATATCTTAATATCAGCACACTCAAGTTGTCAGTATTCAGACTTAGTAGTTAGTAACTTCACGAGTTCAGTTACAGTTATGTATGCATGTATGTATTCTCACATTCATATTGGTCAGCATTGTTCATGCATATAACCCTTATACTAAGTACATTCAGACGTACTGATGCATTTGCACTTTGGTGCTTTCTCTTATGTTACACCATAGGTTCAAAGGCACAAGCTCCAGATCAGCAGTAGCATTCCACTGTTCAGAATTTGTAGTGAGTCCTTCTTATTTGAGGACGATATGATTATTACCATATTTACTATTCAGTTGCTAGATGGAGTTAGTTGGAGACATGTTCCTTCAACTCCTTATTCAGTTTAGTTAGAGTCTTTCAGACTAGATGTCAGATTAGATACTCAGATCTCATTATTTTCAATATTTATGACTTGTTTTGGTATTGTTACACCTTTTTCAGACATTTTGTTATCAGATGTTTATTCAGTTTCAAACTTATGGCCTTTCATGTTCATATTTCTGCATTTTATGATATGTTATGTAGTATACAGGTACAGATATCAGTCATGGGTTAGCTTATGGTCCTTCGGGGTCATGACCACCGTGTAGCATTCCGGTTCAGAAAATTGGCATTTTAGAAAGTACCACCACCAGCTCTAACAAACTCTCTGAATGAACAAGTCTCCTATGAATAATTCAAGGCTACTTTGACGGAGTTAGCCCAATCCATGATCACTCAGAACAACCAGTAATCCGTTGCACCAGCTAACCCAACTGTGAAGACGATATAAGCTATATCCTGATACTCTACTTGGATGAGTCTTTCGGTATTTTTTGGGTCTAAGTCTGAAAAGGATCCACAAGAATTCATGATTAGTATTCAAAAAGTTATTGAGATCGTGGTATCACTCTAACTAAAAATACTGACTTGGCATCTTATCAGTTGTATGGGAGTGGCCCATAAATAATTAATGATGTAGGACCGATAGAGTGGGATGAGTTTGTTATTGTTGTTCCTGACAAGTTCTTCCCACTTAAGCTAAGGAAGGCCAAGCTATAGGAATTCATAAATCCAAAGCAGGGTAATGGTAACGCCCAAGATATACCCCCACTCTTAAGATGATTATGGCTGCTATCAAATATAGTAACCCAACAAAGGTTGGGGTTCCCAAGGGAATATGTAGACTTGTGGATCTTAAAAATTGTAATCATTGGGAAAAAAATTGAAAAAGTATATAGGGGGATTTGAATGGCAATATTGAACAAGGATAAAATATCAACTTCGATTGTAATTAGAATTGGTGAACACTAGGATCGTGATCCCCCTGGCTTTTTAAACTCCATAGGTTTATCGTGGTTTGTTGAACCAAGTAGAAATATTGCATGAAGAATCGATAAGTTATGTACTATATACAGTCTTATGGAAGAGTATTCAGAAATCAACAACACTCATAATCAAAAGCATAGATGAAATCACAATGATAAGAAGTATAAAAACCCACAACCCTAATTGAATTAATCAATTAAAGTTCATACAACATAATCACAAGATCAAAATCGAATCTGGGAATCAAATTATATTTTTGAGTAACAAAAGTTCATCAGTCCTACTAAAAAATGCATAAAGGTTATTTATAGTACATGAGGAAACCCTAAAATCAAAGCCCAAATAAAATAGAAAAAAATAGCGTCGGTGGCCAGTTACTCTCTTTACTTGCTCTTGAGCCTGGAGTAGGTAACACTTGTAGCCAACACTTGTGCCCTGACCCTAGGAAAAGGTAGTACATGTGGTCATTAGGGTGAGCATAGGTACAGGGCATAGGTACCGAATGACAAAAATCCTATAGGTCAGCTCTCAGGATTTTGGATTTCTGGCACTTGTTTTGCCTACTTGCTGTCCGTAGGTCCTACTTATAGCCAACATGTTGACTTAGTAATTGTCGAGAGTCATATTTTTAGCTCTTATTCAACTCTCGAACATTCTTTGATCACGAACAAGCCTAAAAGTATCCAATGCGATTCCACTGCATCGCGGTGTGTTTATAGTTCATAACCGCCATCAAGTAGTTTCCCAATTATCCAATTTCTAGTAAGCTGGCGCAATTATGGCTCGTCGCTCTTGCATGTAAAATCAAATTTTTTTAGTTTAATTCCAAGGGCAAAAACGGTCATTTTGCTACCCCTATATATACTCCTTAACACGGGATTTGGCCTCATTTAACCAAAAAATACTAGTTTTCTCTTAAAATTGTTCAAGAACAAAAATTAGAGTTCCTAAATCAAGACCCCAATCATCAAGATTCCTCCGTTAAATTTTCAAGAATCAAGAAACTAAGGTATACAGATGTTGATTCTTGGGTCCCTTTCATCCAAGAAGCTTAATAACCCTTTTCTAAATTTCAAAGATCTTATGTTTATGTGTTCTCATGATTCTTGTGAATTGAAATTGGAGTTCATTCAATTATTAAGTTTTTAATTAATGTTATGTTTATGAGGTTTCAAGCTTTGACCCTAGTATGTGATATTCATGTGATGTTCATGATAATCCCTCTTTAAGTTGCTTGTTAAGTGATGTGTTCATGTCAATTAAGTATAGAAATTGTTGAATAAGCAAACCATGCTCCCAATATGTTTGATAAAAAACTTATGTGAAAGAATTAAATCCATTATAGCATGTTGACAAGAAATCCCCAATTGTGTGCAAGCCCATGCATGCCAAGTGTTTGTTGAAAAGCCTTAGTGAATTAATTGAGACACGATAGCATGAGATTCGCCAATTATGTGCTCTTCAATACATACTAAGACTTTAATACATTTTAAGTGTTTTATGCAAGACCTTGTTGAATGGAGTATGAGCCAATAGCATGTTTCCCTATACTATCACATGTTTATGATTTCTAAATGCTTGAAGAGATGCTTTAGTTATTGTGGTGGTGAATGAATGTCCATGATCTTGATTATTCAAGAATGGGTATTTTTTACTTTTATGTCGAGTCCTGGGGGTATTTATACACGACAAATTAGTTGTAGTCTAGTTCCCGCGTTAGTTTCCTCGATAATCTCAGTTAAGCCATGATTCTGAGAACTCAGTGAGTTATAGAACTCTATACTCTCAGAAAGATACAGAACTTCAGAAATCTTATAAATCTCAGTAAACTTAGTATCACTAGTATTCTAGCTTCAATTCAGTAGTAGCTTAAATTAGTAGTATTCAAATGTTCAGTTCAAAACCCAGTACCATCCATTCAGATAATGAGATTTAGTAGTATGCCGTAAGATACAGAACCAAGTGAATTCAGCGTAACTTATTCAGGTCATTCGAGAAATATGATCAGTAATAGATTTAGCTCAGTTTAAGTTTAGTTAAAAATCAGGTTAAAGTCTTTCAGTTGGGAGTAGGAGCTAGCACCAAGCAAGTGCAGGGATAGTGGCTCCCCGTTAGAGAGGCAGATTTATTAGGAGTAATCCCTGAACTACAGAACTACGTAGCCAGCACAGGAGCAGGAGTCACCCATTAAAATAAGGCTTGACTATTATATTGCCTTAGGCTTGACTTCCTATGAGGTTCACCCAGTAAAGAGGCTTTACTAGAATTAAGGTCCTTACCTATGGCACGGTATTGACACCCTTCCAGTTGGGGATATAGGTTTCACCCCACCAGTTTAGATTTGAGGCATGTCCGTTAAGTGAGCACTCCTACAGTTACAATTTCTGTATTAGTCTTTAGAGTAGAACTCAGAAATTAGGACTTTTAGATTCAGTCACCTATATCTGTAAGGAACCCAGATAGTTCCACTTATTCATGGACCACTCACTATATAGGTACGGTCTTAAGTAAAGTTATTCAGTTCGATATTATCAGATCCAGAGATCACTCGTTAGATAGGCTTGATCTCAGTCTCAGATTTAGTAGAGTAATCTCATTATCAGATCGAGATATCACTCGTAAGATAGGCTTGATCTTAGTCTCAGACTTAGTTGAGTAATCTCATTATAAGATCCAGAGATCACCCATTAGATAGGCTTGTGTAACGCTTCGAATCTAGTACCCGAAATGCTATATGGTGCTCATAACCCCAAAGGACCACAAGCTAACCCTTAACTGATATCTGGACCTATATACTATATAAAATACTTTATAATACTTTAACATGAATTGAAAGGCCACAAGGTTCAAAACTGAGACATAGTATCAGATAAAAATGTATCATCTGGAGGGGTATGAAATACCCAAAACAACTGAAATAAGCTAGCTGAACATACTATAATCTGGAAACCCTCTAAAATGTGACTATTTGAATAAGGAGTTGATGGAACATGTCCCCAACTAACTACAACTAATAAACTAATTACTGAGATAATAAAATGATGATCATATCCTTGAAAGAGAGGACTAACTGCTAACTCTGATGGTTGAGATGGGAATCTACTTATGCTATGGAACTCGTGTCTCTGAACCTATGGTATAAGACACCATAGCACAAATGCGTGTAACACCTTGATTTTCTGAACAAGAATGCTACATGGTGCTCATAACCCCAAAGGACCACAAGCTAACCTATGACTGATATATATACCTGTACACTGCATAATATAAGATGAAAATATGGAAACATGTACTGAATGGCCATACGGTTCAAATCGAAATAAAAACATCTAATTAGAATAATGTCTGAAAATGGTATAACAATACCAAAATAAATCTGAAATAATTGTCTGACATGCTATTATTTAGAAAGCCTCTAAACTGTCAAAATAAATAGTTGATGGAACATGTATCCAACTAACTCTGTCTAGCAACACAGAACTGAAATAATAAATGAAATAAAATAATATCATCCTTGAATGGATGAGGACTCACTGTAACTCTGCGACTAGAATTCTACTGCTGATCTGGAACATGTGCCTCTGAACCTATAGTGTAACATAAGATAAAACACTATAGCATAAATGCATCGGTATGGCTAAATGTACTGAGTATACGAGTGAGTTAGGATAAATGCAAAGGGTTATATGCATGAACAATGCGGGCTAATATGAACGTGGGAATATATAAATGCATAAGAAACTATAACTGAACTCGTGGTGATACTGATGACTGATTCTGAATACTGATGATATGAATTTACTGATACTGAGGTATTGAATAGATGGATGACTATTTATGACAGTTAGAATTATGAAGAACTGGTCTGATTTACTATGTCTAATAGTTTTGAAAATAATACTGATACGTAGCTAAGATGACTGATATAACCGTGATGATCGGTGTAACAGATGTAACTAATACAGAGCATCTATATCTGGCAGTCTAAGTTCTGATATAACTATCTGAGTTCCATTCTATATGGAGTAACAAAATCTGAGATAAGTCCTATCTTGTGGGAGATCATTGAATCCGATGATTTTGATACTAATTAATCATAGTTGAGATTATTCCTAGCTAATGGGTGATCTTGAAGTCTATTTATAATTATAAGAATTGACTGTATCTAATAGTACTGAATCTGTACTACTAAGCTAAGTTTACTATGTCTGACAGCCCTGATTCTATAACTGAAACTGTGGGATATGTTCATCCAAGCAAAATTCCCCAAGCTAAGCTGACTGGCGTCCAATCTCTGCCCAGACTGGAAGGGCATCAGTACCATGCCCCCAGTAAAGTAAACTGCTATGGAGTCAGTCCTAATCTAGTGGGTGACTCCTGAGATCAGTCCTATACAAATAAATATGCTAACGGGTGACCCCTGAGTATGTCAGTCCTATCTAATAGGTGACAAATCATACCTATGCTAGCTACGTAGTTCTGGAACTTAGGGATTGCTTCTAAGGATCTCAGTCCTAATCTAGCGGGTGAGTCCCCATCCCTAGGCTCATTCGGTGATGAATCCTACTCCAATCTGAAAGACACTGAACTGAATAATTGGGCTGAACTAAATAACTAAACTGAACTAATTAGCTAAACTGATACTAGTAGTATTGTTTAGTAGAGCTAAACTAAGTTTACTAAATTCTGATGACTAACAAAATGTACTGAGTTCTAAAAACTGATTGAGAGTACTGAAGTTGCAGAGATTAACTGTGAATACTGAGGTTATAGATATTACTAAGTACTGAGATCACTGAGATTACTGAACTACTGAGATTACTGAATTTTTGAGTTTTCCTGAGTCACATGACTGACTTAATTCTATAGATCATGGCTTAACTGAGAGTATCGTGATAACATGACATGTCTCTAGTCACACAGCTATAATATTGGATACGAATACCCCCAGGACTCGATGGAAGGAAACTGACACAACATGACTAACTTGATTATAAGAATAAAGTCCACAATTCACATTGTCATAAGTAGGGGATATTATACCTCATGTAATTCTTCAACATCTTAAGCATGGTAGGGAGTGCATGGATATATTTCATATACATATTGTATATCTCCATTATTATGCATGCTTCATACCACAACAATTGCAATACATCAATAGCATGGAATTCATATAGAAGTATATAGCTAACATGGACTTTACATTTAGATATCATGGAAGCATGTAAACATGAATTTCAAGCTTCCTAAGCATTTTATCAAACACCTTGCATTCACTCTTTAAGGAATCAGTGTGCTTATTAATTTGGCAATTTTAATACATCAAAAATTCATGAGTTTCAACTAACCTATTCACATGCTTCATCAAAAACACATCAAGATACAACCTTGAATCCAAACAATAGTCATCAACATGAATATAGTCATAAAACAAAAAGGAAAATCACAATTTATAATTTAAAATATGATTCTTGAGCTCCATAGATGAAAGGGACCCATGGATGAACACTACACATACCTTAGATTAAGAATTTGTGAAGATTGATGGCAAAATTTCCTTGAAATATACTCTTCTATTAAAACCCTAGGGCTTGTTCTTGAGAGTTTTGATCCTGAGAGAAAATCCTAATATTGGATTAAGAGTGTATGAGAGATCTTTTTTGAGATGTTTAACTAAAGATAATGGAAGATAGTACACTCTATGAGGGTTATAAGTCATGGGAAGTAAAGGGAAAAGACCAAAATACCCTTATTAAAACGTCCCTCATGTTCTGGAAAGAAAAGCTAATGACATTCATGACAAGACATCAAAAATGTGACAGGCAGTCAAAAATGTCATCACACAAAAGCTGGTTTCTGCCTAAAGCTGATGACCATTTTGACCAGGCGTCACAAATATGATAGGCCGTCAAAATTGTCATCACACAGTTGCCAGCCCGACATAATGGAGTAAAATAGGCATAAGTCCTTGCTCCAATATTGGATTTAGGAAAAATCTATATTGTTGGAAAGATAATTCAATGATCTTTCATTTGATATATAGTAAGCCAACCAGTTCATCATATAAAATGAGTTATAGTTGATTGAATTTAACCAAAGTTTTGACATTCACTAAAACTTGAACAATAGGAAAACTTTCAACTTGTACTTGAGTTAGGGGACCTATATGATCTAAATTCATGCTCAAATAGATTTTTGAACTAAATAATTTATTAACATACTAAATTTACATAGGATTCGAGGATTTTGAAATGTTTACACATAGGAATGATTGATTTTCATTCTAGTGCAAAATATGGGGTAATACAATATCTCCCCCTTAGGAACATTCGTCCTCAAATGAGAATGACTGAGATAGAAGAAAAGATCGACTGAAGTTCTACAAGACATACACTATTGAAATATGATTTCGGGACTGATATGACTGATAAGCTGAATACATCATACTGAGCATGCATATCTGATGCATGAGTAACTGATTTATGAATGTTGGACTGAGTGTTCTGATGAACTGAGTTTCTTAAATGAGAATGTATATCTGATGAATAACTGATAAGATGAATCCATGCCTATCTGATGCATTAGTATATGACTAATATGATACGTGAATGAATGACTGAAAGTACTAATAAGATGACCACGTATATCTGATATGTGAATAGATGACTGAACTGACTTATGAACAAGTGACTGAACATGTAATGATAAAGATACCAAGTTCGAACTAAAAACTAAGCATGGAACTGAATATCAAGTTTGTTACTTAAATCTGAACATGAGAATGAGTAACTTCATGGAAGGCTGTTACCTTGAACTAAAAATACCGACGAGTCTGAGACTAATTACTCACTATGCATGAGTGGAAACATGAGAACATAACTGAGTTTGGAGCGTGATACCTAAACTGAACTAAGTCTGCAATGCATGACATTGATAGAGTATCGTATCATGGACTAAAATAAGTCATTGAGTACATGGATTACTGCTGATTTTTGGAGGTAGAGGGTCGGCTCATAAGTAAATCTTCGTCCAAGATATATTCATCAAAGAAAATGACAACTTTAAATCATGAAAGTTTGGGGGCTATAGTGTATCTCCCCCTTGGGACACTATGTCACTTGAATGATGCTGGAATGACCTTGCTAAGGTATTAAACAAGTTGAGGTGATACATAAGGAACATAGGTATGAAATCATGATTGATTATCTGAGATCTAAAATTGAAACGTGATTCACGAATGCATAGACATACTGACTTATCTAATTAACAGAGTAACTGGTAACTGAATGCTGGGTATGGAAGACTGAATTATACTTAATCTGAATAGCTGGGCTGAGGCCATAAAGATTATGCATATGAGAAAGGACTGATGGGTAACATGATTAACTGATCATGGATTTCCTAAAAGCTATATTGTCTTAAAATACAGGACCAAACGTATTACATGATTTGGAAACATTCCACAGACTAAGGTATTGAAATACCTATAACTTAGTAGCTGATAACTGTATGCTATGGTCAAGCAAGTCTAAAATTGAACTAAATTTTTGAGCTGAATACTGATCTGAAACTGACACTATAACTTAAGATTGTTACTGGGATCTATACTTGAACTAAATACTGAATACTAAAACTGAGGTTTTGATTGATACTGAAGTGCTTAATTCTGAGACTGAGAAATAATTAATGAGTTTTGAGTATTAAAACTGTAATTCAGATGGCAACTGAGTTATGATAGTCGCATAAAGAAGGCTGACATAAGTCAAGGATCTGAATATACATTCACACTTTGAATTTTTTCCAATTTCTAAGTACTACCTCTTGCTAGCCCTTTGCTTGTATACTAACAGGATATTCAAGCCTATATTTGTATCTACACCCTCTTAAAAAACATACATGAAATAATCTACTCTTAACATGAAACATTAACTCTCTCCCATCTAAGAAATTTCTCAACACTACATTATTCTCATAAAGAGAGCTTATGAAGGGTTAAATCAGGAGAACCTGAAACATGAATGGATACTGACTGAACTTGACACATGACTGAAACCTAAGGAATAGAATATCAACAACATAGATTTACCAAAAAGGTCTGAACTGAGTATATACATGATATAGTCTGAATTTATCTGATCAGTGGGGGCATAGAATGGGTCATGAAAACTGAGTATACTAGGGAGCATGATACCTTTACATGAGTCATGAGCTGCATGACCTGAGTTTGGAATTTCTGAGTTCATGGAACGTGATTTGTAACACTGAGTGATCTAGAATTGAATTTCCTACACTGGGAATTAAAAGCACACACAATTCTATGGAATACGTGTGAACATAAGCAATATCCATAGAATCTTAGACATGAAGCTATCATAGGCATTATGCTGACTTAAATATGAAGCTTTATGATGAGATAAGAATGGGTTAGGAATTATCCTCCCTAACTGCTTTTCTGTACATACTGGCACTACTACTGGAATCTGAGAGCTTAATTAGGTACTTGATCTACCATCTCTCCCTTGGATTTAAGCCATCATCATTAGTTTGTGAGCACTAAACTAATCTCTGAACTGCACTGAAATTATCATCTCATACTTACACTCTGATCAACACATGCTCGCCTTACTAAACACATCCTTTGCCTCTGTTTTCTCACATACTACTAATATCACATTCACACCTTTATGCTTAATCTCAAGTCAGTAAACTTAAATTTCTAACTCACACTGTTCAAGCCTACTGATTCATTATAGCACCACTATCCCCATGAATATATAATTTATTCAATCTGGATATCGTATCCCAACTTGTCTACTGCTAAACTCCTGGGTTCATGCTTCTTACTCTAGGTCACATGCTACCATAGGATTTTGAAAAGGGATCTGATGGCATATCTAAATTCGAGTTTGAGAAGAAATTGTCATAATCATGAATGAAATTCATATAACTTTGGAACCTAAAGAAACTGAGGGATACTGTCTGAGAAAGACCTATCTTTAAGACTTGAGCTTCACTGTTTCTGTTACCTTTAAAGTAAGGTGGAATTAACATGAGTGAAGCATGATAAGAATCTACAGGAGTTCCTTAGATAACCTTGCTATATCATTATCTAAGTCATTAAAGAAGGGAAACTATTCCTAAAACATCTTATTACCTCCTGCACATAAGTGTGGTGCACAACATATGCATGTACAAGACTCTACTAGATGCGAATTTCATACTTCCTAGGATTATATTGAACCTTATGCTCTGATACCAAGTTTGTAACACCCTAATTTTCTGAACAGGAATGCTACACGGTGCTCATGACCCCGATGGACCACATGCTAACCCATGACTGATATCTATACCTGTACATTGCATAATATAACATAAAAATATGGAAAAATGTATTGAATGGAATAAGGTTCAAATCTAAATAAAAACATCTAATAAGAATAATGTTTGAAAATGGTATAGTAATACCAAAACAAATCTGAAATAACTGTCTGACATGCTATAGTATAGAAAGCCTCTAAACTGTCTGAATAAAGATTTGATGGAACATGTCTCCAACTAACTCCGTTTAGGAAAACTGAACTGAAATAATAAATAAAATAAAATAATATCATCCTCAAATGGATGAGGACTCACTGCAACTCTGCGACTGAAATTCCACTACTAATCTGGAACACGTACCTCTGAACCTATGGTGTAACATAAGAGAAAACACTATAGTGCAAATACATCAGTACGACTAAATGTACTGAGTATACAAGTGAGGTAGGCTAAATACAAAGGGTTATATTCATGAACAATGCTGACTAATATGAACTTGGAAATACATACATGCATAAGAAACTATAACTTAACTTGTGGTGATACTGTCTACTGATTCTGAATACTGACGACATGCTTTACTGATACTGAGGTACTGAATAGATGGATGACTAGTTTTAAAAGTTCTAATTATGAAGAACTGTTCTGATTGACTATGTCTAGTATTCTTGAAACTGAATACTAATACATAGCTACGATGACTAGTATGATTGTAATGATTGGCGTAACCAATGTAACTGATACTGAGTGACTGTATCTGATAGTCTAAGTTCTGATGGAACTATCTGAGTTCTATTTTATATGGAGGAACTGAATCAGAGATCAGTCCTATCAGGACGGTGATCTTTGAATTTTATGATTCTTATACTGATTAATCATAGTTAAGATCAGTCCTAGCTAATGGGTGATCCTGAAGTCTATTTATAATGATAAGCATTAACTCTGTCTAATAGTATTGAAAATGTACTACTAAGCTGAGATGACTGTGTCTGACAGCCTTGATTCTGTAACTAAAATTGTGGGATGTGTTCATCTAACCGACATACCCCAAGCTAAGCTGACTGGGGTCCAATCTCTGCCCTTACTGGAAAGGTTTTAGTACCGTACCACCAATAAAGACAACTACTACGAAGTCAGTCCTAATCTAGTGGGTGACTCCTGGGATTAGTCCTATACATATAAATGCGCTAACGGGTGACCCTTGAGTATGTCAGTCCTATCTAACGGGTGACATCTCATACCTACGCTAGCTACGTAGTTATGGAACTTAAGAATTGCTTCTAAGGATCTCAGTCCTAATCTAACGGGTGAGTCCCCATCCCTAAGCTCACTCAGTGCTGAATCCTACTCCCATTTGAAAGACACTAAATTGAATAACTGGGCTGAACTGAATAATTGAACTGAACTGATTAGCTTAATTTATACTAGTGGTATTGTTTAGCGGAGTTAAACTAAGTTTACTAACTTTCAATGAAAAACAAAATGTACTGAGTTCTGCGGACTGATTAAGAGTACTGACTTAACTGAGATTGACTGTGAATACTGAGGTACAGATATTATTGAGTACTTAGATCACTGAGATTACTGAACTACTAAGATTACTGAGTTTTCTGAGTTTCCTGAGTCACATGACTGACTGAGTTCTATAGATCATGGGTTAAATGAGAGTATCGTGATAAGATGACATGACTCTAGGTACACAACTATAATTTTGGGTGTGAATACCCCCATGACTCAATGGAAGGAAACTGACACAACATGACTGACTTGATCATAAGAATAGAGTCCATAATTCACATTGTCATAAGTAGGGGATATTATGCTTCATATAATTATTCAACATCTTAAGCATGGTGGGGAGTGCATGGATATATTTCATGTACATATTGTATATCTCCATTAGCATACATGTTTCATACCACAACAATAGCAAGATATCAATAGCATGGAATTCATATAGAAGTATATAACTAACATAGACTTGTCTTTTAGGTATCATGGAACCATGTAAACATGAATTTCTAGCATCCTAAGCATTTTATCAAACACCTTGCATGCACTCTTTAAGGCATAGGTGTGCTTATCAATTTGGCAATCTTAATCCATAAAAAATTCATGGGTTTCAACTAACCTATTCACATGCTTCATGAAAAACAGATCAAGATACAACCTTGAATCCAAACAACAATCATCAACATGAATATAGTCATAAAACAACAAGGAAAATCACAAATTATAATTTGAAATATGATTCTTTAGCTGCATGGACGAAAGGGAATCAGGGATGAACACTACGCATACCTTATATTAAGAATTCCTGAAGATTGACCGTAAAATTTCCTTGAAATAGACTCTTCAATAAAAACCTTATTCTAGAGAGTTTTGATCTTGAGAAGACACCCTAATCTTGTGGTTAAGAGTGTATGAGTGAGCTTTTTGAGATGTTTAACTAAAGAGAATGGAAGATAATACACTCCTTGAGGGTTATAAGTCATGGAAAGTGAAGGGAAAATACGAAAATACCCTTACTAAAATGTCTCTTAAGTTATGGAAACAAAAGCTAACGACATTCATGACAAGGCAACAAAAATATGATAGGCGGTCAAAAATGTCATCACATAGAAGCTAGTTTATGCCTAAGGCTGACGACCATTTTTACAAGCCGTCACAAATGTGATAGGACGCCAAAATTGTCGTCACACAGTTACCAGCACGTCATGCTAGAGTAAAATGGGCATAATTCCTTGCTCCAATATCGGATTTAGGAGAAATTGGTATCGTTGGAAAGATAATTCAATGATATTTTATTTTATATATAGTAATCCACCCATTTCATCATATACGATGATTTATGGTCGATTGATGTTGACCCAAGTTCTGACACTCTCTAAAACCCTGAAAGATAGGAAAGCTTTCAACTTGTACTTGAGTTTGGGGATCTATATGATCTAAATTCATACTCAAATAGATTCCCACACTACACAATTGATTAAAAAACTAAATTTACAAACAATTTGAGGATTTTAAGATATCTAAGCATAGGAATGATAGATTTTCATTCTAGTCCAAAATGTGGAGTATTACAATGCGTCAGTACTTTGAATGTACTAGTATGCATGTGAGGTAGGCTAAATGTATGGGGTTCATATGCATGAAAAATAACAAAAGAAGAATGACTATCACGACTATGAGAATACATGTATGATATATAATAACTAACACTGATAGCGTGATAACATGATTATTGAATCTGAATACTAACAACATGACATACTTATAACTGATAAAATAAGTGACTGTATATAACAGTGCTGAATCTACCTGAACTAGCTGAGTCTTATATTGTATATGATTTGACTGTATCTAAAATTCCTAAAATCCGAAAATCTATCTGTGTTCTATTACTGTGACAGATTGATTGTGTCTGACAGTCCTGATTCTGTAACATGAAACTGTGGGAAGTAGTTATCTTATCGACATGGCCCAAATATGCCATTATGGCAGAGTTTGGGTTAAATCTATAACCTTAATTGGAAGGTTTTCAATACCGCATCATGTGTAAGGACAAGTTGTGGGTGACCCTCATCTGATAGTGTCCCCCAAAAAAATGGTGGGGCCCTTATCTGACAGTGCTTATCCACCTCATCAACCCTCATCATACCGGCTTGATGTCTCAACCAATGATGGATACATAGTTCTGGAATTCAAGGATAACTTCTAAGAATCACACCCTCATCTGATAGTGTGTATCCCCATCCTTGGGTTCACTCGGTGCTATTTCCTACTCCCATTTGAATAGTCTCTGAACATGATTTAATGAACTGAACATAGGATGAGTTACTGAATTACGATGACTGGTAGAATACTACTGATATCTGACAACTGACTGTATTCATGAGATTCTGGAGATTTTCTTAGTCATAAGACTATTTGAAGTCTAACGATTCATAGCTTGACTGAGAGTATTATGAAAACATGACATGGCTCTAAGCACACACCTAATGTTTTAGGTACAGTATACCCAGGATTCGATGGACAGAAACTGACCAAGCATAACTTACTTGAACATATAACTAACATCATAATCCATAATATATTTATAGAATAATTTCATCAAAACATCTGATAGGCATAACTTGTACATACATGGGGATTTCATAGTATCATGATAGTTAGGCACTTTTCCTTCATCTAGGCATATAATCAAACATATTTTAGGCATGGTAAATGTAAACATCATTGTGCAATAATTAAACATCATGGTTCAGTTGTAATTTCATCATTCAAGGGTTTAGTCATAGGTTTGCATGAATCTATATCTATAATAATTTAACCCACATAGAATTATCACCGAACATGGAGTAGAATTAAATTTCTCATTATCCATATGAACAAGAGCAGACCAATTATGAAATTCATAAGAAAATCCATAAACTTGAATTTAGAAAAGGGATTCTTGGGATTCATGGATGAAAGGAGTCAATGAATGAACACTATGCATACCTTCGTTCGTAAATACAAGAAGATTGACAGAGGAAATTCTTGATTCTGAATCTTCTATGAAAAGTCCTAGGTTGTTATTGAGAGGTTTTTGAGATAATAGAGTGTATTTTGGGTGAAAAGTGGCTGAATCTCATGTTAAAGGGCTTAAATAGGGGTGGGAAATTTAACCTTTTAACCTTGGACGTGTCTTGTATTTTCAGTAAAAAGATCTCAAATTGGAACTCTGGTGCAACGCGCTGCTATCGCGCCGTGTCACTGGAATTTGACAATTGGGAAACTGAGGGATGGCACGATATGGAGCCATCACGTTGCCCCTTCTTTTGTGACCTAGAACTTTTGCGCTACGTGGAGTAAATCACATTGAAACACTGGAAAAGAACAATTGTCATTCTAGGTTGTGGCACGAAGCGCCACTGTCCAATATGGAATAATTTTATGGTGAGAACTTGAAATAGCGATACCTTCTTACCTGGTTATCAAATTTATGCAAATTTTACATCAATGGAAAGATTATTGAATTTCCCCTATGACAAATATTGAAAATCTTAAAAATACCATGCGGACAAAAGTGGATTCATCTTTCAAAGAAAGATCCTAACATTTTTTAGATGATTTCAAGCTAGGAGAAGGTACAGGGTATTATAATATCTCCCCCTTGAGAACATTCATCCTTGAATGAAACTGAGGAAAGAACATAAACTGACATACATATTGAACACAAATAACTGAAACATGATCTTATAACTGACATGACTGATAATTTAATATATCATACTAGACACGCATACCTGATGCATACGTAACTGATTCATGAATACATGATTTAGTATTTTGATGAACTAAGTTTCTCACAATGAGAATGCATGTCTGATGCATAATTATATAACTAAACAGATACGAGAATACATGACTGAATATGCAAAGGTACTTAATATCAAGTTTGTGATGAACACTGAACATGAAACAAAGTAAGCATAAGGAGGATTGTTACCTTGGCCTTAATAAGAGTTGGAGGAGAAGAGGTGAGGATACTTGTATGCATGTCTGCTTCTGCTTCCCAAGTAGCTTCCTCGACAGACTAATTTCTCCAACGAACTTTAACTAGAGGGACTTTTTTGTTCGTAGTCTATGAGTATGATAGTCTAGGATTTCAACTAGAATCTCCTCAGAAGAGAGATTGTTCTGAACATCACTACTCTGAATAGGGACTGCAACTATTTGGTCACCTATAAACTTCTTGAGCAAAGAGACATGGAAGACTTGATAAACAGAGGCTAGATCTAAAGGTAATTTAAACTAATAAGCTACCTTGCGAATCGACTGAGAATCTTGAAGGGACCAACATATCAGGGACTAAGTTTCCCTTTCCTGCCGAGCCGCTTCACTCCCTTTATGGGAGAGATCTTTAGATACACATAGTCACCAATCTTGAACTCGAGATCTTTTCTATTAAGATCTACATAAGACTTCTATCGGCTCTAAGTATCCCAAAGTCTTTTTCTAATCAACTGGACTTTTTATAAGGCATCGAATACTAAGTCAGGCCCTATGATTGAGGCCTCACTAACTTTGAACCAACTGATCGGAGATCTACCTCTCCTACCATAGAGAGCTTCGAATGGAACCATCCAGATAATGGAATGATAACTGTTGTTGTATGCAAACTCAATCAAAGGCAAGTGGTCATCCCAACTACCCTTGAAATCAATTGCACACGCCTATAGCATATCTTCTAAAGTATGATGGTCCTTTCTGCTTGACCATCTTTCTGAGGATGAAAGACTGTACTGAGATAAAATTGGGTACCAAGACCCTTTAGGAATGTTTTCAAGAAGTGAGAGGTGAAATGGGTACCTCTGTCTGAGATAATAGATAATGGAACGCCATGTAATCTGACCAACTCCCTAATGTAGGGACTGGCATAATCCTCAGTTGAATAAGAGGTATGATATTGAAGGAAACAGGCTAATTTGTTAATCCTATCTACAATTATCCAAACTAAATCATGCTAATGACAAGTTCAAGGTAAACCATCACAAAGTCCATGTTCACTTATTCCCACTTTAAAGTAAGAACAATGAACTCCTGCATAGGACCACTAGGTTTCTGATGCTCTATCCTAACCTGCTGACATGTAGAGCACCTAGCCACAAACTCTACAACATATTTCTTCATATCACTCCACCAATAGACTTCCCACAAGTCATGGTACATCTTTGATGCCCCTAGATGAATTGAGTAGCGCGCACCATGCGCTTCTACAAGAATTTGCAGGAACATAGAGATGACCCTAACAACGCAAAACATCATCTCCTCCTTGTGAGAAAGCCTATAATTTATGATCCTGAGCTGGCTTTTTCAACTTGACAAGGCTGGGATCTCTATCTTGCTTTTCTTTTACCTCAGAAATTAAAGATGATTCTGAACTACTCTAAACCCGTATATCACCCTTAATTGTATCGACTAAGTGAACTCCTAGTCTAGCAAGCTTATGTACTTCCTGAGATAACTTCTTCTTACTATCATCTACATGAGCAATACTACCCATAGACAGACTATTTAGAGCATCGGCTACTACATTAGCCTTACCCAGATGAAAGAGGATACTTATGTCCTAATCTTTCAGGAGCTCTAACCACCTTCTCAGATAAAGATTGAGATCTTTTTGAGAAAGATATACTGAAGACTCTTATGATTTGTGAAGACATCTACATGAAATCTATAGAGATAATGCCTCTAAATCTTCAAGGCAAAGACTATGACTGCTAACTCAAGATCATGAATAAGATAATTTTTCTGATAGGGTTTAAGCTATTTGGAGGCGTACGCTATGAACTAACCATGCCGCATAAGGACACAAACTAAACCCACTATGGATGCATCACAGTATAATAAAAACCCAACTGTATCATCTGAAAGAGCTAAAACTAGAGCTGAAGTGAGTCGAGTGTTCAACTCCTGAAAATTCTTCTCGTAAGAATCTGACAACTAAAACTTTATTTTTTTTGAATCAATCTGGACATAGGGGATGCAATTGAAGAAAATCTCTTAACAAACAGTCTGTAATAGCCAACCAGACCCAAGAAACTCCTAATATCTAATGAGAGACAGGTCTGGGCCAGTTTCTTATCACTTCAGTCTTTTGAGGATCTACTCTAATTCCATCACTCAAAATGATATGACCAAGGAATGCTATTGACCTTAGCCAAAATTCGCACTTACTGAATTTGGTGAATAGCTGATGATCTCTAAGAGTTTGAAGTACTATTCTAAGATGGTTTGCATGATCTCACGCACTGTGGGAATAGACTAGAATATCATCTACAAAGATTATGATTAAGATATGTAAGTACTGTTTGAACACACAGTTCATCAAGTCTATTAAAGCTGCTGAGGCATTGGTAAGACCAAATAACATAACTAAGAATTCGAAGAGACCATACCGAGTATGGAAAACAATTTTCAAAATGTAACATTCTCTGACTCTGAGCTGATGATAGCCTGATCTGAGGTCTATCTTGGAGTAATAGCTAACACTCTAGAGTGGTCAAACAAGTCATTGATTCTGGGAAGATGATACTTTTTCTTAATCGTGACCTTATTAAGTTTATGGTAGTCTATGCACATTCTGAGAGAACTATCTTTCTTGTGCATGAATAATACTGTTTTGCCCCATGGGGAAACGCTGGGCCTGATGAATCCCTTATCTAGGAGATCCTTCAACTTTTCTTTTGATTATCTGAGTTTGCTGGTGCCATTCTGTATGGCGGAATGGAGATAGGTTGAGTATCTAAAAGAAGATTAGTGTCGAAGTCTATTTTCTTTTTGGGAGGAATTCCTGGAAGATCTTCGAGAAATAAATCTAAATATTCATTCACAACTAGAATAGATTCAATACTTGGAGTTTTGGAACTGGAATCCTTAACATGAACAAGATGATAGAAAAATCCCATAGATATCATTTTTCTTAACAGAAGGTAGGAAATAAGCTGACCCCTGAAAGTAGATACACTACCCTTCCACTCAAGGACAAGTTTATTTAGGAACTAAAACTGGACTATCCTATTTCTACGGTAGACTGTGGCATAGAAGTAATGAAGCTAATCCATGTTGAGAATGAAATTAAAATCAGTCATCTCTAATTCGATTAGATCTGCTAAAGTGACTTTTTGAAATATCATAATTGAGCAGTTCCTGTATACCTACCAGGCTATGATGGTTTTACCCACCGGGGTATAGAATGAAAAGGGATCTACTAAAATTTTAAGACTGACTCTGAAATTAACTGCTATATAGGGAGTATCAAATAAAATAAAGCACCTGGATCGAGCAAAGAATAAACATGCATATGAAAGATCTGTAATGTACCTGTAACCACATCTAGAGAATTATCTTGATATTTCTGGGATTGAAGAGCATAGAGTTTGTTTGGGAGTTGCCCACTAGTAGCACTAGAGGTGGCACCCTACTAATTTGGGTTACCGGACTGAGCTGAGGAGCGGAGATGACTCTGATAACCTAAATAAGGGCAGTCTCTAACTCTACCTCCTGGATTGACACAATCAAAATAGACATCACTGCAAGCTCGATATACACCCTTATGGTTTTTTTCATAATTCTGACAAAAGAGATTAGTTCAGGCACTACTAATACTGCCCTGAGACTTAGAGCCTGGCGCTCTATCTTGGTTACCCTCTATGAACTTAGGAACTGGAGCACTGGCTGATGAAGAAGCTAAAACTAATGACTTAGGACAAATTTGAGAACGATTGCCTCTCTCTGTCTAAGGCTGGCTAAAATTAAAACTACCTAGCCTAGCTCTCTTATTCTGCTTCTCCCTCTGCTTAATATTCTCCTCCTCTATCTGCTGAGCATGAGTCATGAGACTGGCTAAAGTCATGTCACTATTACACATGGCAGATCTACACTCATTAACCACGCTATCATTCAATCTTGAAATGAACTTACTCAACTTGGCCCTTATATCTGCAACCACACTAGGGGCATATCTGACTAATTGAGTAAACATAAGAGAATACTCTTTCACCATCATATTACACTACCTGAGGTTGATGAATTCTAACACCTTAACTTCTCTCAGCTCTAGGGGAAAGAATCTATCAAAGAAAGTAGAAGCAAACCCCTCCCACTCAATAAGCCCTGCATCATCTTTGCCTTTCTGACTTTCACTAATTAAACAAAGTGTGAGCAATATCCTATAACTGATATGCAGCTAGTTCAGAACTCTCATTAAAAGTATCCCCCATTATGTTGGTAACCTTTTGCACCTAATCTAGGTATTCCTGAAGGTCCTTATCTGACTAAGACCGAAGAAAAGATGGAGGTTCATTCGGGTGAAATCCTGAATCCTGGTTGCAGCTGAATTAGCCACTGGGTTGGTCGGAATGACAGTTGGTAATTCATTCTGAGCAGCAACTGAGTTAAAAATAGTAGTGAATGTAGCTCAGAACTCTACATGAGAAATATGTTCGCCCAAAGATTCTTCGGGATGAAGTGCTGGCTGTTTCCTATTTCTTCTTTTAGGAGGTATGTTCTATAGAAGAAAGGGAGAAATGGAGCAGATTTAGAGATTGAATTAAGATTATAATCATTATCACAAAATGAATACTGAAAGAGCAGAAACTATTCCTAAATCATCTTATATCCTCCTGTACAAAAATATGATGCGTAATACTCTCATGTACAAAACTCTACTAGATATGGCTTTGGCTCTGATACCAAGTATGTAACACCCCAAATCTAGTACCCAGAATATTAAACAATGCTCATGACCCCAAAGGATCTCAAGCTAACCCATGGCTGATATCTGTACCTGTATACTGCATAAAATACATTATAATACGAAAAACTAAACTAAGAGGCCATAAGTTTCAAAATTGATACATAGTATCTAATAAAAATATAACATCTGGGAGGGGTATGAAATACATAAAACAACTTAAATAAGCTTTTTGAACATACTATAGTCTGGAAAGCCTCTAAAACCTGACTGTTTGAATAAAGAGTTGATAGGATATATCCGTAACTAACTTAAACTAATAAACTAATTACTAAGATAATAAAATGATGATCATGTCCTTAAAAGATAAGGACTCACTGCAAACTCTGACAGATGAGATTGGAATCTACCGATGCTCTGGAGCTTATTTCTTTGAACCTATGGTATAAGACACCATAGTGCAAATGCATCTGTACTTTGAATATACTAGTATGAATATGAGGTAGGATAAATATATGAGCTTCATATGAATGAACAATAACAATAGTAGACTGACTATCTTGAGCATGAGAATAAATGCAAGAGATATAAGGACTGACACTAATACCATGATTACAAGATTACTGAATCTGAATACTGATAACATGACATACTGATAACGGATATAACTAATAGCCTGAGTGACTATATTTGACAGTCCTAAATCTAATAGAACTAGCTGAGTCCCATATTGTATCTGAGTTAACTATATCTGACAGTCTTGAAATCTGAAAAACTATATGAGTTTTATTACGGAGACTGATTGACTCTGTCTTATAGTCCTAATTTTGTAATATAAAACTGTGGGATGTATTTATCTAATCAACATGCCCCTAATATGTCATTATAGCTGAGTTGGGGTCTAATTTATCACCCCAATTAGAAGTTTGTCAATACCGCGCCACTGGTAAGGATAAGATGCGAGTGACTCTTATCTTATAGTGTCCCCAAAAGTGAACAGTGAGGCCCTTATCTGACGGTGCTTATGCATCTCATCAACCTTTTTCAAACTGTGTTGATGTCTCAACTTATGCTTGATATATAGTTTTGAAATGCAAGGATGACTTTTAAGAATTACACCCTAATCTGATAGTATATGTCCCCATCCTTGGGTTCACTCGGTGGTAATTCCTACTCCCATATGAATAGACTATGAACATGATTTACTGAACTGAACATGGGATGAGTTACTGAATCCCATTGACTGACGGAATACTACTGATATCTGAAAACTGACTGTGTTCATGAGATCATGGAGATTTCCTGAGTCATAAAGCTGTCTGAAGTCTATGAATTCATATCCTAACTAAGAGTATCAAGAAAACATGACATGGCTCTAGGGACACAACTAATGTTTTGGGTATGAGTACCACCAGGACTAGATAGAAGGAAACTGACCAAGCATAACTTACTTGAACATCTAACTAACATCATAATCCATAATACATTTATAGAAGCATTTCATCAAAATATGTTACAGGCATAACTTGTACATACATGGGGATTTTATGGTATCATGCTCGTTAGGCACTATTCCTTCATCTAGGCATTTAATCAAACATATTGTAGGCATGGTACATGTAAACATCATTGTGAAATAATTAAAAATCATGGATCAATTCTAATTTCATCATTCACGGGTTTAGTCATAGGTTTACATGAATCTATAACTATAATAATTTCACCCACAGAGAGTTTATCACCCAACATGGTGTAGAATTCAATTTCTCATTATCCATATGAACAAGATCAGCCTAATTATGAAGTTCATATGAAAACCAAAAAACTTGAATTTAGAAAAGGGATTCTTGGCCTTCATGGACTAAAGGAGTCCATGAATGAACTCTATGCATACCTTGGTTCATAAATACACGAAGATCGACAGTGAAAATTCTTTATTCTGAATATTTTATGAAAAGCCCTAGGTTGTTCTTGAGAGGGTTTTAAGAGAAGAGAGTGTATTTTGGGTGAAAAGTAGCTCAATCATGTGTTAAAGGGCTTAAATAGGGGTGAGAAATTGACTCTTTTAACCCCGGACATGTCTTGTAATTTTAGTAAAAATTTCTTGAATTGTACCCCAGGTGAGACGCGATGCTATCGCACCGTGTCACTGGAACTTGACAGTTGGGACACTAAGGGATGGCGTAACGTAGACCCATTGCGTTGCCCCTTTTTTGTGAACTACAAATTTGGTGAGATGCGGAGGAAATCGCGCTGAGACACTGGAAAAGGACAATTGCCATTCAAGCTTGTGGCTCGGTATGCCACTGACCAATATGGCATTGTTTTACGATGGAAAGTTGAAATTGTCGTAACTTCTTACCTGGTTATCAAATTTAGGAGAATTTTATATCTATGGAAATCTTATTGAATTTTCCACATGAAAAAAAGTGAAAATATTAAAAATACCATATGTACAAAAGTTGATTCATCTTTCAAAGAAAGCTCCTAACATTTTTTAGATGATTTCAAGCTACGAAAAGGTACAGGGTATTACAGTTTGATTCAGTTGAGTAATCTCATTATTAGATCCAGAGATCACCCATTAGATAGGATTGATCTCAGCCTCAGATTCAATTGAGTATTCTCATTATCAGATTCAGACATCTTCCGCTGGATAGGTTTGATCTCAGGCATAATCTTTTATTATCATTGATAGTAGATTCATGGATCATCCATTAGAGAGATTTGATCTCAAATTCAGTCAGTCGAGAGTAGTAAGTTTAGGTTTCAGTCATTAATATGAGTAGATTTAGTTAATTATCTTTAGTATAATTTGTTTTCTAGATCACTCACTAGATGGGACTGATATCGATTTCAGTACTCAGTTTTCTATATCAAGAGATTCTTTTGTTTAGTATGTGAATATTAGTAGTGAGTTCAGGTGTTAGTAAAGAAGTATACAAGTTTCAGTATTTCAAGTTGTGATGTTTTAGGTATGGGTTGTGCATTCATGCATATGTCCTCATTCAGTATTCTCGTGATTATTCAGTTAAGTAATTGTTGATGCATAATCCCTTGCATATAACCTTACCTCATCTTCATACTCAGTATATTACCATACTGACACATTTGCATTATAGTATTTTATTTGAAACCATAGGTTAAGAGGCACGAGATCAAGAGTACCCCTAACAACTCAGTCCCAGTCAGCAGCAGTAGACGTAGCAGTGAGTCCTCTTTATTTGAGGATGATCCTTATTTTATTGTCGTATCAGATTTAGTTTATTTTCAGTAGACGGAGTTAGTTAGGGACATGTCCCATTAACTCCACAGTTCAGAGAGTTTAGAATCTTTTCGAACAGATGTATCTATATTTAGTTTTCAGTTTTGAATTTTCTAGACATTTTTAACCTTATGGCTAGTTTTGGCCAGTTTTCTGCATTTATTACAGATATTATGCAGTGCTCAGGTACAGATATTAGTAGATGGTTAGTTTGTTGTCATTCGGGATCATGAGCACCGTGTGATGTTCTGGTTCCATAAAATTGGGTCGTTACACACACTAACCTTGGGGTCTCACTTACTAACCAATTTCCTTTTATTCCACCCTTATTTCTCCCCTTTAATTCTTTATTGCACATTTAGGTTGTGTGTGTTCTTTTATTCTTTGTTCTTCACAAATTATTTTTCTTATTCTTTTTTGCTTCTTTTCTACCACACCCAACCCTACTAACTTTTTTTTGTAATTTTACCCTTTTTCATGCCCATTTTACATTATACACCCTTATAATTGCCACCCTCAACTAAGGCGTTTTGCCTGAGTTGAGATGCAAAAATTTCCAAAGAGGGCCAGGGTCAAAATAGGTTCATTGTAATATAGATGTAAAGGTTAATAAGTGAAACAAGAAAAATAGGATATATGGCTCAAATAGGGATCAAGGGGTATTATTTCACACATAGAAGGTCATTTAAACTAAAAGTGGACTAAACTAAAAAATGACCTATGATCCTTTCCTAATCGACTATCCTACAACCTAGGCAAAATAACCGGGAATGTTCTGAATATGACACACAAAGGGAACTAAGTAGTATCTCATACACATGGCACATAGTCAATATTACTAACTATTACCTATATAGTTCATGTAATTGTTACTAAGTGATTATCATATCCCTAATCCAAATGCCATAACAAGATCCATAAAGTTCACACATATATACATTCACATAGTTCTAAAATACAAAATTATGGAGGGGTATCATTTTTCTTAAAAACCTAAGAAAAATGACTACTGGCCTAAATACTTAAAATCTCCTCATACACAAAAACACATCACAATGTGAAATAAAAAACAATGCGACACAAATTATCCTCGACATGCCAGTTCTATAATCACACTATAGCAGACAAAAAAGAAAGCACGATAGCCAAAGCCCACAGTGGCTATGGTACATCCCACCCAAAACTTAAAACTACGCACTGTCCTTAATGTGCTAAAATAAAGTAAAATAGATTGAAATGAGAACATACATGGGACACACTGAGCGTCCCTATCATGATCATTCCCAGATAGGGGTATATCCACATGCAAGCTCGACATGCTTCTACCTACCAACAAATATAGTCTCCGTTGAATCATATGTGCAAATTTTTAGAGCTTGCTCATATGGCCTGTCTGGATTCTACAATTTCCCCACTTGGACTCTTTTTTCCCTAACTACTAGGACTGACATACCATCCCATATGAATAAATCAAAGTGTTAGGGACCAAGTGAAGGTGATGTCTAAATAATTAGGGATACAACTAGAGGGATGACTAATACGTGGCTCTTAGTAAGAGAGAACACCTCTGCTCTTATTAGGTCTACCTCCCCCCTAATGTATTTAAGATAGCATAATCTCTTGCACTACAAAATTATTAGCTATTCTCTGGTAACTAATAGCTTCAATGGAATAAGTAAAAGAACATCTCTCATCCTTTTAAGTCTGCCACCCTTGATTAGTGAGCGAGATTTGATCTATAATACGAGAACCTATCTCCCATCATAATCTCATAAATCCACCTCAAGTGATGGTATCTACCATAGCTTTAGAACTGATGGTCAGGGCTCTATAGAATAACTCTAATAAGTTCTTTCTTTAAATTCGATGATTGTTCACCATACTCAACTTCTTCTTGAATCTGAACCAAGCCTCATACATGGACTCAGACTGAAACTACTTGTAATTATAGATATAATACTTAAGCTGCAATATCTTAGATGAAGGAAAGAACTGATTCAAGAATGGTCTTGTAACACCCCGATTCGCTAAACCGGAATGCTACACGGTGCTCATGACCCTGAGGGACCACAAGCTAACCCATGACTTATATCTGTACCTGTATACTGCAAATCATGATATAATAATATGGAATACATAGAACTGTAAGCCCATAAGGTTCAACTGAATACAATCGCATGGGTGAAAATAACCAAAACAACTCAATCTGAACATAAATCTGAACATAAATCTGAAAGCCTCTAAACTATCTGAATAGGGAGTTGAAGGAACATATCTCCAACTAACTCCGTAACACTGAACTGAAGAAATAAATAAATGTATCAAATCATATTGTCCTCGAATCAATGAGGACTCACTGTGTCTCTGCGACTGGAATTCTACCGCTACTGATAGGCTGGAGCCCATCTCTCAGAACCTATGGTGTAACATGAAAAGAAAGCACCATAGCGCAAATGCACCTGTACAACTAGAGTACTGAGTATACGAGGAAGGTAGGATGAACATAAAGGGTTTCATGCTTGAACAACACTGACTGACTAATATGAACATGGGAGTGTAAACACACATATATAGAAACTAGGACCATGAATACGTGATAGCATGACCTATAAGATAATACATGGTTTACTGAAAACTGTCATAACTGATACTAAAACTAATAACATAGACGACTGTATCTGACAGTCCTGTATATACTAAAATCTAAAGAACGCCCTGATTTCTTTTACTGAGACTGATACTGAAACTATAGGAACTAGTGTTTAATAGACATGCCACATGTATGCCATTATGGCTAAGCTGGGGTCCAATCTCTACCCCGACTGTAAGGGTGTCGATACCGTGCCACGGCTAAGGACAGCAGGTGAGTGACCCTTATCTGGCTGGTACTCAATGAGAACGGTGGGAACCCTAAACTGACGGGTTAAGCCACATCATCAACCCTAATCTGATGGGTTAATATGTCTCAACCTAAGTTGGCTACATAGTTCTGGAACACAAGGAAGACTGCTAAGAATCTCACCCTGAACAGGCGGGTAAGTTCCCATTCTTGGGTTTACTCGGTGCTAACCTAAACTCCCATCTGGAGGGACAGAAGATGAATAACTGACTGTGCATGACTTACTCTTACTGAATTCCATAGACTGGCAGAATGTTACTGATATCTGACAACTGACTAAGATCATAAGGTTTTCTTGAGTCACATGACTGACTGAAGTCTATGGAATCATAGCTTGAGTTTGGATATCGTGAAACATGACATGGATCTAGGCACACAACTATAGTTTTTGAGTACAAGTACCCCCAGGACTTGATGGAAGGAAACTGACACACATGACTTACTTGATCATCAGAGTAGAGTCCATAGTTGATAATATCATAAGTAGGGATCTCATACTAAGCCTGGTTATCAACAATTTATTGCATGGAATGGATTTCATATCACATGGAAGTACTTGCACAATCTTAATATCATGTTTATTGTATAATTATAGTGGCAACACATACCAATAGCATGGAAGTTCATGTGGATTGCTTGGTTATCATATATCTTGTTCATAAGTAGGATTTGCAAGTAAACATAGAATAATTTCATAAGAATAGTTCATGAGTATTCCAGCAACATTTACAAGGCACATTATCAACATAGAAATCATTGGAACGTAAGGGCATATCATGAATCCTTCACTTAGTCACAATTTAGCTATATTGTATGATTTTTAGTTTCTTAGGCATTTTATCAAACACCTTACATGCACATCTTAAGGATAGGTGAAATCATCAAATTATACATGATGAACAACCAAATTTACATGTTTCCAACTCATATGATATCATGAATTCATAAAAACATATAAAGATTCCATCTTGGGAATCACCCAATATCAACAACATGATTATCAACACCCAACAATATTGGAATCATACTTTATAATGAAAAAGAGGATTTTTGAGCTTTATGGATGAAAGGGATCCATAAATCAACTAACGCATACCTTAGAAGGAAAGATTCTTGATGATTGACGGAGGAATTTCCTTTAAATTGGATCTTCAAGCTTAGTTACGCAAGCCTAGTTGTTTTTCTCTTTTAGTGCTCTTGGATGATGAGATTTGAGATGATAATAGGGTTGTAATATGTTTAGAAGCTTTATATTTCATAGGGTTAAGTTTAGGGACGTGTAAGGAGTGTTAAAAGACTTAATTACCCTTAAAATAACTCAAAATGAAGTATTTTTGGCACCTGGAATTTACTTAGGTGGCGCCAAAGTGATTGCCTAAGCTAGGTTAGGCGGCGCCTAAATAATCGCCTATGCTTGGGTTGGGCGGCGCCTAACCAATCTCCTATGCTTGGGTTGGGTGGCGACTAACCAATCTCTTATGCTTACTGTCTCTAACGAAAATGGGCAAAACTTTTTGCTCATGTATTGGATTAAGGCGAAATTGGTATTGTTGGAAAGATAATTCGATCCTCTACAATTTGGTGGGTCTAAATCAGCCAAAATACCACATTAACATTGGTTTATACTCATTCAAAGATAACCCTTGCAAAATCAAACACTAAAACTTGATGGATTCAAAAACTATTACCTTGTATTACCTTAAGTGACTTATATGAACATGCTTAATGCATCATAAGCTATCCTATCACTAGAATATTCATTGTAAGTCATGTACTCAAGTATGAATAATAGGATAGGAGATTTCATACGTAGGAATACTTATTCACTTCCTAGCTTAGAAACATGCGGGGTATTATAATATCTCTCCCTTGGGAACATTTGTCCTCGAGTGAGAATTTACTGAGAAGGGATACAAGACAATAGAACCAGAACTGAACATGAAGAACTGAAACTTGATCTCATGACTGACATGCTAAACATACTGAACTCGTTCATATCTGATGCATGGACAACTGACACATAAATGTATGACTGAGTATGAAACAGTTAATAGGTACCAATTTAATACTAGAAACATGAACGTAAACTGAATAAGATTAAGGAGAACTGTTACTTTGAGCTTGATCTGAATTGGCAGGAAAGAGGTGACTATAATTGGTACGCATATCTGTTTTTGCTTCCCAAGTAGCTCCATCATGAGATTGATTTTGCCAAAGAACCTTGACTAGAGGGACTTCTTTGTTCCTCAATCTACGAGTCTGATAATCTAAGATTTTGACTGGAATCTCTTTATAGGAGAGGCTGTTCTGAATGTCAATGCTCTAAATAGGGACAACAACTGTTGGGTCACCTATCCACTTCTTTAGCAAAGAGACATTGAAGACTGGATGGACTGAGGCTAGATCTGAAGGCAACTCAAGCTCATAAGCTACCTTGCCAAAGCGACAAAGAATTCTGAAGGGACCGATATAACGGGGACTCAGTTTTCCTTTCTTGCCGAATCTCTTCATTTCCTTCATGGGAGAGATCCTAAGTTATGTATAGTCATTGACCTCAAACTCGAGATCCTTTCTACAAATATCTGGATAGGACTTCGGTCGGCTCTGAAAAGCCCAAAATCTCTCTCTGATCAACTAAACTTTCTCTAAGGTGTTGAATACTAAATCAGGACCTATGACTGAGGCCTCAATAACTTCGAACCAACCAATCGGAGATCTACATCTCCTACCATAGAGAGCTTCGAATGGAGCCATCTGAATACTAGAATGATAGCTATTATTGTATGCAAACTCAATCAAAGGCAAGTGGTCGTCCCAAATTCCCTTGAAGTCAATTGCACATGCCCTTAGCATATCTTCAAGAGTCTGAATGGTCCTCTTTGCTTGACCATCTATCTGAGGATAAAACGCTGTGCTGAGATAGACATGGGTACCGAGACCCTTTTGGAATGCTTTTCAAAAGTGAGAAATAAACCGTGTACCTCTGTCTGAGATGATAGATAGTGGAACACCGTGTAACCTGACTAACTCCCTGATATAGAGTTTGGCATAATCCTCAGCGGAATAAGAAGTACAAAAGGAAGGAAATGAGCTGACTTGGTTATTCTATCTATAATGACCCAGACTAAATCATGCTAATGGCGAGTTCTAGGCAAACCTATCATGAAGTCCATGTTAACTTCTTCCCACTTCAAAGTAGCAATGGTGAAATCTTGCATGGAACTACTAGGTTTTTGATGCTCTATCTTAACCTGCTGATATGTAGAGCACTTAGCCACAAACTCTGCAATATCTCTCTTCATCCTACTCAACCAATAGATCTCCCACATATCGTGGTACATCTTAGTAGCCCCTGGATAAATAGAGTATCACGCACCATGTGCTTCTACAAGTATTCACGGCCTCAATTTATCTACACCTGGAATACATAGACGACCCTGACAACAAAGAACACTAGCTCCCTCTTGGGAGAAAACCTCAGCTTTTTGATTCTGAACTGACTCTTTGAGGTTGACAAGGCTAGGATCCCTGTCTTGTTTCTCTTTCACCTTGGAAACTAGAGATGACTCTGAACTACTATGAACACATACACCATCCTTTGAATAATTGACTAAGCGAACACCTAGTCTGGCAAGCTGATGGATCTCCTGAGCCATCTTTTTCTTACTATCCTCAACGTAAGAAATACTACCCATGGAGAGTAGACTGAGAGCGTCGGCCACAACATTGGCCTTGCCCAGATGATAAAGAACACTCATGTCATAATCCTATAAGAGCTCTAACCACCTTCTCAGGCAAAAATTAAGATCTTTCTGGGAAAATAAATACTGGAGGATTTTATGGTCTGTGAAGACATCTACATAAACTCCATGTAGATACTGCCTCCAAATCTTCAAGGCAAAAAGTACCGCTGCTAACTCAAGATCATGAGTAGGATAATTCTTCTCACGTGGCTTTAACTGTCTGGAGGCGTAGGCGATGACCTTACCATGCTACATGAGTATGCAACCTAAACCCACTCTGGATGCATCACAATAGACTACAAAACCATCTAAACCATCTAGAATAGCTAGAACTAGAGCGGAGGTGAGTCAAGTCTTCAACTCTTAAAAGCTCTTCTCGCATGAATCTGACCACTGAAACTCAATTTTCTTTTGAGTCAATCTTAACATAGGAGATGTAATAGAAGAAAATACCTCGACAAACCATCTGTAATAGCCAGCCAAGCCTAAGAAAATCCTAATATCTGATGGAGATACGGTTCTGGGCCAGTTTTTTACTGCCTCAGTTTTCTGAGAATCTACTCTAATTCCATCACCGAAAACAATATGGCCAAGGAATGCTACTGATCTTAGCCAAATTTTCACTTGCTGAACTTAGCAAATAATTGGTGATCCCTGAGAGTCTGAAGAACAATCCTGAGATGGTCTGCATGATCATGCTCTGTGCGAGAATAGACCAGAATATCATCTATGAAGAGTATGACAAACATGTCCAAGTACTGCTTGAACACACGGTTTATCAAATCCATAAAAGCTGCAGGGGCATTGGTAACACCAAATGACATGAATAAAAATTTGTAGTGACCATACCGAGTACAGAAAACTGTCTTTGAAATATCACATTCTCTAACTCTGAGCTGATGATAGCCTAATTTGAGGTCTATCTTGGAGAAGTAACTGTCACCCTGAAGTTGGTCAAATAGATCATCAATCCTGGGAAGAGGATATCTATTCTTGACCGTGACCTTTTTGAGTCAATGGTAATCAAAACACATCCTGAGAGAACCGCCTTTCTTGCTCACAAATAATTCTGGTACACCCCATGGGGAAACGTTGGGTCTAATAAATCCCTTGTCTAAGAGATCCTTCAACTAATTTTTTAGTTCCTTGAGTTCTGCTAGTTCCATTCTGTATGGCAGAATAGAAATATGTTGAGTATCCGAAAGAAGGTCTATGCCGAAGTCTATTTCCCTTTCGGGAGGAATGCCTGGAAGATCTTCGGGAAAGACATCTGAGTATTCATTAACAACAGAGATTGTTTTGAGGCTGGGATATTCAGAACTAGAATCTTTAAAATGCCCGAGATGATACACACACCCCTTAGAAATCATTCTCCTTGCCCGAAGTTAGGAAACAAGTTGACCCCTGAACGCTGAAATGCTACCTTCCACTCTAGGACGGGCTCATTCAAGAACTAAAATTGAACTATCCTATTTCTGTAGTCAACTGTGGCATAGCAGGAATGAAGCCAATCCATGTTGAGAATGACATCAAAATTAGTCGTCTCTAACTCCACTAAATCTCTTGATGTAGATTTTTGAGATATCATAACCGGGCAGTTCCTGTATACCCATCAGGCAATGATGGTTTTACCCACTGGGGTAGAGACTGAGAAGGGCTCTACTAGGACTTCGGGACTGATTCTAAAATCTCCTGCTATGTATGGAGTAACAAAAGACAAAGAGGCACGTGGGTCTAGCATTGCATAAACATGAACATGGAAAATCTATAACGTACTAATAACGATATTAGGAGAATTTCCTGATCCTGCCGGGACTGAAGAGCATAGAGTCTGTTTGGGCATTGCCCACTGTAGTACTGAAAATGGCACCCTGCTAGTTCGAGCGACAGGACTGAGTTGTAGAATAATTTTTTTGACCCTGAAGACTTGACTGCAGACATCCCTAATCCTGTAGCCTGGCTTGCCACAACCAAAACAGACATCACTATCGGCTCAGCAAATGCCCTTGTGGTTCTTAACAAAAGTCTGACAAAGAGGATTTGTTTAGGCGCTTCTAACACTGCCTTGAGATTTAGATCTTGGCGCTTTATCTCTATTGCCATCTCTGAACTTCGGCAATGGAGCACTGGCAGAGGAAGGAGCTAGAACGGCTGACTTAGAGCGAAACTATGAGCGGTTTCCTCCATCTGACTTGGGGTGAGCAAAGTTGAAATTACCTGACCTTGCTCTCTTGTTCTTCCTCTCCCTAGTCTTAAACTTCTGCTCTTCTACTTACTGGGCATGGTTCATAAGTCTGGCTAAGGTCATATTACTGATCAGCATCGCAGACCTACACTCATTTACCACTCTATCGGTGACCCCTGACACGAACTTGCTCATATTAACTCTATTATCTGCAACCACATGAGCAGCATACCTGGCTAGCTAAGTAAATCTGAGAGAATACTCTCTAACCATCATATTCCCCTACCTGAGGTTGATGAACTCAAGAACTTTGGCTTACCTCAGCTCTTGGGGAAAGAAACTATGTAAGAAGGCTATGACAAATTCTTCCCACTCGATAGGGCCTATATCATCTAACCTCTCAGACTTCTACTATTTGTACCAATCATGAGCAACATCTTGTAGCTGGTAGGTGGCTAACTCATCACTCTCAATAGAATTAACACCCATTATGTCGATGACCTTTTGGACTTGGTCAATGAACTCCTGAGGGTCCTCATCAGACTTAGACCTATGGAAAGATGGAGGGTTCATCCAGGTGAAGTCCCGAACCTTAGCTGCTTTTTGAGTGGCCACTGGATTGGCCAGAATAACTGGTGGCCATTAATTTTGTGCAGCCATGGACTGAGCAAGTGTGGAAAATACTGCTCTAAACTCTATATGGGAAACATGTTCTCCCAAAGAATCTTTGGGCTGAGGAGCTGGCTGGTTTCTTTTCTTTGGGGCCATGGTCTGGAATAAGAGAAGAATGGATTAGACTGAGATTTTAACTTGTGATTATGCTCACTAGCATGACATGAATAATGAAGAAAGGGGACTATTCCTAAAATATCATATAGCCTCCCACACATAAATGTGGCGCGCAACACACACATGTACAAGACTCTACTAGATGCAGCTTTTAGACTTCCTAGGACTCTATTCAACCTTAGGCTTTGATACCAAGCTTGTAACACCCCGATTTGCTGAACCGGAATGCTACACGATGCTCATGACCCTGAGGGACCACAAGCCAACTCATGACTAATATCTGTACCTATATACTGCAAATCATGATACAATAATTTGGAATGCATAGAACTGTAATTCCATAAGGTTCTACTGAATGCAATCACGCGGGTGAAAATACCCAAAACAACTCAATCTAAACGTAAATCTGAACATAAATCTGAAAGCCTCTAAACTATCTGAATAAGAAGATGAAGGAAAATGTCCATAACTAACTCCATATAACTAAACTGAAGAAATAAATACATGTATCAAATCATATTATCCTCAAATCAATGAGGACTCACTGTGTCTCTGCGACTGGAATGCTACCGCTGCTGCTGGGCTGGAGCTCGTGTCTCCGAACCTATGGTGTAACATGAAAAAAAAGAACCATAGCATAAATACGTCAGTACAACTGGAGTGCTGAGTGTACGAGGAAGGCAGGCTGAACATAAAGAATTCCATGCATGAACAACACCGACTGACTAATATGAACGTGGGAGTTTAAACACACATATATAAAAACTGGGACCGTGAATATATGATAGCATGACCTGTAATCTAATACATGGTTTAATGATAACTGTTATGACTGATACTAAAACTAATAACATGGAAGACTGTATCTGACAGTCCAGTATATACTGAAATCTGAAGAACGCCCTGAGTTTTTTTACTGAGACTGATACTGAAACCGTGGGAAGTAGTGTTTAACCAACATTCCCCATGTATGTTGTTATGGCTAAGATAGGGTCCAATCTCTGCCCCTATTGGAGGGGTGTCAACACCGTTCCACGGGTAAGGCCAGCTTGTGAGTGACCCTTATCTAGCGGGTACTCAATGAGAACAGTGGGAACCCTAAACTGATGGGTTAAGCCACCTCATCAACCCTAATTTGACGGGTTAAGATGTCTCAACCTACGATGGCTACATAGTTCTGGAACACAAGGATGACTACTAAGAATCATACCCTAAACTGGCGGGTGAGTTCCTATCCTTGGGTTTACTCGGTGCTAACCGTTACTCCTATCTGGAGGGACTGGACATGAATAACTGACTGTGCATGACTTAATCTTACTGAATTCCATTGGCTTGTAGAATATTACTGATATCTAACAACTGACTAAGATCATAAGGTTTCCCTAAGTCACATAACTGATTGAAGTTTATGGAATCATAGCTTAGGTTCGGATATTGTGAAACATGACATGGATCTAGGCACACAACTATAGTTTTCAGGTATAAGTACCCCCAGGACTCGATGAAAGGAAACTGACAGACATGACTAACTTGATCATAAGAGTAGAGTCCATAGTTTATAATATCATAAGTAGGGAACTCATACTAAGCATGGTTATCAACAATGTATTGCATGTAAAGGATTTCATATCACATGGAAGTACTTTCACAATCTTAATATTAAGTTCATTGCATAATTATATTGGCAACACATACCAATAGCATTGAAGTTTATGTGGATTGCATGGTTATCATACATCTTGTTCATAATTAGGATTTGCAAGTAAACATAGCATAATTTTATGAGAATAGTTCATGACTATTCGAACAACATTTACAAGGCACATTATCAACATAGAAGTCATTGGAACGTATGGACATATCATGAATACTTCACTTAGTCACAATTTAGCTATATTGCATGATTTCTAGTTTCTTAGGCATTTTATCAAAAACCTTACATGCAAATCTTAAGCATAGGTGAAATCATCAAATTATACATGATGAACAACCAAATTTACATGTTTCCAACTCATATGATATCATGAATTCATAAAAACATATAAAGATTCCATCTTGGGAATCACCCAATATCAACAACATGATCATCAACACCCAACAATATTGAAATCATACTTTATAATGAAAAAGAGGTTTTTTGAGCTTTACGGATGACAGGGATCCATAAATCAACTAATGCATACCTTAGAAGGAAAGATTCTTGATGATTGATGGAGGAATTTCCTTTAAATCGGATCTTCAAGCTTAGTTACGCAACCCTAGTTGTTTGATGATGAGATTTGAGATGATAATAGGGTTTTAATATATTTAGAAGCTATATATTTCATAGGGTTATGTTTAGGGACGTGTAAGGAGTGTTAAAAGACTTAATTTCCCTTAAAATAACTCAAAACAAAGTATTTTTGGGACCAGGAATTAACTTAGGTAGTGCCCAAGTGATTGCCTAAGCTAGGTTAGGCGGCGCCTAACCAATCTCCTATGCTTGGCTTGGGCGGCGCCTAACCAATCACCTATGCTTGGGTTGGGCGTCGCCTAACCAATTGCCTATGCTTACTGTCTCTCACAAAAATGGGCATAACTTTTCATTCAGGTATTGGATTAAGGCAAAATTTGTATCGTTGGAAAGCTAATTCAATTCT
Organism: Capsicum annuum; assembly: GCF_002878395.1. Classification (NCBI taxonomy): domain Eukaryota; kingdom Viridiplantae; phylum Streptophyta; class Magnoliopsida; order Solanales; family Solanaceae; genus Capsicum; species Capsicum annuum. The sequence goes on along the minus strand of NC_061114.1, from coordinate 153,386,538 downwards.
ATACAATTTAGTGGGTCTAAATCAGCCAAAATAACATATTAACATTGAGTTATACTCGTTCAAATATGACCCTTACAAAATTAAACACTAAAAATTGATGGATTCAAAAACTCTTAGCTTGTATTACCTTAAATGACTCATTTGAACATGCTTAATACATCATAAGCTATCCTATCACTAGGATATTTATTGTAAGTTATGTACTCAAGTACGAATCACAGGATAGGAGACTTCATATGTAGGAATACTTATCACTCCCTAGCTTAGAAACATGTGGGGTATTACAGGTCTGCACAACTTATTCCGTGTTGTAATAGATCCTTATGGAAGTTTCCCTAGTCAAAAAGATGCTTCTCTTGTAAGTGTAAAGAGGAATAACGTCAATCTGAGCATATCTTGATTTACCCCTAGATATGTATATGATGTGCTAACTATATTAAAATTGGCTAAATGCATGCTTGCATTATTGGTTGGTAATGCCACAAAAATACATTTCATGTATAAGAGATAGATCATAGCACTCGATATATTAAACTTAATGTCTTGGGTTAAAACTGGGAAAATAATGGCACCAATATTAGTCATATCAACATAGCCCAGATCTTTTTCATCATCCTCATATGGATACAAGTCTTGGGATGCAGGGATCATATTAGGGTCCACCGAGTATTATTTGGTGCTTTGCTTTCTATCTCTGCACAACTAACTCTGCTTCCCAATCTATTTGTTTAGTATTTTCTACTTCCCTTCTCTTATTTTTTGTTTGATTAAATAGTATCTCCATATGCTGGTCAATAATATAATGAACTTCTTTGGGAGGTGGGTGAGGAAAATCATCTCCTTTTAGCTCCGACATCCTACTAAGTGTTTGTATGATCCTCTTTAAATTTGAATTTAGTGGGAGTAAGGGGTTGCCTCTACTACGTGTACTAGTCATACATCGGCATATGCCCAACTAAGAACAAAAAGAAAAAGAAAAAAACCAAAATCTGCAACAACTTCAATTCATAAATCAACATTGTATTCCCCAACAATGGCACCAAAATTTTGTAACGCCCAAGCTACACCTCCACTTTGAAGATGATTGTGGTTGCTGTCAAATATGTTAACCAAAAAAAGAATGGGGTTGAATACCAAGGGAATATGTGGGCTTGTGGATCTCAGATACTGTAATCAATGGGCAAAAACTGGAAAAACTAAATGGGGGATTTGAATGGCAATATTGAACAAGGTGCAAATATCAACTTAGGTTATAATCTCTATTAGTGAACTCTAGGATTGTGTTCCCCCTGGCTTCTTAACTCCATATGATTATCGTACTTTGGTGAACTAACTCAATACCTCGCATGCAAAATCGATAATTTATATACCATCTATAGTATTTAGGATGAGTTGATAGATTTCACCCTTTACCTTTTGAGTCTCAGGATGTCGCATTACTAATCCTTATCTTGATCTTATTTAACTATTTCTTTTTGATTCTAGAGTTATTATATGAAATCTAACCAATTTATATAGATAATACCTTATAGCGTGGATTGAAAACTAATCTTCAAATTACTATTGTCATTATATTTTCCTAGTCACTACTCCTCTTTTGGAGTTAGTAGCAATAAACTAGGTAGGATATTAATGTTGGTCACTACTAAGAAATATATTATAGTGAAGATAAGGCAGTACATGCCATGGGTATCAATTATATTCAATAATCGCACTTCCCCTACTTCATTAATCCTCATGAGTTTCCACAACCGTAGCTATGTATTTTTAGTCGCTCATGCTTGTGAAGAAATTAGCAACATGAATAAGCCAAAGAATAGAAGAAATCATATTCATAAGAAGTGTAAAAACCCACAACCATAACTAAATTAATCAACTAAAGTCAATACAAGAGAGAATCCCAAGATCAAAACGAAATCTTGGAATAAAAATATTTTTGTGAGGATCAAAAGTACATTACTCCTACTAAAAAATACATAAAGGGTATTTATGGTATATGTGGAAACCCTAAAAACATAGTCCGAAAAAAATTAGAGAATACAGGGTCGGTAGCTACTTACCCTCTCTACTTTTGCCCTGACCTTAGGAGCTGGTTGCACTTGTGCCCTGACCCTGGGCGTAGGCAGTACCTGTGGTCAATAAGGTGAGCGAAGTTATAGGTCATAAGTACTAGATGAAAAAATTCCTGTAGGTCAGTTCTCGATATTTTGGACTTCAAGCACTTGCTTTACTTACTTATGGTCAGTAGGTCCTACTTGCAGTCTACATCTTGGCTTAGTAAGTGTTGAGAGTCATCTTTTCATCTCGTCTACAACTCTCAAACATTCTTTCCTCACGAACAAGTTAGAAAGTATCTCAAACATCCGTAATTGCTCCAAAATGTAGACAAAATAACTTTTTTGTAATCTTTGTCATGGAATAAACATCCAAAACATGATTTCCTACAAAACATACCCAAAACGCATCCTATATAAAAAATAACCTCAGAAACTTGGATATTTTCCCTTTTAAGCATTGAAAGTGCTATGTTTCTATATCACATCTGGTAACATGAGCGTGAAATTGTATTCTCTTAAGTTTACTCATTCACAAAGTATGGTCAAGCCATAATTTTTTAATCTAGGGATCACATGAGTAAATTTATGCCTGGTGTTTCTAATGATATGGTCAAAGAGTTGGGACTTCTATGTTGGTGAATAAGATGGACATCTCCAAGTTGATCGTTCATGCTCTACAAATGAAGAAAGAGATGGAAAGAGAGAGTAAGAGTGATAGCTAAGTGAGTAAGATGGAGTGACTATATTGGGCATTTTAGAAAAATATTTCGTAATCAATTAAGCAATAACTAAGTTTTAAATATATTGGGCTTATTTAGTAAAAATAGATTGAAATCTTTAGCACAATTAATATATCATATATTAGAAATAAATTTACTAGAAGTATCGAGGGGGGATTCACTTTGAAGAAACTATTCCCTAGATACAGATGCCGTGTTATTTTACAAGTGAATCAATTAAAAATAAATTTTTTTGAAAAGACCTAAAGTTAGGGATTTATCAATTGGTAATGTTGCACCAATTCCCAACCAAAGGGAGACTGTGGTATCAATCAAAAAGACGGATTCAATGTGACTTACCTACATATTATTTTCCCTCTATGCCTTTTGATGTGAGTATTAACATGTTTGGATAAAGATTTCTCACATTGGGATATAATGATAATGGTGTGTAGAAAAGGATAGCCAAATGAGGGCATCTAGTATTGAACTTACTCATAGATAGGTGGCTTAGTCTAATAACCTATTAGCAGTGCAACACAAAATGTTAGTTTTATGCTGCAACTGTTTGCTCTTAAAAGATTCTCCTATGAGATAAAATATGGAATGAAAGGAAAGTTGAGCCCCAATATGGCAGACCTTATAAAGTTATATAGATAACTAATTAAGAAGACTATGATTTCATGTGTCCATTTTATACAAAATTTGTGGGAGATCCATACTTCATTGTGCTCTCTTAACTATAGTAAAGAACCGAAGATCTATTATGTAATTAAGTCCCCACAACTATTCTAGGGTAGGAAGTTAGGGACAAAAGTTTTACCTCCATTGAAGTGTTGTCGACGAACTAGAAGATAGAATAAGCTACTTGGGAATAGAATATGGTAGAAATTCTAAATTCCCCTCCTCATTCCAAACATCAATGAGAGGATCTTAGATCATGTGCTCCCCTATATGATCTTAAGTTCTACTAGCATTTGTTCATTTGATATGTTATCTACATGTCGTGTGTTGGGTACACTAAATTTTATAATTCTATGTGTTCTACTTGTTTATAGAGGAAATGAAGGAAATCACGCAATACTAAAATAGTCATTATTAAATTACATGGTCAAGGAAAGAGTTTTATTTATCATATTGTCATTTCATGTGTTATATCTATTGAGATTTCATCTAAGTCTTGCCTATACATTCTGTTCATTAGCCCACAGATTTTATGTAGTCCTATTTTCAAAGGAAACTATAGAAAATTTTCCTAGGTAATTCTAGGGTTATTCAAGTCATTAGCTATACCTTTTATTCAAAGACTAATGATCCAAAAGGGGGATGATGTAATGCTCCATACATTCCAAAAGATACATGAACAACTTAGAATTGATAAAATTATTTAAACTAGATATAGGTATTTGAGCTTATATTTAAAGGTAAGTATGGGGGTCAAGATTTTTGAAAAAAAATAAGATACAATAAGTGATGTGCAAGCTTGACTTAATTAAGCTAGTAGGTGACCAGCAGGCGCATCACCTACTCCTACTATTGGGATAAATTGAAGACTATATTATTGGACATATATAAGTCCCAAATTAAGTGAAATAAAAATGGAAGGGTGACAAACCCAATACCTAACTATTTAAGGCCCAAAATGGAGTGATCCAATTAGAAATAAACCTAGTAGGTGCATCACCTACTCGGAGATTTTGAGCAGATTAAATAGCCAAGTAGGTTCATCACCTACTTGGACTATTTTTGACCAACTTAAGATATCTAAGAAGGTGCATCACCTACTTAACCAAGCTGTGGCTGAAAATGAGAAAAAAAAGGTGGTTCAACATGCCCCCTTTTAAAGTTAAGGATTAGATCATTCTCTTCATTATTCTACTTGCAAAAATATCATATTTTTATACTATCGCTCTAGCTTCCTTAAAGATCCTAATACCAGCCCTGCATTTCGGTTAGTATTCTAAAGGATTTTCCCTTCTCCAATTTAAATGTAGTAGAGTAATTCATGTGTTTAACTTATTTTTACCATGGGATACTATGGAAATAAAATTCTATATTTGTATAGTGTAGGACAACCCTTATTAAGCGTGGCAATCATATTTTTCTTGCTTATAAGAGAATATCTCCTTCTTTAGTTCAAGTGGAAAGAAAATCCAAATTCTTAAAGGAGTACAAATTAGGAAGATAAAACTCTAGAATTCTGAGGTAAGGATCTGCCCTAATTTTGTCCCTCTATATGTATGATTTTATGGAGGATTTTTTATGTGGTTTTGCTTAGATCTCATAGGGTGGTGATTGGAATATTCTCCTATTACACTAAAATGAATTTTGGGACTATTTTAGGCTATTTTGTGTGTACTATTATGGGGAATAGTTTGATGTCCTTGTATAGTTCTTGTACTAAGATGGAAATGAAGGGTGTGATATTCGGGGTATGGTATGGTGATTTAATAAAGTTTGGAAAGTCACATAATGCTCCCTTTAGCTTTAATTGTGAGATTATTTGAGCATTTTAATGATAATATAGATGAAACTTATATGCTGATAGCTATGTAATCCCTGAGTTCATATCACATGCTAATTATGAGGTACTACTTTGTATCAATAGAACAAAGGGGGTATATCATAAAAGGTGGAGAAGTTATGGATCCTTTATAAAGGATAGAAATACTGAATGTTGTGGTGGTACACCACCAATTAGATATTGAATGAGCTTACTGCCCACACACTCTTGTACGTTGTTTTATATGTCATGAAGTCAAAGAAGTGTCGTATAACCTTATAATAAGGTCGCATGGCATATAGATGAGATTAGAGGACAAGAGGCTAAAAGAAGCACCCTTGATTTGATAATTAGGGTCTTACTGACCGGCTACTATTTTAGTGAGGCTAGGTTGACCAAAATTTATTAAATTAGCTTCTAATACTAGTTTTACAACTTACCTTATTGTAGATAAATAATATGAAAGCAAGAAGGTCGATTCATCGTAATATCCAAATAGGCAACAAGGTATGTAAGGCTATTTGAATTTTCTATTTCTTTCGCATAAATCCAACACTTTGTGTTATAAAGTAAGCTTTCAAAATGCTCTTGGTAGCAAATGATATCTAGTGGCAGTATATGATTAACCACTGTATCTAATGTTCTAGTTCCCACTCCATAATGAGTTAAAGTACTTCAACATGAGTTTATTACTAGATGTATGTGCTTACTCCACCAAGTATTAGCATTTAAGGCTTAAACTATTTCATCAATAAAACAAAAACTCTTGTCACATGTATCCCTTACATGAGTCAATAAGATCGTAGAAGACAGATGGTAGGTATGTTAATTTGTTGAGCTCACAATTAGCCTTCTTTTCTAAAACTTTCTTCAATTGGTCTATCGAATCATAAAACTCATAATCTCATATAGTTATATGTTCCCTTCATTATACTGTAATGCCCTGCAAAATCTTATTCCAGTGTGAGCCATAGAGCGTATTTGGTATAGCAAAAATCTGAGTCAAACTATTTAAGAAATATCTTCCAAAGTATGAAATAAATTGAAATTGTGTGGTAATATATTTGAGCATGAATTAAGATCATAGAGGTCCCCAAACACATGAACGAGTTGAAAACTTTCCTATCGTTCAAGTTTTAGTAACCATCAAAATTTTTGTCAACTTCAACCAACCATAACTCATTTTATATTAAGAACTGGGTGTTTTTCTATATATCAAATGAAATATATTTTAATTAGCTTTCCAACGATATCAATTTTTCCTAAATTCGATTTTGGAGCAAAGAGTTATGCCCATTTTACTCTAGCATGTCAAGCTGGAAAACTGTGACGACGTTTCTGACAGGCTATTTCATTTCTGACTCTCTTTTTGATGATGTCGTCACATTATGACTACATTTCTGACAACATCTTCAACCCTGGGCAGAAAATCAAGAATTTTGACCCCTTTTGTGTCGATCATTCGTGACGACCTATCACGAACCTGACGGCCTGTCACGGATGGCATGAAGTATATTTTTCCATCAAGTCAAGGGAGTTTTTTCAAGGGTATTTTGGTCATTTTCCACCCTTATTGAGCTTCTATAAATATGAGGAACCCTTATTTACACCATAATTCAATCAATTTCTTTTTTAACTCTCTCAAGAGAGTATAACTAGGGTTTCAATCACGAAGCCTAATCGTCAAAAAATTATTCGTAAATCTTCATGGTTTCTTCAAGAATCAAGTTCCTCGTAGTGTAGGCTTCCATAATTTATTTATTTCAAGTGTGGATAAAGTTTCAAGCACAAAAAATTATCCAGTTTCAAAGGTTAAGGTATGTAGATGATGATTCTTGGGTCCCTTTCATCCAAGAAGCTCAAGAACCCTTTTTAAAACTAAAAGATTTTTATGTTTATGAGTTGTTAATGATTTGTATGTGTTGAAATGGATTTTTAATGTGTTTTTCAATTTTGATTTATGTTTGCCTACAAAATTTATGAGCTTTGACCTAGTATGTGGAATTCATGTGATATTTGTGATAGACCCTCCTGAAGGTGTTTTTCCATGTGATGTGTTCATGACTTTTGGGTGTTGAAATTGTTGAATAAGTGAAGAACGTTCCCCATAGGTTTGATAAAGAGCATAGGTGAAGCATCAGGGCCGCTATAGTCTGTTGAATAGGAAACTCCAAATTGTGAGCTTGTCCATCCATGCGTAGTGTTTTATAAAATGCCTTAGTGAGTAAAATGTTCCAAGCGAGCATGAAATCCCCAAGTAGGTGTAAAATCGCCCGTGTCTAGTGGTTGTTGAAAGACCCTAGGGAACAAAGGAACAAATCAATATATGATGGTTGTAAATTCCCTAATTTTGTCTTCTTTGATATATGCTAAGCTTTTAATACATGTCAAGTGGTTAGCAAGTAAATAGTGACGTGTTAGTATGAAATTTCCCCTAAATCTAGTGATATCCAAATACATGAAAAGACCAATATAGGTATAAAGTACTGTAATACCCTGAAAAATACAAACCAATATTAAAGCCATGTACCAAGCTCATGAATAGTACATAAAGGTTCTTTTATAGTTTTATGAGTATGTTATATGTATGTAAAGGCTTCAAATAACTCCAAGCTGTCAGACGAAACAAAATATTCCTTACCGATTGAATTCTTGAGAAGGATATTGGTATAGTCAACTTCAAATGAGAATATATCTCATTATACTTGGAATTTTTGAGATCATAACATATCAACAGATAAATAATTGAATTATCTTTCCAACAATACCAATTTTTCCTAAATCCGATATCGGAGGAAAGAGTTATTCCTATTTTACTTAAGTATGTCAGCATAGAAACAGTGTGACGACATTCGTGATAGCTTACCAAATTTGTCATGCCCTATCACTAAGGTTGTCATCCTTAGGCAGAAACCAGCTCCCAAGTGACAACATTCATGACAGCTTACCATATTTGTGATGCCCTATTATGAAGGTCGTAAGCCTTAAGCAGAAACCAGCTCCTAAGTGATGTCATTCATGATAGATTACCACATTTGTTACTCCCTATAATGAAGGTCGTCAGCCTTAGGCAGAATCCAGCCTCTGTGTGATGACATTTTTGATGGCCTGTAACATTTCTTATGCCTTGTCACGAATGTCGTCAGCTTTTCTTTCCAAAACTTGAGGGATGTTTTAGTAAGGATATTCTGGTCTTTTTCCTTCACTTCCCATGACTTATAACCCTCAATGAATGTATTATCTTCCATTCTCTTTAGTTAAACCTCTCAAAAATCTCTCTTTTAAACTCTCAACCATAAGATTAGGGTTTCCATCAAACTCATCTCTTAAAAGCAAGATTCAAGCCTTTTTCTAAGATAATCAAGAATTAAGTTTCCCAATCTAAGAACTCTCCAGAAAATCATCAAGGTTTGCTTTCTATGGTATGCGTGTGTTCATTCACGAACTCCTTTCATCCATGAAGTTCAAGAACCCTTTCCTAAAACTATATATTATGGTTTTCAAGTAATGAATGGATTGTTGATTATGTTTATGTGTTGAATGATGCCAAGATAGAATCTTTATTTGTTGTTATGAATCTATGACATCATATGAGTTGAAAATATGTAAGTTTGATTATGTATGATGAGTAATTGTATGATTTACACCTATGCCTAAGTTGTGCATGTAAGGTGTTTGATAAAATACGTAATAGACTAGAAATCATGCATTATAGCTAAATTATGAGTAAGGGAAGGATTCATGATAGTCCTCTGTTATTCAATGTCATCCATGTTGATAATGTGTTTTGTGAATACTGTTGGATTACTCATGAAATAGTCTTATGGATTTATGCTATGCTTACTTGCAAAACCCACTCATGTACAAGATGTAGAGTACCCATGTACTTCATGAAATTCCCCAAGTTATGATACTATGGATTGTGGTTGAAATATGTAATGAGCATGATATCGAAAGCTATGCAAGTATATACATGTAGTATGAAATTCCCTCCCATGAAATAGATTGTTGAGAACCATGCTTAGTATGAAATCCCTTATTTAAGATATTGTGGATTATGGACTCTACTCTTATGATCAAGTCAGTCATGTGTGTCAGTTTCCTTTTATTGAGTCCAGGGGGTACTTGTACCCAAAAAATATAGTTATATGCCTAGAGACATGTCATGTTTTCACAATACTCACAGTCACGCCATGATCTATAGAAATCAGTCAGTCATGTGACTCAGGAAAACAGAGTAATATCAGTAGTTCAGTATTCTCAGTAATCTCAGTGCTCAGTTAGTAATTACAGTAAATATTAGTAACTTCAGTACTCTTAATCTGTCCTTAGAACTCATTATATTCCATCTGTCATCAGAATCTAGTAAACTCAGTTTTATCTCCGCTAAACAATACTTCTATTTTTAGTTCAGTTAATCAGTATTAGTTCAGCAAATCAGTTCAATAAAGTTATTTAGTTCAGCCCAATTATTCAGTTTAGTGTATTTCAGATGGGAGTAGGATTCAGCATCAAGCAAACCTAGGGATGGGGGCTCATCCACTAGAAAAGAATTGAGATCCCTAGAAGCAATCACTAAGTTCCAGAACTACGTTTCCAGTGTAGGTACGATATGTCACTCTTTAGATAGGACTGACATACTCAGGGGTCACCCATTAGGACATTTATATATATAGGACTGATCCTAGGAGTCACCTACTAGATTAGGACTTACTCTACAATAGATGTCTTTACTAGTGGTACAGTTCAGACACCCATCCAGTCAGGGCAAAAACCCCAGTCATCTTAGCTTGGGGCATGTCGGTTAGATAACACATCACACAATTTTAGTTATAAATTCAGGACTGTCAGATACAGTCAACTCAGTTCAGTAGTACAGATTCAGTAGTGTTAGAGATGATCAATCCTTATCATTATAAATAGACTTCAACATCACCCATTAGACTGGACTGATCTCAACTATAGTTAAACAGTATCAGAATCATCAGATTTAAAGATCACCTACTAGATAAGACTGATCTCAAATTCAGTTACTCCATATAAAATAGAACTCAGATAGTTCCATCATAACTTATACTATCAGATACAGTCGCTCAGTATCAGTTATCATCACGGTTATATCTGTTCTATCATTTTTCTAAACTCATGTATTAGTCACATCAGTTATCAAAATTCATGATATCAGTATTCAGCTTTAGGACTATCAAACATAGTAAACCAGACCAGTTCTTCATAATTAGAGCTATTAAAAATAGTCGTTCATCTATTCAGTATCTCAGTATCAGTACAATCATGTTGTCAGTATTCAGACTCAGTAGTCAGTATCTCCACGAGCTCAGTTACAGTTATGTATGCATGTATGTATTCTCACATTCATATTAGTCAGCATTGTTCATACATATAACCCTTTGCATTTAGCCTACCACACTCGTACACTCAGTACATTCAGACGTACTGACGCATTTGCGCTATGGTGTTTTCTCTTATATTACACCATAGGTTCAGATGCACGAGCTCCAGATCAGCAGTAGCATTCCAGTGTTCAAAGTTTGTAGTGAGTTCTTCTAATTCGAGAATGATATGATTATTGCTATATTTACTATTTAGTTGCTAGATGGAGTTAGTTGGAGACATGTTCCGTCAACTCTTTATTCAGTTCAGTTAGAGGCTTTCAGACTAGATGTCAGATTAGATAATCAGATCTCATTATTTTTAGTATTTATGACATTATTTAGTATTGTTATACCTTTTTCAGACATTTTATTATCAGATGTTTATTCAGTTCGAACCATATAGCCTTTCATGTTCATGTTTCCGCATTTTTAGATAAATTATACAGTAACAGGTACAGATATCATTCATGGGTTAGCTTATGGTCCTTCAGGTTCTTGATCATCGTTTAGCATTCCGGTTCAGAAAAATTGGGGTGCTACAAAATAGGTATAAGAGCTTAAGGTTCAATAGAGTCCTAGGAAGTATGAAAGCCGCATCTAGTAGAGTCTTGTACATACATCTGTTGTGCACCACACATATGTGCAAGAGGCTATAAGACGTTTTAGGAATATTTTCCCTTCTTTTAGTATTTATGTCGTGCCAGTCAGCATAATCTCAGTCTAGTCCATTTCTCCCTTTCTTATACAAACATGCCTCCTAAAAGAAGAAATGGGAATCAGTTAGCCCCTCAGCCCGAAGACCCTTTGGGAGATCATGTTTCTCATGCGGAGTTCAGGGCCACATTCAGGACTCTTGCTCAATCAGTCACTGCCTAGAATAAATGACCAGCTATCGTTCTGGCCAACCCAGTGGCCAATTCAATTGCAGCTAAAATTTGGGACTTTACCTGAATAAATCCTCCTTCCTTCATAGGGTCTAAGTCAGATAAGGACCCGTAGGAATTCCTAGATCAGTTTCAGAAGGTGACAGATGTTATGGGGGTTACTACTATTTAGAGTGTTGAGTTAGCCACAACACAATTATAGGATATGGCTCATACTTGGTACAAGCAGTGAAAGTCAGAAAGGTTAGATGATGTAGGCCCTATAGAGTGGGAGGAGTTTTCCTCTGCTTTCCTTGATAGATTCTTTCTGCTAAAGCTTAGAGAAGCTAAGGTGCTAGAGTTCACCAACCTCAAGCAGGGCAGTGTGATGGTAAAGGAGTATTCTCTCAAGTTTACTCAATTAGCCAGATATGCCCCTCATGTGGTTGTAGATAGTAGAGTAAAGATAAGTAAGCTCATGTCAGGGGTGAACGATAGAGTGGTAAACAAGTGCAGATATGCCATGTTGAATAGTGATTTGACTTTAGCAAGACTTATGACTTATGCTCCACCGATAAAAAAGTAGAAGATTAGAATGAGGGAGAGATAGAGTAAGAGAGCAAGGACAGGTAGTTTTAGCTTTGCTCAGCCTAAGTTATAGGGTGTAACTCTTCTTAGTATAGTTAGAAGTTTTTAGCCCCAGCTCCATCCTTAGCTAGTGCACCAGCACCTATGTCCAGAAATAACCGTCATGATAGAGCGCTGGGCTCTGAGGCCCAGGGTAGTGAGAATAAAAGTCTTACTTATCTATTTTGCAAAAAGTATGGTAAGAATCACCTAGGTGCATGTAGGGTAGGTAGTGATATATGATTTAGGTGTGGAAAGCCAGGACACAGGATGCCAGAGTGTAGAGTTATAGCATAGAGGGGTATAGATCTGCGCCAGTAAGGCACCAAGAGTGGTCAACGTCAGAATAGACTTTATGCATTCCAGACCTGTCATGATCCGAAAAGTTTCCTTGACCTAGATTTGGGTACATTACCAGTCTTTCTTATTTATGGTATTCATTGTTAGATCTCTTTCTCTGATTTGGACATATGTTTTAGCATGAGTTAGTTAGTAAAGCCAGCAAGTCAGTTTAGCAATCGAGCAGTCAGATTTGTACAGTTTGTTTCCTCATCCTCGTATCCATTCATGTTAGCCAATATCTCAGGGAATGTAACTATTCAAAGTAGAACCTCTTAGTAGTTGCAAGTTCAGTTTAGTTTATGCATCATGCATTAGTCCTAGACTCTTGAGGTTTTGTAATAATCTAGTTTGTATATTCCTTGTACATTGGCTCAACTTCCTCAATCTCTCAGCAACGTCAGTCTGGTATCCTTCAAGGGACAAGTGTCCCAAGGGGGAGATACGCTATAGCCCCCAAACTATTTGATTTAAATATGTCATTTTGTTTGATGAATCTATTTTGGAGAAAGTGTTGTTATGAGCCGACCCTCTAGCTCCAAAACTCAGCAGTAAGCCATGTACTGAAGGCTCAGTTTAGTCCATGATACAGTACTTTTTCCATGTCATGCATTGCACAGTCATTTCAGTTTTAGTATGACGCTCCAGGCCCAGTTATGTTCTTATGTTCCTGTTCATGCATATTGAGTAATTAGTCTCAGACTCATCGGTATTTTTAGTTTAAGGTAACAGCCTTCCTTGAAGTTACTCATTCTCATGTTCAGATTTTAATAAAAAACTTGGTATTTAGTTCAATGCTTAGTTTTTAGTTCAAACTTGGTATGTTTACCATTGCATGTTCATAAGTCAGTTCAGTCATGTATTCACGCATCAGATATACGTGGTCAGCTTATCAGTACTTTAAATCATGCATTCACGTATCATGTCAGTTATATAGTCATACATCATATGTGCATGGATTCATCTTATCAGTTATGAATTAGACATGCATTCTCATTTGAGAAACTAAGTTCATCAGAACACTCAGTCTTACATTGATAAATTAGTTACTCATTGTAATACCTCATTTGTTTCTAAGCTAGGAGATGAATCATTTTTCCTATGTATTAAACCTCCTATCCTATGACTAGCATTTTAGTGCACGACTTACTATGAGTATCCTATAGATAAGATAGATTATGATACATTAAGCATGTTCATATGAGTCACTTAAGGTAATACAAGCTAAGAGTTTTTGAATCCATCAAGTTTTCGTGTTGGATTTTAAAAGGGTCATCTTTGAACAAATATAAATTGATGTTATTGTGTTATTTCTGCATATTTCTAACCACAAAATTGTAGATAATTCAATTATCTTTCCAACAATAACAATTTCTCCTTGATCCAGTACCCGAGCGAAAAGTTATGCCCATTTTTGTGAGAGACAGTAAGCGTAGGCGATTGGTTAGGCGCCGCCCAACCCAGACATAGGCGATTGGTTAGGCGCCGTTTAACCTAGCTTATGAAATTACTTGGCCACCGCCTAAGCTAATTCCATGTGCCAAAAACACTCTATTTTGAATAATTTTAAGGGAAATTAAGCCTTTTAACTCTCCTTACACGTCCCTAGACTTAACCCTATAAAATATATAGCTTCTAATCATATTACAACCCTATTAACATCTCAAAGCTCATCATCTAAGTGCACCATAGGAGAGAAATAACTAGGGTTGCACAATCAAGCTTGAAGATCCGATTCCAAGGAAATTCCTCTGTCAATCATCAAGAATCTTCCTTCTAAGGTATGTGTAGTGTTCATCCACGGATTCCCTTCGTCCGTGGAGTTCAAGAATCAATCTTTAAAATGAGAAAGCTTGGCTAATTGTGGTGATATGATCATAACCATGTTGATGCTTGTTTGTTTTGACATATAATAGTATGCATGAGTTGATTTATGGATCCCTTTCATCCATAAATCTCAAAAACCCTCTTTTTCATTATAAAGTATGATTTCTATATTGTTGGGTGTTGATGATCATGTTTATGATATTGGGTGATTCCCAAGATGGAATCTTTATATGTTTTTATGAATTCATGATATCATATTAGTTGGAAACATGTAAATTTGGTTGTTCATGATGTATAATTTGATGATTCCACCTATGCTTAAGATGTCCAAGTACGGTGTTTGATAAAATGCCTAAGGAACTAGAAATCATGCAATAAGCTAAATTGTGACTAAGTAAAGGATTCTTAATATGCCCTTATGTTCTAATGACTTCTATGATTGATAAGGTGTCTTGTACATGTTGTTGGAGTACTCCTGAACTATTCTTATAAGATTATGCTATATTTACTTGCAAATCAAACTTATGAACAAGATATATAATAATTATGCAATCCATATTAATTTTCATGCTATTAGCATGTGTTGCCAATATGATTATGCAACGAACATGATATTAAGATTGTGTAAGTACTTCTATGTGATATGAAATCCTTTCAATGCAATACATTATTGATAACCATGCTGAGTATGAGATCCCTACTTATGATATTATAAATTATGGACTCCACTCTTATGATCAAGTCAGTCATGTGTGTCAGTTTCCTTCCATTGAGTCCTGGGGGTACTTGTACCTGAAAAATATAGATATGTGCCTAAAACAATGTCATGTTTTCACGATACCCGCAATCAAGCCATGATCTATAGAATTCAGTCAGTCATGTGACTCAGAAAAACTCAGAAATCTCAGTAGTCTCAGTTCTCAGTAACTTCAGCAACCTCAGTATTCACAGTCAATATCACTAACTTCAGTACTCTCAACCAGTCCTAAGAACTCAGTACATTTCGTCAGTCATTGGAATCCAGTAATCCTAGTTTAGCTCTGCTAAACAATACCACTAGTATCAGTCCAGTTAATCAGTATCAGTTCAACTAATCTATTCAGTTCAGTTATTTAGTTCAGCTTGGTTATTCAAATTAGTGTCCTTTAGATGGGAGTAGAGGTTAGCACTGAGTGAACCCAAGGATGGGAACTCACCCACCAGTTCAGGGTGTGATTCTTAGTAGCAATCCTTCTATTCCAAAACTACGTAGCTAGCATAGGTTGAGATATCTTAACCCGTCAGATTAGGGTTGATGAGGTGGTTTAACCCATTAGTTTAGGGTTCCCACCATTTTCATTGAGTACCTGCCAGTATAGGGTTCTCACACCTATCCTTACCCGTGGTGTGGTATTGATACCCCTCCAATTGGAGCAAAATGGGACCCCAGGTCAGCTATTATAGCTTATTTTGGGCATGTCAGTTAGATAACTACTTCCCACAGTTTCAGTACCAGTCTCAGTAAAAGAACTCAGGGCGTTTTATAGATTTCAGTATATATAGGACTGTTAGATACAGTCATCCATGTTATCAGTTTCAGTAATAGTCTCAGTAAATAACTCAGATAGTTCTTCAGATTTTAGTATATCAAGACTGTCAGATACAGTCAACTCAGAAATAAAATTGAACTCGGATAGTTTTCTTCAGATTTATGGACTGTCAGATATATCACTTATGCTATCAATCACAAAAGTTATCAGAACTCATGCTATCAGTACTCAGCTTCAGGACTGTCAGATACAGTCAATCAGACTAGTTTTTCATAATTTGAACTGTCAGAAACAATCATTCCTTTATCAGTAATATAGTATCGGTCTCCCAATATTCATTAATACAGTATCAGATCCATCACTTATTAGTGATTTACATATTAGTAGCAGTAAACTCAGTCTTTTAGAATGTCATTATCAGTACACTCATGTTATCAGTATTTAGACTCAGTAGTTAGTATCTCCACGAGTTCACTTAAAGTTACGTATGCATGTATGTACTCTCACGTTCATATCAGTTAGTGTTTTTCATGCATATAACCCTTTGCATTTAGCCTACCTCACTCATATATTCAGTACATTCAGACGTACAGACAAATTTGTGCCATGGTGCTTTCTCTTATGTTACACCATAGGTTCAGAGGCATGAGCTCCAAATTAGTAGTAGATTCCAGGATCAGCAGTCAGAGTTAAACGTGATTCCTCATTCTTCGAGGACATGATGATTTCATTTCTATTTTAGTTTTCACTATATTTCAGTAGTTGGGGTTAGTTAGGGACATGTCCCATCAACTCCTTATTCAGTTCAGTTAGAGGCTTTCAGACTAGAGGTCAGATTAAATGTTTAGACTTCAGTTTTTATGATTCTTTTTGGTATTGTTATACCATATTTTTAAAATATGTATTAGTGTTGAATGTTTTGGCCTTATTGTTCATATTTCTGTATATTTTATGAGATATTATGTAGTTTACAGGTACATATATCAGTTATGGGTTAGGTTATGGTCGTTCGGGTCATGAGCACCGTGTAGCACTCCGCTTCAGTGAATCAGGGTGTGACAAACTTGGTATCAGAGCATAAGGTTCAATAGTGTCTTAGGAAGTCTGAAATTTGCATCAAGTAGAGTCTAGTACATGGGCCTATTGTGCACCACACTTATGTGGAAGAGGCTATTAGATGTTTTAGGAATAGTTTCCCTTCTTTCATGTCTCAAGATCGTGCTATATCAAGTTTCTTTAAGAAAACCATGTAGATTTATATCATGCACCCATCATGTTCACTTTACCTTACTTTCAATGTAATAGAAATAGTGAAGTTCAAAGTCCTAAAGACAGGGCCTTCTTAGATAGTCCCTATGATCAGTTATGAGATTAGTAAAAAAGACTCAAATAGTATCCCATTAGTTTATTATTTTTCCAAGGTCGTACAGATTTTATTCATGATCATGAGAACTCATTCTTGAACACAGAAGTTTAGTAGTAGTAGAGTTGGGATAGTATTATTCTATTTGATCAGATTTTGTATTCATAGGGATTAGATCAGTAGGCTTGAACAGTACGAGCTAAAAAACTTAAGTTTATTGACTCAAAATTTAGCATGAAGGTGTGAATGTGATATTATCAGCATATGAGGAAACAAAATCAGATGATGTGTTTAGTAAGATAGGCAGGTATTGAACAGAATGTAGGTATGTGATGGCAGATCAAGTGACCGAGTCAGACTCTCAAGATTCCACTAGTAGTGCCAGTATGTATAGAAAAGCAGTAAGGGATGATGATTCCCAACCCATTCTCTTCTTAGTTCAAAGATTTATACTTTAGCTATCACGAAATCCACTAAGTCTTACATATCAACTCTATGGTCACAAACCATGCTCATGTTTCTCTTTTTCCATGATCAAGTATGAATTCAATTTCCACCATAAGGAGTCTCTTTTACTTCGTAGTACGAATCATGTTCCATGAGCACAATCTACTTTCACGCACTTTCTATGGGATTATGTGTTCCTTCAGTTCCCAGTATAAGGGTTTCAGTTCCAGCTCCCTTAGTATTACGAATTATGTCCCATAAGTACGAAAACTCTAGACTCAGGTCATGAAGCTCATGACACATGTACGCATACCATGCTTTGCAGTGTACTTAGCTTCCATGACTCATGCTACGCCCCTACAAATTAGACACATTTAGACTATGTCATGTATATCCTTAGTTCAGACCTTATTGGTAAATCCAAACCATTGATATTTTATTCCTCAAGTTTTAGTCATGTGTCAAGTTTTGTTTGTATCTATCTATTCATGTTTTAGGTCCTCTTGATTTACTCCTCTAGTTAGTTCTACTTATGGAATCGTGTAGGGATGAGCAGTTGCTTAGATAAGAGAAGATTATGGCATGCTTACTTTGTACGAGGGTGTAGTTGTGAAGATAGGCTTGAATGTCATGCTAAATGTGCAAGTAAGCGTCTAGCAAGGGGTTGGATTTAGATGTTGGGAAAGTACAAAGTGGAAGTGTACATTTAGATCCTTGACTTATGTCAGTCCCCAACATGTAGCCATAAAAAACTCAGTTACCAACTCAATTATAGTTTCAGTATCTAGAAATCAGTGATCAGTGTTCAGTCCTTGAATTCAGTACTTCTGTACAAGCTATAGGCTTAGTTATAATTTCATCTTCAGTTTAGTAACCAGATGTGAAACTAAGTTCAGTTCTAGACATGCTTTACTATAGCATTCAGGTTGTCAGTACTTCGTTATCAGTGTTTCAGTACCCCAGTTTATAGAATACCTCAGAGCCATGTCATACGCTTGGTCTCGCATTCTCAAATAATACAGACTTTATGAATCCATGCTCAGATACCTCATTCTACTCAGTTAGTCCTTATCTCCTATGCATAAAACTCAAAAAAAATCTCTACCCAGCTATTCAGACTAAGTACAGTTTAGCTGTGCAGATCTTGTATTCAATTATCAGTTATTCAGTTAATGAGATAAGTAAGTATATTTATGCACTCGTGTTTAGGTCAGTTCATGTATCATGTCTCAGTTTTAGATCCTAGTTATTCAGTCATGACTCAGTTTCTAGGTGTTTTGAACATCGCCTCATTTTCCCTCAGTAGCTCATCCAAGTCAGTAATCTTTGAGGGATATAGTGTCCCAAGGGGGATATACATCATACCCCCAAACTTTCATGACATAAACATGCTGCACTCCTTTTTTTTGATGAATCCAGTTTGGAGAAGGGGTACTCATAAGATAACCCTTAATCTCCAACTTCAGTCGTATGCCATGTTTTCAAGATTCAGTTCAGGTCATGATGTTCAGTATATCTACCACGTCCTAGATTTATTTATGTTCTCATGTTTTCGATCATGCATATGGAGTAATTAATCTCAAACTTATCAATATTATCTGTTCAAAGTAATAGTTTTCCTTAAACTTACTCGTTCTCATGTTTAAATTTCAGTACCAAACTTGGTATTTAGTTTCATGCTCAGTATTCAGTTCAAACTTTCTACCTTTACCATTGCATGTTCATGAGTAATTTTAGTCATGAATTCATGGATCAGATATGCATGATCAGCTCATCAGTACTTTCAGTCATGCATTCACGTATCACGTCATTCATATAATCATGCATCAGATATGCATGGATTCATCCTTTCAGTTATGCATCAGATATGCATTCTCATATTGAGAAAACTCACTTGATTAGAATCCTCAGTCTTATAGTCATGAATCACCTTCCTATGCATCAGATATGCATGTTCAGTATGTTATGCTCTGCTTTCTGTCATGCCAGTCATGAACCCATGTTTCAGTAGTGTATGTATTGTACGTACTTCATCTTATCATCTCTCCTGCTTTAGTTAATTTCCATTTGAGGACGAATGTTCCCAAGGGGGAGATATTGTAATACCCCGTATGTTTTTCAGCTAGGAGATGAATAATTTTTCCTACATATGAAACCTCCTATTCTGTGAGTAGAATTTTAGTGCATGACTTACAATGAGTATCCTAGATATAAGATAGCTTATGATACATTATGCATGTTCATATGAGTCACTTAAGGTAATACAAGCTAAGAGTTTTTGAATCCATCAAGTTTTAGTGTTCGATTTAGCAAGGGTCATATTTTAATGATTATAACTCGAATTTAATGTGGTATTTCTGCATATTTCTACCAATAAAATTGTAGATAATTGAATTAGATTTCCAACGATACCAATTTCGCCTTACTCCAATACCCGAGCGAAAAGTTATGCCTATTTTCGTGAGAGACAGTAAGCATAGGCGATTGGTTGGGCGCCGCCCAGCCCAGACATAGGCAATTGGTTATGCGCCTCCTAACCCAGCTTAGGCAATCACTTGGGTGCTGCCTATGTCAATTCCAGGTGCCAAAAACACTTCGTTTTGAGTTATTTTAAGGGTAATTAAGTCTTTTAACACTCCTTACACGTCCCTATACTTAACCCTACAAAATATATGGCTTCGAATCATATTACAAACCTATTAACATCTCCAAGCTCATCATCCAAGAGCACCATAGGAGAAAAACAACTAGGGTTGCATAATCAAGCTTGAAGATCCGATTCCAAGGAAATTCCTCCGTCAATCATCAAGAATTGTCCTTCTAAGGTATGCGTCGTGTTCATCCACGGATTCCCTTCGTCTGTCGAGTTCAACAATCAATCTTTAAAATAAAAAAGCTTGCTTGATTGTGGTGATATGATCATACCCATGTTGATGCTTGTTTGTTTTTCTATATAATAGTTTGCATGAGTTGATTTATGGATCCCTTTCATCCATAAAGCTCATAAACCCTCTTTTTCATTATAATGTATGATTTCTATATTGTTGGGTGTTGATGATTATGTTGTTGATATTGGGTGATTCCAAAGATGGAATCTTTATATGTTTTTATGAATTCATGATATCATATGAGTTGGAAACATGTAAATTTGGCATTTCATGATGTATAATTTGATGATTCCACCTATGCTTCAGATGTGCATGTAAGGTGTTTGATAAAATGCCTAAAGAACTAGAAATCATGCAATATAGCTAAATTGTAAATAAGTGAAGGATTCATGACATGCCCTTACGTTCCAATGACTTCTATGAATGATAATGTACCTTGTACATGTTGTTGGAACACTCATGAACTATTCTTATGAGATTATGCTATGTTTGCTTGCAAATCCTATTTATGAACAAGATATGTGATAACCATGCAATCCACATGAATTTTCATGCTATTAGAATGTGTTGCCAATATGATTATGCAACGAACATGATATTAAGATTGTGTAAGTACTTTCATGTGATATGAAATCCTTTCCATGCAATTCATTGTTGATAACCATGCTTAGTATGAGATCCCTACTAATGATATTATAAATTATAGACTCCACTCTTATGATCAAGTCAGTCATATGTGTCAGTTTCCTTCAATCGAGTCCTGGGGGTAGTTGTACCCAAAAAATATAGTTGTGTGCCTAGAACCATGTCATGTTTTAATGATACTCTTAGTAAAGCCATGATCTATAGCATTCAGTCAGTCAAGTGACACAGGAAAACTTAGAAATCTCAGTAATCTCAGTACTCAGTAACTTTAGCAACCTCAGTATTCATAGTTAATCTAATTAACTTCAGTACTCTCAACCAGTTCTCAGAACTCAATACATTCCGTCAGTCATTGGAATCCAGTAAACTTAGTTTAGCTCTGCTAAACAATACTACTATTATCAATCTAGTTAATTAGTATTAGTTTTGCTAATCAGTTCAGTTCAGTTATTCAGTTTAGCTTAGTTATTCAGTTCAGTGTCCTTCCGATGGGAGTAGAGGTTAGTACCGAGTGAACTTACCCGCCAGTTCAGGGTGTGATTCTTAGTAGCAATCCTTATGGTCTAGAACAATGTAGACAGCGTAGGTTGAGACATCTTAACCCATTAGATTAGGGTTTATGAGGTGGCTTAATTCGTCAGTTTAGGGTTCCCACCATTCTCATTGAGTACCTGCCAGTATAGGGTTCTTACAGCTGTTTTTTCCAGTGGCACGATATTGACACCTCTCTAGTCGGGGCAAAGATTGAACCCCAGCTTAGCTATTATAGCGTATTTAGGACATGTTGGTTAGATACCTACTTCCCACAGTTTTAGTACCAGTCTCAGTAAAAGAACTCAGGGCGTTCTTTAGATTTCAGTATCTACAGGACTGTTAGATACAGTCATCCATGTTATCAGTTTCAGCAACAGTCTCAGTAAAGAACTCAGATTATGCAGTATTAGATCCATTACTTATTAGTGATTTACATATTAGGATCAGTAAATTCAGTCTTTCAGAATCTCATTATCAGTACACTCATGTTATCAGTATTTAGACTCAGTAGTGAGTATCTCCACAAGTTCAGTTACAGTTACGTATGCATGTATGTACTCTCACATTCATATCAGTCAGTGTTTTTCATGCATATAACCCTTTGGATTTAGCCTACCTCACTTGTATATTATGTACATTCAGACGTACTAAAAAATTTATGCTATGGAGCTTTCTCTTATGTTACACCGTAGGTTTAGAGGCATGAGCTCCAAATCAGTATTAGATTCCAGGATCAGCAGTTAGAGTTAGACATGAGTCCTCATTCTTCAAGGACATGATGATTTTATTTCTATTTTAGTTTTCACTATATTTTAGTAGGTAGAGCTAGTTGGGGACATGTCGCATCAACTCCTTATTCAAATCAGTTAGAGACTTTTAGACTAGATATCAGATTAGATATTTAGACTTCATTATTTATGATCCTTTTTGGTATTGTTATACTATATTTTTCAAATATGTATTCGTATTGAATGTTTTGGCCTTATAGTTCATGTTTCCGCATATTTTATGAGATATTATGCAGTTTACAGGTACAAATATCAGTCATAGGTTAGGTTATGGTCCCTCGGGGTCATGAGCACCGTGCAGCAGTTTGGTTTAGTAAATTAGGGTGTTACAAACTTGGTATTAGAGCCTAAGGTTTAATAGTGTCCTAGGAAGTCTGAAAGCTGCATCAAGTAGAGTCTAGTACATGGGTGTGTTGTGCACCACACTAATGTGCAAGAGGCTATGAGATGTTTTAGGAATAGTTTCCCTTCTTTCATGTCTCAAGATCTTGCTATATCAAGTATCTTTAAGGAAACAATGTAGATTCATATCATGCACCCCTCATGTTCAGTTTACCTTACTTTCAAGGTATTAGAAATAGTGGAGTTCAAAGTCCTAAAGACAGGGCCTTCTTAGATAGTCCCAACGGTCAGTTATGAGATTAGCAAAAGACTCAAATAGTATCCCATCAGTTTATTATTTTTCCAACGTCATACAGATTTTATTCATGATCATGAGAACTCATTATTGAACCCAGAAGTTTAGTAGTAGTAGAGTTGGGATAGTATTATTTTATTTGAATAGATTATGTATTCATGGGAATTAGATCAGTAGGTTTGAATACTAAGAGCTAAAAAACTTAAGTTTATTGACTCAAAATTAAGCATAGAGGTGTGAATGTGATAGTAGCAGTATATGAGAAAACAGAATCAGATGATGTGTTTAGTAAGACAGGCAGGTGTTGAACAGAATGTAGGTATGTGATGGTAGATTAAGTTACCAAGTCAGACTCTCAAGATTCTAGTAGTAGTGCCAGTATGTATAGAAAAGTAGTAAGGGATGAAGATTCCCAACCCATCCTCTTCTTAGTACAAAGATTTATATTTTAGCTATCATGAAATCCACTCAGGTCTTACATATCAACTCTATGGTTATGAACCATGCTTATGTATCTCTTTTTCCATGATCAAGTATGAATTTAATTTCCACCATAAGGAGTCTCTTTTACTCCGCAGTAAGAGTCATGTTCTATGAGCACGATCTATTTTTATGCACTTTATATGGGATTATGTGCATCTTCAGTTCCCAGTATAAGGGGTTCAGTTCCAGCTCTCTTAGTATTACGAATTATGTCCCACGAGTACAGAAACTCTAGACTCAGGTCATGAAGCTCATGACTCATGTACACATTTCATGCTTTGTAGTGTACTTAGCTTCCATGACTCATGGTATGCCCCTACAGATCAGATACATTTAGACTATGTCCTGTATATCCTAAGTTCAGACCTTATTGGTAAATCTAAACTATTGATATTTTATTCCTCAAGTTTCAATCATGTGTCAACTTTAGTTTGTATCTATTCATGTTTTAGGTCCTCTTGATTTACTCCTCCAGTTAGCTCTCCTTATGAAACAGTGTAGTGATGAGCAGTTGTTTAGATAAGAGAAGATTGTTGCATGCTTACTTTACACGAGGGTGTAGTTGTTAAGATAGGCTTGAATGTCATGATAAATTTGCAAGTAAGCATCTAGCAAGGGGTTGTATTTAGAAGTTGGGAAAGTACAAAGTGTAAGTGTACATTTAGATCCTTGACTTATGTCAATCCCTAGCATGTAGCCATCAAAAACTTAGTTGCCAACTCAATTATAGTTTCAGTATCTAGAACTCAGTGATCAGTGTTCAGTCCTTGAATTCAGTACTTCTGTACAAGCTATAGGCATAGTTATAATGTCATCTTCAGTTCAGCAACCAGATTTGAAACCCAGTTCAGTTCTAGACATGCTTTACCATCGCATTAAGGTTGTGAGTACTCAGTTATCAGTGTTTTAGTACCCCAGTTTATAGAATACCTCAAAGCCATGTCATATGCTTGGTCTCGCATTCGCAAATAATACAGACTGGTCTCACATTCGCAAATAATACAAACTTCATGAATCCATGCTCAGATACCTCATTCTACTCAGTTAGTCCTTATCTCCTATGCATAAAACTCATACAAAATCTCCGCCCAGCTATTCAGACTAAGTACAGTTTAGCTTTGCAGATCCAGTATTCAACTATCAATTATTCAATTAATCAGATAAGTTTGTATATTTATGCACTCCTGTTCAACTCAGTTCATGTATCATATCTCTGTTTTAGATCCTTGTTATTCAGTTATGACTCAGTTCCTAGGTTTTTTGAACATCACCTCATTTTCCCTCAATAGCTCATTTAAGTCAGTATTCTTTGAGGGACATAGTGTCCCAACGGGGAGATATATCATACCCCCAAACTTTCATGACATAAACATACTGCTCTCCTTTCTTTTGATGAATCCTGTTTGGAGAACTGGTACTCATAAGATAACCCTCAATCTCCTACTTTAGCCGTAGGCCATGTTTTTAAGATTCAGTTCAGGTCATCATATTCAGTATATCTACCACGTCCTATACTTAGTTATGTTCTCATGTATCCGATCATGCATATGGAGTTATTAATCTCAAACTTGTCGATATTATCAGTTCAAAGGAATAGTTTTCCTTAAACTTACTCATTCTCATGTTCATATTTCAGTGCCAAACTTGGTATTTAGTTCCATGCTCAGTTTTCAATTCAAACTTGATACCTTTACCATTGCATGTTCATGAGTAAGTTTAGTCTTGAATTCATGCATCAGATATGCATGATCAGCTCATCCGTACTTTCAGTCATGCATTCACGTATTATGTCAGTCATATAATCATGCATCAAATATGCATGGATTCAGCCTTTTAGTTGTACATCTAATATGCAGTCTCATATTGAGAAAACTCACTTTATTAGAATCCTCAGTCTTATATTCATGAATCACCTTCCCATACATTAGATATGCATGTTCAGTACGTTATGCTCACATTTCAGTCGTGATAGTCATGAACCCATATTTTAGTAGTGTATGTCTGGTACGTACTTCATCTTATCATCTCTCCCGCTTCAATTAATTTTCATTCGAGGACTAATATTTCCAAGGGGGAGATATTGTAATACCCCGTATGTTTCTAATCTAGGAGATGAATCATTTTTCCTACGTATGAAACCTCTTATTCTATGAGCAGAATTATAGCGCATAACAGACAATGAGTATCCTAGTGATAAGGTAGCTTATGATACATTAAGCATGTTCATATGAGTCACTAAAGGTAATACAAGCTAAGAGTTTTTGAATCCATCAAGTTTTAGTGTTCGATTTTGCAAGGGTTATATTTGAATGATTTTTTGGTATTTCTGCATATTTCTACCCATAAAATTGTAGATAAGTTAATTAGCTTTCCAATGATACCAATTTCACCTTAATCCAACAACTGAGCGAAAAGTTATGACCATTTTCGTGTGAGATAGTAAGCATAGACGATTCGTTAGGCGCCGCCCAACCCAGACATAGGCGATTGGTTAGGTGCCTCCTAACCTAGCTTAGGCAATCACTTAGGCGCTGCCTAAGTCAATTCCTGGTGACAAAAACACTCCATTTTGAGTTATTTTAAGGGTAATTAAGTCTATTAACGCTCCTTACACGTCCCTAGACTTAACCGTACGAAATATATAGCTTCTAATCATATTACAAACCTATTAACATCTCAAAGCTCATCATCCAAGAGCACCATAGGAGAAAAACAACTAAGGTTACATAATCAAGCTTGAAGATCCAATTCCAAGGAAATTCCTCCATCAATCATCAAGAATATTCTTTCTAAGGTATGCGTAGTGTTCATCCACGGATTCCCTTCGTCCGTGGGGTTCAAGAATCAATCTTTAAAATACAAAATCTTGGTTGATTGTGGTGATATGATCATACCCATGTTGATGCTTGTTTGTTTTTCTATATAATAGTATGCGTGAGTTGATATTAGAGAAAAGAGTTTTTCCTATTTTACTCTAGCATGTCAGGCTGGAAACAGTATGACAACATTCATAATAGCTTACCACATTTGTGATGCCCTATCACAAAGTTCGTCAGCCTTAGGCAGAAACTAGCTCCTAAGTTACGACATTTGTGACAGGTTACCACATTCGTGATGCCCTATCATGAAGGTCGTCATCCTTAGAAAGAAACCAGCTCCTAAGTGACGACATTCATGACAGCTTACCACATTTGTGATGCCCTATCATGAAGGTCATCAGCCTTAGGAAGAATCCAGCTTCTGTGTGATGACATTTTTTACGGCCTGTCACATTTTTGATGCCTTGTCACAAATGTCGTCAGCTTTTCTTTCCAGAACTTGAGGGACATTTTAGTAAGGGTAGTTTGGTCTTTTCCTTACACTTCCTATGACTTATAACCCTCAAGAAACATATTATCTTCCATTTTCTTTAGTTAAACATCTTAAAAAGCTCTCTCTAACACTCTCAAGCACAAGATTAGGGTTTCCATCAAACTCATCTCTCAAAAGCAAGATTCGAGCCTTTTTCCAAGATAATCAAGAATTAAGTTTCCCAATCCAAGAACTCTCCATCAAATTATCAAGGTTTCCTTTCTAAGGTATGGGTAAGTTTATTCATGGACATCTTTCGTCCATGAGTTTCAAGAACCCTTTTCTAAAACTATATATTATGGTTTTCATGTTATAAATGGATTGCTGATCATGTTTAGGTGTTGAATGATGCGACGATACAATTTTTATGTGTTATTATGAATCTATGATATCATATGAGTTGAAAACATGTAAGTTTGATTATTTATGATGAGTAATTGTATGATTTACACCTATGCCTAAGTTGAGCATGTAAGGTATTTGATAAAATACCTAAGAGACTAGAAATCATGCATTATAGCTAAAATATGAGTAAGGGAAGGATTCATGATAGGACTCTATGATTCAATGTCATCCATGTTTATAATATGTCTTGTGAACACTGTTGGGTTACTCATGAACTAGTCTGATGGAATGATGCTATGCTTACTTGCAAAACCCACTCATGTACAAGATATAGAATACCCATGTACTTCATGAAATTCCCTAAGTTATGATATTATGGATTGTGGTTGTAATATGTAATGAGCATGATATTGAAAGCTATGTAAGTATACACATGTGGTATGAAATTCCCTCCCATGAAATAGATTGTTGAGAACCATGCTTAGTATGAAATCCCTTATTTCTGATATTGTGGATTATGGACTCTACTCTTATGATCAAGTCCATCATGTGTGTCAGTTTCCTTCCATTGAGTCCTGGGGTACTTGTACCCAAAAAATATAGTTGTGTGCCTGCAACCATGTCATGTTTGGACGATACTCTCAGTCAAGCTATGATCTATAGAAATCAGTCAGTCATGTGACTTAGGAAAAATCAATAATCTCAGTAGTTCAGTATTCTCAGTACTCTCAGTGCTCAGTAACCTTAGTAATCATAGTAAATTTCAGTAACTTCAGTACTCTTAATCAGTCCTCAGAACTCATTATATTTGATCCGTTATCAAATTCCAGTAAACTCAGTTTTAGCTCCGCTAAACAATACGACTATTTTTCGTTCAATTAATCAGTATCAGTTCAGCAAATCAATTCAGTTAAGTTATCTAGTTTAGCCTAATTATTTAGTTCAGTGTCTTTCAGATGAGAGTAGGATTCAGCATCAAGCAAGCCTAGGGATGGGGGCTCACTTGCTATATTAGGACTGAGATCCCTAGAAGAAATCCTTAAGTTCTAGAACTACATTGCCAGCATAGGCGCGAGATGTCACCCATTAGATAGGATTGACATACTCAGGGGTCACCCGTTAGCCCATTTATATGTGTAGGACTGATCCCAGGAGTCACCTGCTAGATTAGGACTAACTTCACAATCGATGTGTTTACTGGTGGCACGGTACAGACACCCTTCCAGTCAGGGCAGAGATTGGACACCAGTCAGCTTAGCTTGGGGTATATCGGTTAGAAGAACACATTCCACAGTTTCAATTATAGATTTAGGACTGTCGATACAGTCAACTCAATTCAGCAGTACAGATTTAGTAATGTTAGTGACCATCAATCCTTATAATTTTAAATAGATGTCCAGATCACCCATTAGACAGTACTAATCTCAACTATAGTTAAACAGTTCAAAATTATCAGATTTAAAGATAACTCGCTAGATAATATTGGTCTCAAATTCAGTTACTTCATATAAAATAGTACTCAGATAGTTCCATCAAAACTTAGACTGTCAGATAGAGTCGCTTAATATCAGTTACATCAGTTAGGCCAATTATCATTGTTATATAGTTATATCCGTTTTCTAATCTTATGTATTAGTCACATCTGTTATCATAATTCATAATATCTATTTTCAGCTTCAGGACTATCAGACACAGTTAACAAGACCAGTTCTTTATAATTCAAACTATCAAAAATAGTCGTTCATCTATTCAGTATCTCAGTATCAGTACACTCATGCTGTCAGTATTCAGACTCAATAGTCAGTATCTCCACGAGTTTTGTTACAGTTATGTATGCATGTATGTATTCTCATGTTAATATTAGTCAGTATTGTTCATGCATATAACCCTTTGCATTTAGGCTACCTCACTCGTATACTCCATACATTCAGACGTACTGACATATTTGTGCTATGGTGCTTTCTCTTATGTTACACCATAGGCTTAGAGGCACAAGCTCCATATATGCAGTAGCATTCTAGTGTTTAGAGTTTGCAGTGAGTCCTTCTCAATCGAGGATGATATGATTATTACTATATTTGCTATTTAGTTGCTAGATGGAGTTAGTTGGAGACATGTTTCTTCAACTCCTTCTTCAGTTCTGTTAGAGGCTTTCAGACTAGATGTCAGATTAGATATTTAGATCTCATTATTTTGTTAGTATTTCTGACTTGTTTTTGTATTATTATACATTTTTCAGATATTTTGTTATCAGATGGTTATTTAGTTCAAACCTTCTGGCCTTTCATGTTCATGTTTCCACAATTTATGGTATATTATGCTATATACATGTACAGATATAAGTCATGGGTTAGCTTGTGGTCCTTCGGAGTCATGAGCATCGTCTAGCATTCCAGTTCAGAAAAACCAGGGCATTACAAGTACTTGATGTAATATCTCGTTAAATAGGGTATAATCTAATAGCATATCTTCACTAGGCTAGTATATGATGATGAATAGAGGTTTATGTTTCCTAAATACTTAATGCAATGTCCTCAAGATCTTGAGAATGAAAGTATGTTGTGATGCCCAACTACTTGAAGTGATTCTTTAATGATTGTTATTTGACATGAATGATTGTAATGATGAATGAATGCTTGTAATGATGAATGAATGATGGTAGTGATGAATGGACGATCGTGATAATGTATGAATAATTTATGATGATGATTGATTATGTCTTACTTTTATGTTATTG
The DNA here is from genome assembly GCF_002878395.1 of Capsicum annuum. Lineage (NCBI taxonomy): Eukaryota > Viridiplantae > Streptophyta > Magnoliopsida > Solanales > Solanaceae > Capsicum > Capsicum annuum. The sequence goes on along the minus strand of NC_061114.1, from coordinate 153,356,463 downwards.
AGTCCTGGGGGTATTTATTTCCAAAAATAGAGCTTCTATCTAGAGCCTATGTTAGTTTCTCGATAATTCAAATAGAGCCATGATTCTCAGAATTCAGTGAACTATAGAACTTTGTTTCCTTAGAAAAGTGTGAAGCTTAATAAAACTTGGTACTCTCAGTTATCTTTGTAATCTCTGTATCGCTAGTAAACTAGCCTCAGACCTGTAATCAACTCTGTTCTAATAGTATTCAAGTGATTCAATCCTAATCTTAGAAGTGATTCAATTAATCCATTCAAGCTCTGTGTCATCAGCTAGATACAATGATTCGATATCTTTTCCATCATATACAGAAATAAGTGATCTCAACGTAACTCAGTCAGACTTTTTGAGTAATATGATCAGTGTCAAATTTAGTTAAGCCAGTGTTCAGTTGAGAATTGAGTTTTGAGTCTTTCAGTTGGGATTAGAAACTTGAACCAAGCGAGCTCAAGGATGGGATCTCACCTGCTAGTAGAGAGTATAATTCTTAGAAGCAATCCTTATGCTTCAAAACTACGTAGCCCACGTAGGTTGAGACATAACACCTATTAGTTGAGGGTGGATGAGAGATATCTTACCTGCTAGATGAGGGTAGATGAGGTGGCTTGACATGCTAGATGAGGGCTCCACCATTCTAATTTAAGGACTTGCTAGATGAGGGTCACATAGAGTTATCTTTACTAGTGGTGTGGTAATGACACCCTTCTAACTGGGGAACAGGTTGGACCCCACCTATGGTAGGTCAAGGTATGTCAGTTAAGTGAATACTTCCCATAGTTTCAGTTTCAGATTAAGTCTCAGTTTCAGAATTAGTCTTCAGAAATCTAGACTGTTCGATACAATCATCTATATTTAAGAGGAACTCAAATAGTTCCATTAATTCATAGACAATCCCAGCAGATAGTCTTGGTCACAAATACAGTTGATTGATATCATATTAAGAGATATGCCACCAGACAGGCTTAATCACAGTGTCAAATTCCTATAGAATATTCTTACTGTTAGATTCTGAAATAATAATACTTTTTATCATTGATAATCGCTTCCAGAATAATCTATTAGCAAAGTTGATCTCTAAGTCTATCAGTTGAAAGCAGTATGCTCAGAGTTCAGTCCTTGATGTAAGCATATCCAGATCCTCAATTATCAGTATCAGATGAGTCAATGATTTAGTATCTCAGTGTTAGCAGTGAGTTCAGTCTGTAGTAAAGTGGTATGCGAGTTTCAGTTTCTAGAGTTGTGATGATTGTGTTCTATTCTATGCATTCATGTATGTGTTGTCATGCGACATTTTCATGATTATTCAGTTTAGATATTGTGCATGTATGAGCCCTTGTATTAGCCTACCCTATCAATATACTCGGTACATTTTTGTTCTAACGCATTTGTGCTATGTTGTTTTATTTAACACCATAGCTTCAAAGGCACATGATCTAATTTTTCCTTAGAAGTTCAGTCCCAGTCAGAAGTAGTAGCAGTGAGTCCTCTTCTTTCGAGGATGAATTTTGGTGTAATATTATTGCTTAAGACTTTGTTTATTTTTAGTTGACAGAGTTGGTTGGGGACATGTCCCATCAACTCCATAGTTCAGATAGTTTAAAGGCTTTTAAGATGGTTGTATTAGTATTCAATTTTCTATATTATGAGTATTCATGGATGTGTTTAACCTTATGGCTAGTTTCCACATTTATTTTACACATTGTGCAGTGTACAGGTACAGATATCAGTAAAGGGTTAGCTTGTGGTCCTTCAGGGTCATAAGCACCGTGTGACGTCTTGGGATGAGATCTCGGGGCATTACAAACTTGGTATTAGAGCCTAAGGTTCAAGAGTATCCTAGGGAGTCTAAAAAGCCACATCTAGTAGATTCTAGTACATGGGTGTGTAGCGTGCCACATTTATGTACAAGAGGCTACATGATGTTCTTAGGAGAAGTTCCTCTTCTTTCAGTGATCATTTCATGCGAGTGAGCATGAGCTCAAGTTGTCCTCAGTCTAATCCACTTTACTCTTTCATTTAGGGAGTATGCCTCATTGTAGAAACTTTGTCTATAGGGTTGATATCAGCCCCCTCAGCCAGTAGATCCTAAAAATGAGAGTGTGTCATATGTAGAGTTTTGGGAAGATTTCCAAGTGCTAGCCCAGGTAGTGACTATTGCTCATGGTAACCGTCAGGCTATACTCCCACCTCAGCAAGATGGGAATTCTACTGCAGGCAGGATTAGAAGCTTCATGAAAATGAACCTGCCCCAATTTTTTCGTTCAGTAGTAGGTAAGGATCCATATTTCTATCTTTAGAAGGTGAATAAGATCACCCAGATTATGCATGTGTCAGAGGAGGAGAGTATTGAGTTAACATCTTATAGGTTGAAAGATATTGCTCATGATTGGGTAGTGATATGGGAGAAAAGTAGAGGGGTGAATCCAGCTCTCGTGACTTGGCTAGAATTTCTAAGTACCTTTGTAGATAGGTTTTTCCCTCTATAAATGAGAGAAGCTAAGGTAGAAGAGTGTATGAACCTAAGGCAAGGCTCTATGACAGTGAAAGAATATTGTCTTAAGTTTAACCAATTAGCTAAGTATGCTCCCGACTTGATAGCAGACCCTAGAACGAGTATGAGTAAGTTTTTGACTGGGGTATCAAGTGATGTGTTGAAAAGTGTAGAACTTCCATGATCAATAGATATTTGGATATTTCTAGGCTAAAGATTCATGCACAACAAATTACATTGTTAAGGTCGCTCAGTATAAGTTACATTGTTAAGGTCGATCATCACAGTTATATTAGTTATATCAGTTTTCTAAACTCATGTATCAGTCATATCATTTATAAGAATTCATGATATCAATATTCAGCTTCAGGATTGTTAGACAAAGTTAACCAGGCCAGTTCTTTATAATTCAAACTGTCAGAAATAGTCGTTCATCAATTCAGTGCCTCAGTATCAGTACATTTATGTTGTCAGTATTCAGACTTAGTAGTCAGTATCGCCACAAGTTTAGTTAAAGTTACGCATATATGTATGTATTCTTACATTCATATTAGTCAGCATTGTTCATGCATATAACCCTTTGTCTTTTGCATACCCCACTCGTATACTATGTACATTCAGACGTACTGACACATTTATGCTATGGTGCTTTCTCTTATGCTACACCATAGGTTCAGAGGAATGAGCTCCAAATCAGCAGTATCATTCCAGTGTTCAGAGTTTGTAGTGAGTTCTTCTCATTTAAGGATGATATGATTTTTGTTAAATTTACTATTCAATTGCTAGATGGAGTTAGTTGGAGACATGTTTCTTTATCTCCTTATTTAGTTTAGTAAAAGGCTTTTAGACTAGATGTCAGATTAGATATTCAGATTTCATTATTTTAAGTATTTATGACTTATTTTTGTACTGTTATACCTTTTTCAGATATTTTGTTATCAGACGTTTATTCAGTTCGAACCTTATGGCCTTTCATGTTCATGTTTTCATATTTTATGATATATTATGCAGTATACAGGTAGAGATATCAGTCATGGGTTAGCTTGTGATCCTTCGGGGTCATGAGCACCGTGTAGCATTTTAGTTCAGAAAATTGGGGTGTTACAAACTTGGTATCAGAGCCTAAGGTTCAATAGAGTCCTTGGAAGTCAAAGCCGCATCTAGTTGAGTCTTGTACAGGCGTAAGTTGTGCATCACACTTATGTGCAGGAGGCTATGAGATGTTTTAGGAACAGTCTCCTTTCTTTCAGTAGTTATGTCATGACAGTGAGCATAATCTCAGTCTAATCCATTTATCCTTTTCTTCTATAGACATGCCTCCTAAAAAAAGAAATGGGAAGAAGTCAGCCCCTCAGCCAGAAGACCCTTTGGGTGATCATGTTTCTCATGCGGAGTTCAGGGTCTTATTCACCATTCTTTCTCAATTAGTTGATGCCAAAAATGAATGACCATCTATCATTCTGGTCAACCCAGTGGCCAATTCAGCTGCAACTAGAATTCGTGACTTCACCCGAATGAACCCTTCTTCCTTAACAGGGTCTAAGTTAGATGATGACCCGCAGGAATTCTTAGATATGGTTAAGAAGGTGACAGATGTTGTGGAGATTACTACTTTTCAGAGTGTTGAGTTAGCCGCATACCAATTATAGGATTTCACTCACACTTGATTCAATAAGTGGAAGTCAGAAAGGTTAGATAATGCAGGCCCTATAGACTGGGAGGAGTTTGCCTCTGCTTTTCTTGAATGATTCTTTCCGCTAGAGCTTAGAGAAGCTAAGGTACTAGAGTTCATCAACCTCAAGTAGGGCAGTATGACAGTAAAGGAGTATTCTCTTAAGTTTACTTAATTAGCCAGATATGCCCCTCATATGGTTGCAGATGGTAGAGCGAAAATGAGTAAGTTCTTGTCAGGGGTAAATGATAGTATGGTATATGAATGTAGATCTGCCATGTTAAATAATGAAATGACTTTACCCAGACTTATGACATATGCTCAACAGATAGAGGAGCAAAAGATTAGGGCAAGACAAAGACAGAGTAAGAGAGCAAGGACAAGTAGTTTCAGCTTTGCTCAGCCTAAGTCACAGGGTGGCAACCATTCTTAGCATAGTTAGAAATTTTTAGTCCCGAATCCATCCTTACCTAGTGCACCAGTACCTATATCCAAAAATGACGGTCAAGATAGAGTGCCAGGCTTCGAGGCCCAGGGTAGTGAAAATGGAGGTCTTACTTATCCACTTTGCGAAAAGTGTGGTAAAAATCATCTAGGTGCATGTATGGAAGGTAGTGTTATATGCTTTGATGTGGAAAGCCAGGAAACAGTATGTGAGAGTGCAGAGTTCTAGCACATAGGGGTAAGGAATAGCGTCAACAAGGTAACAATAGTAGTTAGAGTAAGAATAATCTTTAAGCACTCTAGACCCGTCCTAATTCAAAAAGTTTCCCTGACTTAGATTTGGGTATGTTACTAGTATTTCATGTTCATAGTATGCATTTTTAGATATCTTGTTTCTCATCCTTGCATCTATTCATGCTATCCAAAATCTCAGAGAATGTAACTATTCCAAGGTAGAACCTCCTAGTAGTTTCAAGTTCACTTCATCTCATGCATTAGTTTCAGACTCCTAAAGTTTAGTTATAATCTAGTTCATAGATGCCCTAAGGATCATCCAGTATCTCCGTAAGGTAAGTGTTCGTCGAGGGACATAGAATCCCAAGGCGGAGATACCCCACTTTCTATTTACTCTCTCATGCCTTAGATCCTTCAATTTCTCCTTGCATAACTAATTCAGTCTACAATAGAGGGTACTCATAAGTTGACCCTTAAGTTAGATCTCAGCTGTAAGTCAAGTATTCAGTGGTCCAATTTAGTTCATGATGTTCAGTCCATATGTCATGTAGTAGAATCAGTCATGTTCTCATGTTTTAGTTCAATCTTAGTGTCTTTACCATTAGATGTTCAGTCGCATATTCGTGAGTTAGTTCAGTCATGTATTCACACATCAGATATGCATGGTCAGCTTATCAGTACTTTCAGTCATGCATTTACGTATCATGTCTATCATATAATCATGCATCAGATATTCATGGATTCAACTTATCAGTTAAGAATGAGATATGCATTCTCCATTTATCAGAACACTCAGTCCTACATTTATAAATTAGCTACCCATGCATCAAATATGCATGTACAGTATGATATGCTCAATTTTCAGTAATGTCATCCATGAAATTATGATTAGTCATTCATGCTATATATTTGTGTAATTTCTCTTTTCTGTTATCTCAGCCAGTATCATTTGAGGATGAATGTTCCTAAGGGGGAGATATTGTAATACCCCACATTTTGGGATAGAATAAAAATCCATCATTCCTAAGCGTGGATGTTTCAAAAGCCTCAAATCCTATATAAATTTAGTGTGTTAATCAATTATTTAGTGCGGGAATCAATATGAGCATGAAATTAGATCATAGAGGTCCCCTAACTCAAGTACAAGTTTAAGGCTTTCCTATCATTCAAGTTTTAGTAAGTGTCAAAACTTGGGTCAACTTAAATCGATCATAACTTATTGTATATGAATAACTAGGTGGTTTACTATGTATCAAATGAAATATCTTTGAATTAGATTTCCAACAATACTAATTACTCCTAAATCCGATATCAGAGCAAAGAGTTATCCCCATTTTATTCCAGCATGTCAAGCTGCAAAATGGTGATGACATTTCTAATGGGCTATCACATTTCTTACGACCTTTCTGACGAGGTCATCACATTATAATGACATTTCTGATGACATCGTCAGCCCTGGGGAGAAAATCAAGAATTTGGACCCATTTTGTGATGACCATTCGTGACGGCCTATCACGAACCTGACGCTTGTCATGGATGGCGTCAAGTATATTTTTTCAGCAATTCAAGGGCATTTTTACAAGGGTATTTTGGTCATTTCCTTCACCTTCGATGACTAATAACCCTAAAGAGGCATAATTTTTCCCATTTTTCTTTAGTTAAGCATCTCAAAAGCGCTCTCTTACACTCTCAACCACAAGATTAGGGTTTCCATCAAACTTATCTCTCAAAAGTAAGATTCAAGCCTTTTTCCAAAATAATCAAGAATTAAATTTCTCAATCCAAGAACTCTCCAGTAAATCATCAAGGTTTCCTTTCTAAGGTATGGATGTGTTCATTCATAGACTCTTTTCGTCCATGAAGTTCAAGAACCCTTTTCTGAAACTATATATTATGGTTTTTATGTTATGAATGGATTGTTCATCATTTTTATGTGTTGAATGATGCCAAGATAGAATATTTATGTGTCATGATGAATCTATGACATAATATGAGTTAAAATCATGTATGTTTGATTATTTATGATGAGTAATTGTATGATATACACCTATGCCTTAGTTGTGCATGTAAGGTGTTTGATAAAATACCTAAGAGACTAGAAATCATGCATTATAGCTAAATTATGGCTAAGGGAAGGATTCATGATAGGCCTCTATGATTCAATGTCATCCATATTGATAATGTGTCTTCTGAACACTGTTGGATTACTCATGAACTAGTTTTATGGAATTATACTATGCTTATTTTCAAAACCCACTCATGTACAAGATGTGGAATACCCATGTTCTTCATGAAATTCCCCAAGTAATGATATTGTGGATTGTGGTTTTAATATGTAATGAGCATGATATTTAAAGCAATACAAGTACATACATGTTGTATGAAATTCCCTTCCATGGAATAGATTGTTGAGAACCATGCTTAGTATGAAATTCCTTATTTATGACATTGTGGATTATGGAATCTACACTTATGATCAAGTGAGTCATGTGTGTCAGTTTCCTTCGATCGAGTATTACGGGTATGCGTACCTAAAAAATATAGTTATGTGCCTAGAGCCATGTCATGTTTTCATGATACTCTCAGTCAATCCATGATCTATAGAAATCAGTCAGTCATGTAACTCAGAAATCTTAGTAGTCTTAGTAGTTCAGTAATCTTGGTGATCTCAGTACTCAGTCTATAAATTTAGTATTCAGAGTCAATCTCAGTAACTTCAGTACTCTCAATCAGTCTTCAGAACTCAGTACATTTTGTTAGTCATCGAAATACAGTAAAATTAGTTTAGCTCTGCTTAACAATACTACTAGTATCAGTTCAGCTAATCAGTTCAGTTTAGTTATTCAGTTCATCTCTGTCATTCAATTTAGTATATTTCAGATGGGAGTAGGATTCAGCACCGAGTGAGCCTAGAGATGGGGACTCACCTACTAGAATAAGATGGAGATCCCTATTTCCAGGACTACATTGCCAGCATAGGCCTAAAATGTCACCCTTTAGATAGGACTGACATACTCAGGGGTAACCCGTTAGCACATTTATATGTATAGGACTGATCTCCGGATTCACTCGCTAGATTAGGACTGACTCCACAACAGATGTCTTTACTGGTGGCATGGTACTGACACCCTTCACGTTAGGGCAGAGATTAGACCCTAGTCAGTTTAGCTTGGGGCATGTCGGTTAGATAAATACATCCCACAGTTTTAGTTACAGATTTAGGACTGTCAGATACAGTCAACTTAGTTTAATAGTACAGATTCAATACTGTTATAGACAATCAATCCTTATCATTATGAATAGTCTTTAAGATCACCCATTAGACAGGACTGGTCTCAACTATAGTTAATTATTATCAGAATCATTTGAATTAATGATCACCCGCTAGATAGAACTGATCTTAAATTCATATACTCCATATAAAATAGAACATAGTTAGTTCCATCAGAACTTAGAATATCTAATACAGTCGCTCAATATCAGTTACATCGGTTAGGCCGATCGTCATAGTTATATTAGTTATATCAGTTTTATAAACTTATGTATCAGTCATATCAGTTATTTGAATTTATGATATCAGTGTTCAGCTTCAGGACTGTCAGACACAATCATCCATACCAGTTCCTCATAATTCGAACTGTTAGAAATAGTAGTTCATCTATTCAATATCTCAGTATTAGTACACTCATGTTATCTATATTCAAACTCAGTATCAGTATCTCTACGAGTTTAAATATAGTTATGTATGCATGTATGTTTTCTCATATTTATATTAGTTAGCATTTTTCATACATATAACCCTTTGCATTATCCCTAACTCACTTGTATACTCAGTACATTCAGACGTACTGACATTTTTTCACTATGGTCCTTTCTCTTATGTTACACCATAAGTTTAGAGGCACGAGCTCCAGATCAATAGTAGTATTCTAGTGTTCATAGTTTGTAGTGAGTCCTTCTAATTCGAGGATGATATAATTGTTTCTACATTTACTATTTAGTTGCTAGTTGGAGTTAGTTAGAGACATGTTCCTTCAACTCCTTATTCAGTTCAGTTAGAGGATTTTAGACTAGATGTAAGATTAGATATTCAGATCTATTTATTTTCAGTATTTATGACTTATTTTGGTATTGTTATACCTTTTCCTGATATTTTTGTTATCACACATTTATTCAGTTTGAGCCTTATGGCCTTTCATGTTCATGTTTCTATATTTTATGATATATTATGTAGTATACAGGTACAGATATCAGTCATGGGTATCATGTAGCACTCCGGTTCAGAACATTGGGGTGTTACAAATTTTTTTTTACCTCTAGTCCATAATCACATGTCTCCTACTATATGGTTGGTTGTTCAAAATCTAACACTATGACAACTAAAATGACAATCTCAAAGATTAAAGTAGTGATGCAAAGTAAATACACTTATATATAGGTGGTAGCTTAGGAGCAAAGTCTATCATGGGCCAATCACAACACATGGATTTATGGATGGTATCCTAGGGGTGGAAGAAACACTTAGCATGGGTCGATCCTATTATCGGGTGGTATTCCAGGGGTGAAAGAAAAGCCAAGCATGGGTCAATCCTGGTTTGTATATTAATGAAGAACGTATGCCAGGGGTATAATGCCTAGCATAGGTCATTCTCTTTTACCACTGATCAGATGCTCATATTATCACATACCATATAATTATTATAATACATAGAAGAGTAAAGTAAAGAAAAGCATTTAACATATAGTCTTGCATAAGTGTATGTAATGGTCATTCTTATCTATATATTTATATATTGATCCATAATTTTATTGATTTCTTATTTCACGTATGGTTATATCATTCCTTACATATTTAGTACATTACTTCATACTGATATTCCTCACTGGGGACCAGCCTTCCATGTTGCAGGTATAGGTTCTTAGTTGATAGATCTCCCCAATAGAAGCACGGGATACTCAAAAGCTGTTGGTGAGGTCTAAGTTGATTTGGGGCCTTGCTAAGTCTTTATCATATATATTTTGATGGTATTATAGGCATGGATTCTGTTAGAGGCTTTGTACACATTGTAAAGAAGTCAAATCTATTCTTATATTCACAAGTCATGTATATCACTTTGGCTAATTAGTTGGTATTATATATACAACTTTTTATCAATGATTTGATTAGTATAGTGATTCATTTTCTTATCTTGTTTAGCTTTATAGTATTCATACAGTTATTGTCCTCCTCATCTAGTATTGGGTAATGAAAACAAACCTCTATGTACTCATTATGGATGAGATGGACTCCTGAAGGAAAACTATCAGTACTGGCTTAGACATAGAATAAGCAGAACTAAATACATTCATCAGGAAAAAAATTATCCTAAGGGTTTCATGCCCTTGAAAAATATGAAGAAGAACTCTCTAACAAGATGGATTAATAAATATTTGATCAAACCTTTGTATTCCTATTGGGAACTCAAACTCAAATGGGTTACCAAATCTAACAAATGATTATGTTTGCAGGTAGAAGGAGAGGAAGATAGTCAGAACTAGTTCATGGATAGTGAATATTCAAAGCATATGATACGAGTACGATCATGTCTATGGAAACTTTTTCAATATTTTGAAAACCACCTATAAGAGTGCACAAGTCCATGTTTTAAAGATGCCCAAAATTGTCCAAAAGAGCACTCAATGGGCGGCCAGTTTAAAGACTAGTAATTCAAGGGTCTTTTAGTTTTTTGTCTCTAATTTTTGTAAAGGAATATAAATAGAATACTGTCAGGTTTTATTTCCTTGGTTTTGGAATATTATTGAAAGAAACTCCTCTAGAGAGACAGAGCAACCGTAACTAGGGTAATGCTATTGTGGAATCACTAATATTGCAAAACATGGTTAGAAACCTTGGTGCTTGAGGGTTCAACTCCCTCTTGTGTCATGGTAAGATTGTAGGTGTTTATCATTGCATGTTGTTTATGTTTTGGTGTTTAAGATACGCCTTAGTTCTTTAAATGTGTAGTGATTTATATCACACTAACTATCTTAATTTCTTGTACTCATTTTCCTTTGTTTGTAGTAAAACTTTATTTTATTTTTCCATGGTTGTTGTTGTCATCTTGTTAATATAGTTTGTTATTGGCTGATGTTAGTGTTAAATACCCTTGTATATTCGTGTTGTTCTTGTTGTAGTTCTTGTCAAGACAATCTCTAGCATGGTCCCCGATTTGTGTCATCTTTGTGGACTATTTTTTGTATCATTGTCAGTGTGTTCATGGGGTATTTCGTATCAGTATATGATAGGGAGGACTGGCTGCTTTCTTTCTCTGAAGACACTACAAGGTCGTGCTTCTTGTTTTTTAAATGGTAAAATGGGCTATATCCAAGGTGTGGGAAAGATTGGAAAATCATCTCATCAAGCAATAAAAGATGTGCACTATATGAATGGTGTCAAGTACATTCTTCTAAGTGTTTATCAAATCTGTGACAAAGGTAATGAGGTTAAATTCTTAGATAATGAATGAATTATGTCATGCTTGAAGTTTGGGAGAGTTATTCTCAAAGCCAAGAGGATAAAAAATATGTATTTAGCTGATTTAGAGTTTGTGGTTGATGGGGAATTAACTTGCTTAAGTGTTCAAAGTGAAGATGCTGATTTATGGCCCTGAAGGTTGGGACATATAATTTCATTCTTTCTAAAAAATTTGATTCAAAGGACCTATACCATGACATGCAAAAGTTGAAATTTCCAAACACAAGGTTTGTAATGCCGGTGTTAAGTGCAAACAAACCAAATCTTCCTTTAAGTTAAAGAAGTAGGTGAGTACTTCTAGACCCTTGTGATGCTACATATGGATCTATATGGACCTTTTAAAGTCTAAAGTAAAGGAGGAAATAAGTATGTGTTTGTGATTGTGAATGACTACTCAAGGTTCCCCTTAACAATGTTTTTGAGAACAAAGGATGAAGCCTATGCGGTCCAGGTTACTTTTGCCAAGAAAATTCAAATAAAGTTGAGTTGTAAGATTGCTGAATTCAGATCTTATCATGGAACTATATTTGATAACTCCCAAGTTGTAGGATTCTGTGCTGGAAAAAGAATGAATCATAACTTCTCTTCTCTAAGGACTCCTACGAAAAATGGTGTTGTTGAAAGAAAGAATAGAACCCTCATAGAGATTGCGAGGACCATGCTGATTGATAGTAGGCTTACAAAGAACTTTTAGGAGAAAGCTATAAATACTGCTTGCTATGTGACAAATAGGTGCTTGATTAGATCACTCTTGAATAAGACCCCATATGAGCTTGTGTTCAATAAAAAACCTAAGCTTTACTACTTTAGACCTTTCGAGTGAAAAATTTAGGTTTTAAATAATGGGAAGAATGATCTAGAAAAGTTTGACTCCAAAAGTGATGAAGCAGTACTTGTCGGATATTCCTCAAGTAGTAAAACATACAGTGTTTTCAACAAAATAGCTTTGTGTGTTAAGGAAAGTGTGCATGTTGCCTTTGATGAGTCAGGAAAGCTAATAAATCCAGGTGATGGTGAAGATCCAGAAAGTAAAGAACTCATTCTTGTTCAAAGGGATGATATTACAGAAGATAATAGTCAAGAACTAAAACATGTAGACAAGAATGATAAAAGTGATGGTGATTAGGATCTTAGTCCCAGACCCCTATCCCAGTAGAAGAACAACAACAAGATTCTAGTGAAAACTCTCAAAGACCTGGTCTAGTGGAACTCATCTCAGAAGGTCAAATTAGAGGCACAAATTTTCTTATCCACTTTAGAATCTAACTACACCATTGGAATCTAGAGTCGAAACATGATCTTAAGCTAAAAATTTCATGGAATTTTCAACATTCTTATCCTAAATTATGCCTAAAAATGTGGAAAAAACTCTGAAAGATGTTGAATGGATTAATGCAATGTAAGAGGAGCTTTAACAATTTGAAAAAAGTAAAGCCTGGCACCTGGTTCCTAGACCTATTGACTTAACAATTATTGGGACTAAATAGGTGTATATAAATAAGTAGGATAAACATGGAACTATTAATAGAAATAAAGTAAGGCTGGTTATTCAAGGCTATAACTAGGAGAAAGGAATGATTATGATGATAATCAATCTCTTCTCACTCTTTCAAAAGCTAATTCATTTGTGCATATGTTTCCCTAATTCTTTTTTAAAATTTTTTGGTATTTTTCCTTTCAAAGGAGCACTAAATCTAGAACAATCACAACGTCAAAATCTAGTGTAGAAAAAATCCACTATCAAACCTCTCTTAGAACTCCAAGCTCGCTTTATCTTTTCTATTACTGTTAGGATGACACATAACTGAATTAGACTTTTGAACCACCTTTTCGGATGAAACTCTAGTGAATGAAATCCTTAAGAAAATTTTTTATCCTCTTCTTTAAGCCTTGTTGTCTGAAAATCTACGTTCTTTTAAAGAGTAAACTAAGTTAGGTCATCCTATCCCTTTAAAGCCAGATTTCTTCTTCACTTAACTCGTTGATGAAGTTTTCCCAAAAAATACTTAATATTTCTGATAGTGTAATTATAAGTAATGATTGGGTTGCCAAAAATATTATTTTTCTATCAAATAACCCAAAAATAAGGTTGTTTGGCTGTAAGACAAAAAATGTCAATTTGAGCAGAAGAAGTTTTAGAGTGAAAACTAGGAGTCCTACTATGAAGCGGTAGACATCAGAGGGGCCTAGTCACAAAAGAAGGAAAATGACTGAAAAAGAATCTATCATTTCTTCTATGAAAAGAAAAAGAGTGGAAGAAAGTAAGCATTTGCCTAAGGAAGTTATGAATGTTCTTGAGAAATAAAAAAGTACTGACTATGAGGGTTTTTGACTCAAATGTATTAATAAAACCAGACATGATGGAATTAGTTGAGCTTGTTAAACATCAAAAATGTCTCCATCTTATGGAAGGACCTATTTCCACAGTCTTTGATATGGTAGTCAGCGAATTCTACTCCATATTAGATATCTCTCAAGACAGACTGAAGATGACTACTATTGTTCAAGAGAATAAGCTAAATCTTAATGTTGTGCTACTTAGGAAAATTCTTGATATTCCTATCAGTGGTGTGAGGCCTGTCTCAAAACAACAACCCTCAATAAAGTTCTTGGCAAATGCATCAAAGGTTAAAGGAAAATCGTTGGCTGCAGTAAATAGCAAATCACTCAAAAGTGAGTTACAATTAGTCTTAGATTTTGTTGACAAAGTACTTCTTCCTAGATCATAAAAGAGGAATATTGCTTCAGCTGCTGGTTTGTATGTGATGGAGTATCTTAGTAGTTTTGAGTTCATTAGTGTACCTACTTTAATTATGGAGCACATGCATAAAGTTATTTATAGGAAAGTAGAAAACATGGTATGACTTATGGATATTGGTTGAACATAGTGTTTGATCATTTTGGTATTGTCTATATAATGGAACTCCTAGAAGTGTGATAAAACTATTTGGCATGAAGACTCCAATAAAAACTGAATGTCTGGAAAAGAAATCAGGTAATATCTCTCAAGAGGAGATCAATAAAGAAATATAGAAATTGAAACTCAACTCAGTTGCTAAGGATGCAGAGATTAGCAAATTGCAAATGATAATTCAACATCATTCTAATAAGGATCCAAGTATCTCTAAAGAGCTTAGAACTAAGCACGCTAAACTAAATAAGAGACTTTCAATTCAAATGATGAGGTTATTAGCTTGAATACAGAGATAACACATCTAACCATGGAATTGTAACACTATTATGCTACAAAAAATAATAACATGGCTCTAATTTTGAAAACCCTCTTTCCCAAGTCCTTCACTTATTTAAATTTTCTTAATTCCTACGGCTTTTTCTCTTGAATATTTAAATTATGCACTGGAATGATACTTACTTTTTACGTATGAATGAATCTTTGTTTCTATGTTTCATCTATCCCTTTTATAATTTAAAGTTTTTATTATTTTAGTGATGCCTAGTGGCCATTAATTAACTAACTTGTGCTTATTTTACTCTAGGTTTACTGTTTAATTTTTCAATAATGCCAAAAAAGGGAATAATAAATTCATATGGTAGGGACCAAGCTAGAGGTATGTTGCATGATTTGTTAAGGACCAGGTAGTAGGTGCATATATATTAAATATTGGTGAAGTAGGATGGAATAGGAATAGGGGGAAGAATGTTGGTGAAGCCTGATAAATAATGATAGTGATATAGGGAACATTCATCACCGATATTAGTGATCACTCTGATTGAATGAGATGAATGAACATTGATGCTTAAAAAATTATGGTGTGTTTATCGTCATTAGTAAGAGAAAAATTTTTATTTCTTGTTTTGATGATGATCAAGTGACAATCAAGGTCCAGGTCCCTGGGCCTTCATGTATTTAATACAGTTGTCACTGTTCTATACAGTTTTGTCTGTTAGTGTAACAAACTATACAGGTGAGCTTGTACCTACCAAGACACCTAGTACAATTGCATTTTTACCCTAATCATTATCTAGCTATAGATAGACAAAAATGCTCTTATATTCATTAGTTTTAGATATCAGATTGTTTAAAGATAGAAATCAATGAAAACTTAAATATTGCACAAGTTCCAAACTTTTGTATGTTGAGAGAGTGTTTGTTCTTGAGTTAAGTCTTGGAATATAATTGAATTTCTCATGATATAAGAGCAATGCTTTTCTTATTTTTTTAGAGTAGTTAGGTTGAGTTACCTGTGTTGATATTGGTGGGAGTTAATCAATATTGAGGTGAGCTTTTGGAAGAGTTATCAAGGTAGGTTTGTAATAAAGTTGTTCCAAACTAGTCGAGCTTAGTGTTAAGTTCCTATTTGAGTCTATTCTAAGAGTTTGATTATATTGTTTTGTTCATTGCATGTGACAGAAAGCCATGCTTTTTCCTCCGCTGAGCAAAGAGGTTTCTATGATAAATCTTTGTGTTGTTTAATTTCCAACAAAGTTTTAATTTTCTACGACTTTAATATTTGATTTCCTTAGTCAGACTCTAAAGTATTAGTCCCTCATAATGTAGTGCAGCTCCCTATATTTCAATAATTCCTTGGTCATATTATTTCTAGTGAAGGCATTTGAGTTAATCCTTAAAAGACCAAGGCACTAAGAAAATAGCCTAGACCAATGTCTCTATCACATATTAGAGTTTTTGGGTGTAGCTGGCTACCACAAATGGTTTGTCAAAGGATTTTCATCTATTGCTTCTCCCTTGTACAAACTAACATAGAAGAAAGTCAAATTTTAATGGTTTGATTTATGTGATATGAGTTTTTAAAAGTTCAAGACTCAACTCACCTTCACTCGAGATTTTATTCTTGAATAGGGTTTAGACGATTTTTTGAATTATTGTGATACTTCTAGAGTTGGACTTGGTTGTATGTTAATTTAGAGGTGCAAAATTATATCATATGCCACTAAATAACTCAATTCCCATAAGAAGAATTATTTAACTCATGATTTTGAGTTGGAATCAATTATTTTTTCCTTAAATATTTGAAGGCATTATCCCTATGGGGTTCATGTTGATGTGGTCATGAATTACAAGAACGTCCAATATATGTTTAATTAGAAAGATCTAAATATTCATCAAAGGATATGAGTAAAATTGCTGAAGAGCTATAATACAAGAGTTTGTACCATCTGGTTAATGCCAATATGGTGGCCCACACTCTTAGCAGATTATCTACATTGCAAGTGTTGCTAATATTGTAGTTTATCTATATAGAATGTCTTGCTCATGTAGAGGATAAGAATAAAGAGTTAGTTGCAAGGTTCATTATTTTGTTAGATTAGTAGTTTGACTGGTCGATTTAATCGAAAGGAATATCTTGATTCAGAATGACTTAGAATTCTCTTTGTTAGCTAGGAAAAAAAGTATGATAGTAGCAGTCTAGAGTTAGAAAATTGAAGTTTTCTCCTAAGGGGTAGATGGTGTCCTTTGTTGACAGGACATATTATGTGTTTTGGATCAAGATGAATTGAGACAATAGATGCTAGCAGAAGCTCCCTATTCATGATATTGGTTGAGAATCTATTGGTTGAATGACATGAAAAGAGATATTGCAAAATTTGTGGATAAGTGTCTAAATTGCTAGTAGGTTAAGATTAGCACCATAGACGTGGTGGAATACTTCAAGACATCAGTATTCCTACTTAGAAGTAAAAAGTGGTGAATATGGACTTTATTACTGTAATGGCCCTCTAGGTTATTTCCTTATTTTTTGTACATTTTTTGTGTTTCAAGCCTTTTCATAGTGGCTACTACTCATTTATGACTTACCAAAACTATCGATTTTGTGATAAGATAGTTCGTTTGGTTGCTATGCTTATTTTTCTATTTTAGAACTTTTGGTGCTTAGGATTTGGTGTGTAACAAAACATCCTAGTAGACATCCTCAGATGAGAATTCCAATAATGCCATTAGCTTTAGAATTAATTTTAGTCTAGGGGGAACCTTTGTTCAGGTCCCAAGGCTTCAAGACTAGTTTTGGGCTACTGGTGGATTACATGAAAAATTAAACTATAGGTGTAGGCCCCACACTTAATCCAAACAATCACGGATGAAAGATTTGATTACTTCATTGAGCTTAGAACAACGAATTTGGTATGGTAGCATAGTCTATTTGAGTGCACGGAGTTTCAAACAAATCTCAAGCACTCAATCAAAGTCTATTTTGGACTTGGTAAAAATCTGGTGCATGGTACCTGATAAGATAGCTTAAACGCCTATTAGGTTGCTTTACCACTAAGCGTTTTAGCGCCTATGGGATGCTTTAGCGGCCTTGTCCCTTTGCCGATGATGCGCTTTTGTCCCTAGTGGCCTCTAAAGCGGCACCTACTTTAGCATTACTAGGGCCACTTTATCAATACTCGTTGCTATCGTTAGATTTTCAGCGTTTGTGTTGCTTCTTTAACACAAAGTGTCTACTTTAGCAAACACCTATAGCCTATAAATGCCCTATTTACCACCCAATTTTCTATAAATTCTTCCATATTTTTACACTATATTAATAGATTAAACAGGGGAAAAAATGGAAAATCACCCATAAGAGTTAAGGTAAGCTAACCTAACTCTACTTGGTCTTTTTAAATTAATTTTTACTTTGATTTCCATCTTAATTAATGGTAAAATTCATAGAAAATAGGTGCTCAATTGCTAAGTTAGAGAGTTTATTTAAGACCCAAATTATGCTCTGTTTGTGCTCAACTCTTAATTTGTTTTCCTAGTCCTTCGAGGGACCTCGTGATAGGTTCAATTGTGGATTCTAGTTATGGTCCCCACTACTCCTTCCTAACTCATGATTCAACCTGACCCTTATTATGGAAATATGGATCTCATTTTACTCCTTATGACATATAGATTACTATTTTGAAAGCGTGATAGATTTTTGGGATATTCGAGTGGAGTCCAATAATTCTTGGACGATTCAAGGATTGTGGTTCAGAATCGAGTTAGGATTTTTTCCATTATTCTCCTTGAGATGGTGTTTACTATATGTTGCATGCTAGATAGAAATTTGAGAATGTGATTATGGGTATAGCACCGTGACTTTGCCTAATTTTTGAATTTGGGATCTAGAAGGGAAAATAACCCTTAAGGTGTAATATTTATGATACTTTTATGATCCTATTACCCTTCTTCATTGATTGAGCTAATTCATAGTATAAATATGATATTATGCTATATATGGGATGAGATTTAGGTATTAGAAGCCTGATTCGTATGATTAGTCTTATTTGGATGGCTCAAGCTATTTTGATGACGTAACCCAGGTGAAATTAACTTAGTTACTCCTATTTTAGGTGAAATTGGCTTAGTTGCTTGTGTTTGGGAAGAATTTCTATCTTAGGGTTAATCTTGGCTTATTTAACTTTTAGAAGTAAATTTAGATACTTTAGGCTAGTCTAGGGTAGAAGTTTGTCTATTAATGGATTTTGGGATTAGAAGTGGGTCCCTCTATCCCATCTTATGCCAAGACTTTATTTGCTTTTGTAGACTTATGTACGCATTTTAGCGTGATTAAACTCATTTGATGCTAATGTAAGCTTTGTATGATGTTTAATTTATTACTCGGTAGGTTGTAATGGTTTTCCTCGAGTTATGATATTGTGGTTATGTCGAATGTATTATTCGTCCTATGGTCAGGATTATATTACGTCTATGAAAGATATGTATTAGTGGTACCAATGCCATATTTATTTTATTGGATAGAGTCAAAAAAGAGGTCACCATAGGTCCCACCTTTATGAGTTATTTATCTGGATAAAAAGTATATACTATATTACTTTATGGCAGATCGATTAGTTATGATATTATGAATTATTTCTTGGCTTTCATTCTTGCATTTGCATTGCCTAACACTAATATACCATATATCTATCAGCCTTATGGGGGGTTGCATAGGTAAGGTAAGAGTGTTGTTTGCAGTATATTGTTTGGAGCTTGTATCTATCAGTCTTATGGTGGGTTTCATAGGTATAGGCTGAGATTGTAGTTTACTGAGTATTGGTTAAACCTTTTGTGCCTATTATGGCAGTGGTTTATGAAAGGCCCTGTTAAATATTATTTATTCGAACTAGACGATTACCTTATAGTGTTATTGTTACTATGGTTAGTTCATGACATGATGATTATTAGATTGGTATTGATATTCGATGTATGTTTCTAATTCTTGTTCTTAAATATACATAATTACGCATGATTGTTCCATGGTTGGGCTTTATAGTTTAGACTCTAATTATTTTAGTAATGGTTTCTGCTATGATTAGGAGTCTTGGGGATTCTAATGTGGTCACTTAGATTGTAAATTTGAGTATGCCTTGTTATGGTATATATGTAAGCATATCTATCTATGTATAGTTATGTATTACTGTATATCCCTTCCTTCCTTCATGTATGCATGTTGTATATCATTCCTTGGCCTTCTATATTACTATTTATATCCTTATTCTGCTCTTTTTTTGTATATTGGCCAATGATATACGGTAGAGTTCTTATGACCTGGATTATGGTTGGAATAGGCTAGTTTCTCTTATTGCCTTCTTAGTTCTACTATGCTAGTTTTCATGGATATTTGGGCATAGTTTACATTCTTTTCAGCATGTTATATGTATTTTCACTATCTTTCGATCTCAATTAGTAGTTGCCTTATGAGTACCATAGGTTTGGTACTAATACTATACTTTTGCAGCCTACAGGTCATAGTACTCAGAGTATGGAGACGTATTTTCTCCATTATTGTATTTGTCGTGAGGATCAACTATAGTATGGAGATATAGGGTGAGCACCTAGTATTCAAAGTATTGCTATTGTCCCTCTAATGTATTATACTAATCAATATGTTGTATTCAAAGATGAGTTATATCAATATATTCATTTAGTATTTTATTTTTTTGGTCTTATTATATTAGCAACTCTTGTACTGATCCTACCAGTTTTTAGGACTACTTTACATATTTCAGTCTTTTGCTATATTTATTCCATATTCTTCCTTCTTCTCCCTTTGTAGTCTGTTACTAGAAGTTTCGGACTATGGGTTGGCTTACCTACTGGTGGTTTATAGTAGGTGCCAGCATGACGTAAGGAATTAGTTATGACAAGTACAAGTTTACCTCATACTCATTAACAACATGATTCTAGTTGAGTTGTAATTGACCAAATAACTATGCCAACCCATTTGTTGCCAGTCAACACTTTAGATTCAGGTGAGGACTAGGCTAGACTCTAGCTTTGGGAGCTTTTTAAATTGCATGGAGTCTCTTTGAATATTATTTCTGATAGTGGTACTTTATTTAGCACTCAATTTCGGAAGACATTTCAAAACGGTCTTGGTACCCATGTTCATCTAAGTATAACTTTTCACCTATAGATATATGGTCTGACAAGTAGACCATTTAGTCATTACATAACATGTTGAGAGTGTTTGTGATTGATTTCAAAGGTAGTTAGGATAATCATTTACCTTTGATTGAGTTTGCGTACAATAACAACTATCACTCTAGTATTTAGATGGCCATATTTGAAGCACTATATAGTTAAAGGTGTAGATCTCCTATTGGTTGGTTTAAAATTGGTGAAGCTATGTTGATAGGGATAAATTTAATTAATGAGGCTATGGAGAAAGTTCAACTTATTAGAAAAAGGCTAAAAACAACTTAGAGTCATCAAAAGTCCTATGTAAATTTGAGAAAACTGGATTTTGAGTTTACTCTTAGGGATTTTGTCTACTTAGATTTTCACCCATGAAAGAGGAGAAGACATTTGGTAAGAAAGGAAAGCACAGTACTTCTTATGTTGGTCCTTATTAGATTTGGGTCGTTTTGGCAATGTAGCCTATGAGTTAGATTTGCCTAAAGACTTTGCATCAGTACATCCATTTTTGCATATTTCATTATTAAAGAAATGCATTGGTGATTTCGCATTTGCTATGCCCATAGAGAGTATAGGCGCGAATGATAGTCTCTCTTTCAAATAGTCCAGATCAAATCCTTAATTGCCAAGTTTGTATGTTGATAATAAGAAGGTCTCTTTAGTAAAGGTTCTTTGGAAAAATAACTTAGTTGAGGGAGCTACTAAGGAAGCAGAGGCATATCTGATGACTAATTTTCCCCATCTGTTCTCTTTGAACTCTGCTCTAGCTTGTGGTAATAGTTTCCCACTGATTAATTAATTCTTTGTCTCATGTCACCCTACTATTCTCATGTAATAACGTGTATTCATGAGTTTGGTTTGTTCAATGTTTCAGTTATAAACTCATTATCATATTAGTATTCAGATCTTAGAGATTCAATGTTGGGATTGCAACTCTTTTCCCACCTTTTAAGCTTAGTAAGTTTTCATTCGAGGACGAATGACCCCAAGGGCGAGATATTATAACACCCCAAAAATTCAAGATGGGATTAGAATAATGATTCAAGTATATGTAGGATAAAACATCATGTTTTGATAGTATGAGTAGTGATTTAGACATGTATTAATTCCTAAAATAACTCCTAGCTCATGGCTAAGTGAAAACCTTCCTTACTAATTGATTTCTTGAGAAGAATCTTGCTATAGAGGACTTAAAATGAGAATAAGCCCTTTATTGCGAAGTATTTTTGATTTCACGACCAACCAAATTATAGATATTGGAATTATATTTCCAACACATCTAGTTTTTCTCTAATCTAATATTAGAGTAAAAGGTTTTGGCCATTTAAGTGAAGCACTATCTAACGGTGAGATGTCATGAGCCAAACCACTATCGTGGTTACATTGTACGATCGCACAATGATCTCATCTTGTCTAAACAGGCCCAAAAACCAGAAACTAGACTTGTACACCTTTAAACCACAAGAGTGAACAATGACCACGCTTTGAAACAATAATCTTAGGTCACAATCGTGAGTCCTAAAGATAATCGAATTTGAACATCCAACCTGTTAACAAATGCTCAATTGTGAGTTAGTCCCAGAAACATATCATTTATCATATGATTATTTTCAAAGAACCTCCAGTTCATCTTTCAAACCCAAATCACCACCCACAATCATTAGTGGATCACATGATCTTGTGATGGTCCGTATGTCTCACTCTGCAGCTTTTTTGGTTACTAATTTAAAAAGGCACATCAATCTTTTCCCACTTTCTTAACAAAGAAATTATGTCATTTAAGTTATTTCAAGGTTGATTATTAAGGTTAATAGTACCCTAATCCCTCATTACTCAAAAAAATTCGACACGTAGTTTTAACACAGAGAAAAAAAGTGATTTCTTTCTTCAAGGACGAGCTCGGGTTCATCTTCTTTTGGCTTCAAGATTGAAATATTTCTTCAAGGTTCTCATCTACAGATTATGGTATTTCATCAAAGGGTATTCTTTCACCAACTAAGTCTAAAACTATCTTTAATTCCTAAGTTCAATACCTTCTTCTATGCTTAGGGTTAATAAAAGTTGTAAATTCATTGATATCTTAGTTCCTTGGTACTATTGAGTTGTAACCCATGTTTTACCATGAATTTTAGTACCATTATTCATGATCGTAAACCCTAATTATATTGTGATATACATGATTTTAGAAATGAGTTATTCAATTCATTAAATTCACATAGTTTAAAAATATAATAACTTAATTTTTGGTGATTTTGTGAATTACTGATTTTTATGTCATTTGACCATTTTACCCTTTCCCGTGGTTACTTTGGGGTATTTTTGGAGTTTTGGGATGACTGACACGATTCCTAATACATTTCAGTGTGATTTCTTTGAGTTTGTGATTTTTAAAGGTAAAAAGGCTTTATAGTTGACTTCAGTTAACATTTATTATTCTGTGGATTAAATTGAAAATTACATAGAGTCGGTAAATCCAAAACATTATTTTAAGGTTGGTAACATGGTTGGTGTGATTTTACAACTTTTGTATCTCATTTTGACCCTTGATTGGAAAGTTTGGAAATTGGGTCTCAAGGGTCAATATTGTGAAAATGATATTATAAAAATCTAATATCTCCATTCAGTATGGAATGTCATAGTTCATTTTTATTTTTGGGAAATTTGAAGAAATACCAAGGAGTTCATGAAGTTTCAAATCTCCAGCTGATGCAATAAAAGATGGTGTGATCGCTAAAATGACCCCTATGGCACTTTTGAACCTGCCTTCTAAGCATTGCCGCTTTAGTAGCCTAACACCTAAGTGTACGATCCCGTAAGATCTTAGATCATTTCAACTCACTTTGGCATGCTAAAGGGGTCCAAGACTTAGAAAATAACAATAAGTGTTAACAGTTAGTCAATTTAAAATCCTCTTAAATATTGATGATTTTAATTCTAACCTTCTCGGCCTTAGAACACTGATTTTTGAGTTAATTCATAATCGGGGTTGTCGATATCACATCTAGGGTGAGTTTCAGTTTTTTCAGTTGACGTTTCAGTCATGTTTGGCTGGTCAAAATAGAAGACCAATGTGATAAAGTCACATCGCACTAGGAATGCATCAAAAGAGTCCAACGCAATGTGTCACATTTTGTTTCATAAAACCGATGGGCCACATCTATTATCACATCGGGTGCCCAATTTATTTTAATGATTTATGGGTCCAGGAGGTTATATTAGTATTTTCCCTTGATTTATCACAGCATAACACAGGAATAAGATTTAAAAAGAGCATTATTTGCCTCTTATTTCATCTTCTAACTCAATTGAAAACATTCCCTATCAAGAACAAACCATAGTCCCTTCAACTGTCAAGATCAATTCTCAAGAAATCTACGAAGACCTTCCAAGAATTCTTCAATTAATGTATGTGTGATGTTCATCGATAGTTTCCTTTCACCATGGAGGTCAAGAAACTATTTTTACATTTTGAATCATGTATTTACATGCTTACAATAAAATTATCTCCATAAATCTTTATGGTTTTAGATAATACATGATGTTTACAGGGAGTTGTTGTGGGAATTAAACTTTGCATGTAGGATTGATGATGTTTTCATGTTAAATCACTAGTTTAGGGTTTAGTATTATAGCCATGTGAATGATCATATGTTCTAAACTATCCTCATACTTTAAATCATGACCTTCAAGTGTTTGGTGAAATACCTAAGTAATAATTTTGGGCTAATGCTCACCTGTAGTTGTTTTAACTGATCTCATATGTTCTTATTGATATTGCTATCGAGTCCTTGGGGTTATGAATACCTAAAAAACATTGCTATTTACATAGCTTGTTATAGTTTTTCTTAAGAATGGTTTGTAGATAAACCATACAGAGAAACAGTTCAGTCAGTTATCATAACCAGTTAAGCTAAGATCAACCTAAAAATCAGTGTCTTTCAGTTGGGAGTAGGATTTAGCATTGAGCAAATAAAGAATGGCAGCTTCCCCATAGGTTAGGCAGAATTGTTAGTAGCAATCCATATATTCGAAGGACTATAGAGCCATCATGGGATATGAGGAGTCACCTGCCAGTTTTGGCTTGACCACCTCCCAGGGGTCACCTGTCAGATTAGACATCACTCTGCCCAGGTGTTACCCGTTTGTTTAGGGTTGAAATTATAGTTTTTTAGCAAATTAGTAGATCCACAAAACCATTATTAGTACCCATGGAACGGTACAAATACCCCTTCTAACTAGGGTTATAGGTTGGACCCTCAATCAGTTCAAAGCATGGTATGTCAGTGAGATGATACATTCTATAGTATCAGTCTAGTAATCAGTACAAAAGTTGGTTCATGTTACTTGACCATGGCATACATATTATACATTATTCAGTTACAAATTTAGTATTTTAGTTTCACCGATTATTTTAGAAAGATTACATGCTTTGTTTTGCCCTTTTAGTAGTTTAGATTTCATGGATGTTTACTTGGTTAACTCATGTTTTTCAGCAAGTTATTACTTTGTGTTCAGTTAACCCATGCATTTCAGCTTATCCTCATCTCGTATACCAGTATATTCATAGTACTAATTGCATACTCATTTTTTGCAGTATAATGTCTTATATCATAGGTTTAGATACTCATTTTCCTTATCAAGCTTAGAAAAGATTAGTTAGCTAGCATCAACAGTAGTGGTAACTCCTCAAACTTCGAGGCCAAGTTTATCTTATATTTAATATGTTAGTATTTAAGTTATTTAGTCCGTTAGAGTTAGTTGGGGCCTTGTCCTATCAACTCCTAGTTAGTTAGTTTTAGATGCTTTTATATATTTAAATAGATAGACAGTAGTTCGGTTGTTTTTGCTAGTGTTTTTTGTATATTTTTAGACATTCAGAACTATGATTTAGTATTGTTATCATTATTTGGTTTTCTAAAACCTTATGACATCTTTAGATTGCTTTTGCTCATGTCTTTTATTTTTAAGATATTATTCAGTTCTTACAACATGTACCGTCTTATGGGATATCTTGTGGTCTTTGAGGACCGTAAGCACTATGTAGCGACCAAAGTGTATTTCTGAGTCAATAAAAACTTTGTATCAAAGCCAAGTTTTAAAGTTTCCTAGGGAGTCTGAAAGCCTCACTGAGTAGATTCTTGTGCATGGGTAAGAATTGCACCATACCAATGGACAAGAGGTTACAAGACATTTTAGGAAATGTTTCCCTTCTTTATGTATTCATGTCACCCGAGTGAGCATGAGTTCAACTTAAACTCTCTTTCTAAATCAATCTTCCTTCCGTTTATAGAACATGCCTCTCTGAAAGAACAATAGAAGAAGAAATAGGAACCAGACCGAACATCCATCCATTTAGGAAGATCCCCTGAATACGTATGTTTCTCATGCTGAGTTTAGAGCTGTATTCACCACTCTAGACCACTCAGTAGCAACTCAAAACAATTGCCCAACTGCTATCCTGGCCAACCCCATGGCTAATACTATTGCAGCTAGGATTTGGGGCTATTTCTAAATTAATCCCCCTTAGTTTTTGTGATCCAAGTCTGATGAGGATCCGTAGGAGTTCCTTGACATGGTTCAAAAAGTAACATATACTATGGGTGTGACTTCTTGTGAGAGTGAAGAGTTTGTTAATTTCTAGTTGTAAGATAGTGCGCATATGTGGTTTAAGTAGTGAAAGGATGATAGGGGCACAGATGTAGGGCCTATAGAGTAGGAGGAGTTTGCTACAAAATTTTTAGATAGATTTTTTCATTTGGAGTTTAGAAAAGCTAAGGTGTTAAGTTTATAAATTTTGAGTAGGGTAGTATGAGCATTAAGGAGTATTCACGTAAGTTTACCAAGTTGAAGAGGTATACTCTTCATGTGGTGTATGATAACCGGTCTAGAATGAGTAAGTTTGCGTCAGACATATCTGATAGCATGGTAAATGAGTTTAGGAATGCTATGTTGATTAAGGAGATGGACATATCTAGGATTATGGCCCATGCTCAATAAATTAAGCAGTAGAAACTTAAGAAGAAGATGAGGGAAAGTAAAAGATCCAAAATGGGTAGCTTTAGTTTTGCTCAACCAAAGTCAGAAGGTGGTAACCGTTCTCAGTTTTAAAAAAAGTTTATAGCCGTAGTTAGTTCCTCAAATAGTGATCAAGTACCAAAGTTCTAGAATGACAATTAGGATAGGGCACCAGGATCTAAGCATCAAAGTAGTGTGATAGTGGTCATATAAACCCTTTTTTAAAGAAATATGGTAGAAATCATTAGGGTGTGTGCAGAGATGGTAGTGGTGTATGTTTTCTATATGGCAAGCTATGCCACAGGTTTAGAGGATATTGATTAGTTGCTAAGAAGGGGAGAGAGTCACGCCATTAGGGTTAGTCTAGTAAGCCATCAGTTCCAGCAAGTCGTCAATCTCAAAAAGACGCTGCTTATAGAACCAGTAGTGGTTAGCAATAAAATAGATTGTATGCACTTCAGTCCCAACATGATCAGGAAATCTCTCCTAATGTGGTTACAGGTACGTTTCAAGATTTTTACCTTTATGTCTATGCTTTATCAGACCATGAAGCTTCACTTTATTTTGTAACTCCTTATATAGCTATGAATTTTGGTGTCAAACCTGACACTTTAGAAGAGCCCTTCTCTTCTAAAGTGTCAACCCTAGTAGGCGTCTCTATTGTTGACAGGCAGGTATATAGGAACTTTTTGATCATAATATCCCAGAAAGTTACCTAAGTAGATATTGTAGAATAAGAGATGACTAATTTTTATGTCATTCTATTCATGGATTGGCTCCACTCATGTTATGCTTCAGTTGATTTTAGAATCAAAGTTGTTAATTTTTAGTTTCTGAATGAACCAGTCCTTGATTGGATGGGAAGTAGTTCAGTAATTAGGGGTCAACTTATTTCTTACCTTTGAGTGAGAGAAATGATATCCAAGAGGTGTGTCTAATATTTTGTTTGAATTAAAGACAATAGTCTAGAAATTTGGAATATCAAGTCAGTTTCAGTAGAGCGGGAATTTCTAGATGTGTTTCCCAAAGATCTTCCAGAAGTTCCTCCCGAAAGGAAAATTAACTTTGGAATAGACCTTTATACAGATACCCAGCCTATCTTTATTCAGCCCTATAAAATAGCTCCTGCAGATCTTAGGGAGTTAAAAAATAGTGGAAAGATCTTTTAGATAAGGGATTCATCAGGCCCAGTGTTTTCCCATAGGGCTCTCCAGTTATTTTCGTACCTAAGAAAGATGGTTCTCTTAGAATGTGCATTGATTACCATCAGTTGAATAAATTCACAATCAAAAATAAGTAACCACTCCCCAGGATTGATGACTTGTTCGATAAACTTAAAGGTGCCAGTTATTTCATGAAGATAGATATCAAATTTGGCTATCATCAGCTCAGAGTTAGAGAATGTGACATTACAAAAATAACTTTCAAAACTTAGTATAGTCACTTCAAATTTCTTGTCATGTCTTTTGGTCAAACAAATTCCCTAGAAGCTTTCATGGACTTGATGAACTGAGTGTTCAAGCAGTACTTGTTTATTTTCATCATAGTCTTTATAGATTACATCCTTCTCTATTCCCATAATGAAACTGATCATGTAGACCATCTTAAAACACCATTACAAACTCTTAGAACCTATTAGTTGTTTGCCAAATTTATTAAGTGCGAGTTCTGGCTAAGATCAGTAGCTTTTCTTAGCTATATTATTTTTGGTGATGGCATTAGAGTTGACCCCCTAAAGACCAAAGTAGTGAGAAACTGGCCCAGACCCATTTCTCCTTTAGATATCATGTGTTTCTTAGGTTTGGCTGGCTATTACAAATGGTTTGTCGAAGGATTTTTTTCTATTCCATCCTCCATATCTAGATTAACTCAGAAGAAAGTCAAGTTTCACTAGTCATATTCCTCTAAGAAGAGTTCTAAGGAGCTGAAGATTCAACTCGCCTCAGCCCTAGATTTTACCATGCCAGATGGTTCAGATGGGTTTTTTGTTTACAGTAATGCTTCAAGAGTTGGTTTGGGTTGTGTTTTTATGTAGAGAGGTAAGGTCATTGCCTATGCCTCTAGACAACTTAAGCCCCATAAAAAGAATTATCCTACCCATGTCGTGAGTTAGATGCTGTTGTGTTTGCCTTGAAAATTTTAAGGCATAATCTGTATGCGGTGCATGTTGATGTTATCATAGATCACAAAAGTTTACAATATGTGTTTTCACAGAAAAAGTTAAATCTTCATCAGAGAAGGTGGATAGAATTATTAAAAGATTATGATATCATTTTTTTGTTTCATTCGAGCAAGGCCAATGTAGTGGCAGATTCCCTTAGTAGATTTTCTATGGGTAGTGTTGCTCATGTTGATAATGATAAGAAGAAATTGGTTCATGTGGTTCATTAGTTAGCTTGATTAGGCGTTAATTTTGTTGACTCAACTAAGGTTAGTGTATGGATTCAAAATAGTTTGAAATCTTCTTTGTTTGCCAAGGTGAAATAAAAGCAAGATAGGGACCCCAATCTAGCTAAGTTGAAGGAGTCAGTTAGAGATCAGAAAGTAGACATTTTCTCCCAGGGGAGATAGTATGTTGCATTACCAGGGTAGATTGTATATGTCGTGTGTAAATGGTTTGAGATAATGAATTATTGTAGAAGTGCATGGTGTGCACTACTCTCTATACATAGGAGTTACTAAGATATACCATGATTTATGGGAAATGTATTGGTTGAGCGATATGAAAAGGGATATTACAGAGTTTGTAACCAAGTGTGCTAATTGTCAGGGCGTTAAGATTGAGCACCAAAGTCCTAGTGATGCTATACAGGAGTTCAACATACCCATGTAGAAGTGGGAAGAGGTAAGTATGGATTTTGTGATAGGGTTGCCTCAATCACGATGCCAACATAATTTTATTTGGGTTATTCTGGACAGAATAATAAATTTAGCATATTTATTGCAAGTCAGTACCTTTTATTTTGTCTAGGATTATGCCAAACTCTATATAATAGAGTTGGTTAGATTGCGCGGAGTGCCATTGTTTATCATTTCAGATAGAGGTACTCAGTTTATCTCTCATTTTTGGAAGTCTTTTGAGAAGGGTCTTGGTGCCTAAGTTCATGTCAGTAAAGACTTCCACCCTCAGATAGATAGTCTGGTAGAGTGGACCATTAATACCTTATAGAGCATGTTGAGAGCTTGTGTTATTGAGTTTAAGGGAAGTTAGGACAATCACTTGCCATTGATTGAGTTTTCTTACAATAAAAATTATCATTCCAATATTCAGATGGCTCTATTTGAGGATCTTTATGGGAGGAGATGCAGATCTCCTATTGGCTAGTTTGAGGTAGGTGATATTTCATTGATAGGGCCAAACTTAATGTTTGATGCATTAGAGAAAGTTTAGTTGATCAAAAAAGGCTTAAGACAGCCCAATCCATCAAAAATACTATATATTTGTGCATAGGAAAGATCTAGAGTTTTCAGTTGGAGATTAAGTCTATTTGAATATCTCTTCCATAAAGGGAGTGAAGAGGTTTGGTAAAAAAAGGAAGCTTAGTCCTTGATATGTTTGCCCTTCATGGATATTTATTTGTTATGTCAAGGTAGCTTATGAGTGTGAGCTACCTGTAGATTTTGCATCAGTGAATCCAGTGTTCCACGTGTCCTTTTTAAAAAAGTGTATTGGTAATCCAACTATCATTATCCCTTTAGAAAACGTAGATGTTCAAAACAACCTTTCTTACAAAGCTCCCAGTTGAAATCCTTGATTGTCAGATTCGTAGACTGAGAAACAAGGAAGTTTCATTGGTCTACATTGTTTGGCGGAATCAGTCGGTACAGGGAGCTACTTGGGAAGCATAAAAAGATATCCAAACCAAGTACCCTAACATTTTCTCTACAAACTAAAATTCAATTCAAGGTAACAATTTTCCCTTAGATTATCTCTTTTCCCATATGATCATATTCATGGGATTGCATCCTATACAAATTTGCTCAGTTAGTCACCATGTTCATACTCAATTATGTAATCATCTTTCAGTTGTGCATATTTAGCAAGTATTCTTAGTACCTTAGTAATACTCACCTTAATTAGTCTTATTCAAGGACGAATGTTCCCAAGGGAGAGATATTGTAAGACCTCGTAAGATCTTAGCTTGTTTCAGTTTACTCAAGTATTCTAATATGGTCCGAGACTTAGGAAATTTCACTTATTATTAAGACTCAGTCATTTCCAAAGCCCCTTAAACTTTGACGATTTTAATTCCGACCTTCCCAGTCTTAGAATGTTTATTTTTAAGTTAATTCATGATTGGGGTGGTTGATAGCATGTCTTGGGTGAGTTTTAGATTTTTTTGTTTACCTTTGAGTCATGTTTGGATGGTCAAAATAGAACACCAATGCAATATAATTGTGTAGCGCAAGGAATCGTGTCGGAAGTGTCCAATGCTACGTATCACATATTACATCATAAGATCGGCATGCTAAATCGATTATCACATCAGGTGCCTATTTCATTTTAATAATTTATGGGTCCAGGAGGATATTTCAGTCTTTTTCCCTTACTTTATGTCTACTATAACACAGTATTAGGGTCTCAAAAGAGCACTATTTGCCACTTATTTCATATTTTGCTCAATTGAAAACATTCCCTGTCAAGAACAAACCCTAGCCCCTTTAACTTTAAAGATCAATTCTAAAGAAATCCACCAAGACCTTCAAGGAATTATTGAATTAAGGTTTGTGTGATGTTTATCCGTGCTTTCCTTACACCATGGAGTTAAAGAACTGATTTTTATATTTTGAATAATGGATTTACATGTTTACAGTAAAACTATCTCCGTTAATCTTTCTGGTTTTCGATTATACATGATGTTTACATAGAGTTATTGTGGGAATTAAACTTTGCAAGTTGGATTGATGATTTTTTCATGTTAAATCACTAGTTTATTGTTTATTATTACAGCTATGTGAATTTTCATAAGTTGTAAACTATCCTCATGCTTTAAATCCTTACCCTCAAGTTTTTGATGAAATGCCTAAGTAATGATTTTGGGGTAATGCTTACCTATTGCGGTTTTAAATGATCTTATATGTTCGTATTGATATTTCTATCGATTCCTGGGAGTTATGAATTCTTAAAAAACTTAGTTTTCTACATATTCAGTTACAGTATTTTTAGATTGGGTTATAGATAAACCATAAACAGTAACAGTTCTATTAGTTATCATAACGAGTGCTAAGATCATCGTAGAAATTAGTGTCTTTCGGTTGGGAGTAGGATTTAGCATAGAGCTAATACATAATGGCAGCTACCCTATTAGTTAGGCAGAGTCGTTACTAGCAGTCCCTATAATTCTAGAACTACATAGCTAGCAAGGATTATGAGGAGTCACCCATCAGTTTAGCATTGACTACTTCCTAAGGGTCACCCGTTATATTAGGCTTGACTCCGCCGAGGTGTCACCCATTAGTTTATGCTTGACATTATGGTTCTTTACCAACATAGTAGATCCACAGAACCGTTGTTAGTACCCGTGGTATGCTACTGACACCCCTTCTAACTAGGGTTACAGGTTGGACCCCTAATTAGTTTAGAGCATTGCATGTTGGTTTCATGATACTTGCCACAGTCTCAATCCAGTAATAAGTACAGAATTGAATTCATGTTTCTTGACCATGGATTATAGATTATCAGTTATTCAGTTTCCAGATTCTGTATTTCATTTTCATAAATTATTTCAAAAAGAGTAAATATTTGGCCTTGTACTTTCAGTAGTTTAGGTTTTATGCATATTTACTCGGTTATCTCATGTTATTCTACTTTTTATTACTTTGTGTTCAGTTAACCCATGCATTTTAGCATAATCTCATCTCACATACAAGTGCATTAAAAGTATTGATAGCGTACTCGTTTCTTGCTATATGATGTTTTATATCATAGGTTCCGACACTCAATTTCCCATTCAATCATAACAAGATAGTTAAATAGAATCAATAGTAGTGGTGAGTCCTCATACTTTGAGGACAAGTTTATCTTGCATTCAGTATGTCAGAAGTTCAGTTATTAAGTCAGTTAGAGTTAGTTGGGGGCTTGTTCCATCAACTCTATAGTCTGACAGTTTTAAAGGCTTTTAGATATTCAAACAGATAGACTATTATTCAGTTGTTTTTGGTAGTATTTTTAGTACCTTTTCAAATATTCAGAACTATGATTCTATATTGTTATCAGTATTAAGTTTTCTAAAACCTTATGACGTCTTTAGATTACTTTCACACATGTCTTTTATTTTCAATATATTGTTTGGTGCTCACAGTAGGTACCAGATTATGGGCTATCTTGGGGTCTTTTGAGATCGTAACCACTTTGTGGCGATCAGGGTGTATTTCCTGGTCATCACACTAAGCGAGGGTACAACTTTAATAGTACTTGGGCTTTTTAGTGCTAACTGCTAAAACAACCCAGGGCCTACTTTATCGATGACTTTTAAAGGGACCCAAGATCCGCTTTAGCGACACCTATATATATATATTATTTTCTTGATTTTTTCATCATTTTTAGGGATGGGAGATTTGGGTTTTAGAATTTTTGGGTGATTTCTTTCATTTTCAAGCTTAGGTAAGCCCTATTTTAGTTATGTTTATTCTATTTTTGTCATCTAAAGCTTGTTAGATCTTGATTTCATAAGTAGAATTTGGGGATTTGGCCTAAAGAGGATAAATTAGTATTTATTCAATTTAAGCTCCAATTTACACCTATTTTAATTGAGTTTTCTTTAATGGATTCCTTTAATTCTGGGTAATATATTTCTAAACCAAAATTCTGGTTTTACCCTTTATTTTGAATACCCATTTTGGGGTCCATTTTGAGCTCGACTAGGAAATGGGAAATATGGGGATCATTGGCTTCTTTTTGATGCATAGATTCTATATTGATAAATTTTAGTTGATTTTATGTCCGTTCATAAAATGAAGGCTACATGTTGAAGGATTTTTGACCTAATTTTCTTCCTTTGAGGTAGGATATGGCTTAACTTTCTTCAAACTGGGTTGGGTATTCAATAGTGATATAAAAGCATGATATGGGTATTGGATTTTATCACGGAAATGTGATATTAATATTATGTACCTGTGTGGAAACCTATATTGTTATTTGATGATTCAAGACATTATTTGCTATGTGTGATAGTATGGGTCTTATATAATATTATTGGCCTTGAGTATACATATTTAGTTGTATTCTTCCTAGTGGAAATTCCTAAATAGTGATTTACATTGTATCAATGACATCTTGCTTTCACAATTCATTTTTTGGCTTATAGATTTTATTGGATTATGGATGGTTAGCCAACTGAGTAGATTGTGGCTCACAACTTCTATATTGGTTGGATTTGAAATTCTCATTCAGTTTTGGTTGTGAACATTACATCCCCATTTCATATGCATTCATGAGGAATTGACACCACCGTGGAAATACTAGTTTTTCTGATATAAATGTGACACTTTTAAAAACCCTCTGCCGAAGTATGTGCCAAAGAGGAATTATGGATATTGGATTGGTATTGGTTATTATTTCGTAGATGGGTTGCTAACACCCATGGATCCTATCTTGAGAGCACAACTCAGTAGGTGTATATCATGATTGTGCAACAACTTTAAATATAACACATCACATCAACATCATCATCAACATTAAATTTATTTTATTTTATACATTCCGTATATTCTTTGTTATATTTGCGTGCTTGACTTGATGTCAATCTTTTTTTGTTTCTTGATTGTACTTGTATTTGGTTTATGTGTATATTTTAGAATAGTTAGTGATGACGATATGGTATATCATTTGGGAT
Source organism: Capsicum annuum (assembly GCF_002878395.1). Taxonomy (NCBI): domain Eukaryota; kingdom Viridiplantae; phylum Streptophyta; class Magnoliopsida; order Solanales; family Solanaceae; genus Capsicum; species Capsicum annuum. Next base: position 153,321,867 of record NC_061114.1, on the reverse strand, counting down.
ATTTTCTTATTGGAGGTGAAAAACTTATAGTGTACATTTTATAAACTTTATTTTCTACTTTGTGCAGTTGGCCTATAATACCTACTATATATAAGTGGATCGTACTAATCCTTACTATGATCTTTCACTATAGATCTAGGTATGAGTGCAACACGTGATAGCTGATTTTGGCTAGATGTTGGAGTGTTTTTTAGCTAAAGGTCGGTCTATGCTTCTAGAGTTGATCTACTACCTCCTATTGTTTAGTTTATGTCTTATTTTCATATTTAGTGACAGATTATGTTCCTTCTTGAACTATCAGTTGTGTATTTTGACTTTGAGATGCACTTAGTTTGTTTTTACGCTATCACATATGATTTTGGGGCGATTTATGGCATCATTGACATGTATTTTCTGCTAGTATTGTAAATGTGTCGTTCGAGTTCATTCTTGAAGTCTGACATTGGGTTTTGGAGTTCTTTTCTTATTCTATATCATTTTGGGTGATAGGCTTACTTGTCATGGCTTGCCGCGACAAGTGTCATCATGGCCCTTACTTAATCGGTCGTGAAAAATTAGTATCAAAGCCAGGTTCAGTGGTCTTCTCAGTGTAAGAATAGGATACCTATTAGAGTCTCATGGATCGGTACATAAACATCTGTATCTATATTTGAGAGGCTATAAGATATCTTTAGGAAACTTCCTTGTTTCATCCCTTATCATGCCAATCTTTCATACCTTGTATTCTAAATTAAGTTTCTCTCTTTTCTGCGAAGATGGTGAGGAATAGATCCCATAAAGCTAGAGATGTGGAGCCATATTTCGAGGAGAAAACCTATTCTAGGGGAGAGTTGTGTGTCATGGATGAGCCCAGGGTAGAGGATAGGCATAAGGATTTGCCCTATCCAGTTCTAGTAATAGGGGATCTCCACTAAGCCTCAAGTTTTTTCTTTTAAATATATAAGGCCTGCTTAGGCCCCACAAAATTCTTCTACCCCTGTATTGGGGGGGGGGTTTTATTTTTCATGACCCAAACCAGGGCTTATCCCTGATGGGTATCTCAAGCCCACCATAGAACGTGTTATAGAGTATGAGGCATGTTTCAATGCCTTATCTAGATATTTTTATGCCAGTATTGCCATCAAGTATGAGAAGAAAAACAAGTTTATGAAGGGATAGGATGTTTTTATTCAGCTTGCTACTGCCAGAGGTAGTGTAAGGGGTATTATTTTAGAGTATAATGTATCATGCAAAGATGACTGAGTCAATTCTTTGAGAATCTAAAGGAGGCGCCTTGAGGGTGCACCGATCGGGCAAGTTTAAAGCTCACACTCCTTAAGGCAGAGATTCTAGAGGTTTCCGTGGGTATCATAACTGACCCATGCACGCAACTTTGTAAGGTTAAGGTAGTGGGTTTTCTAGTTCAGTATCCTTGGGTGTTTATTCTATCTTAGCGATACCTCCCTCTATTGTGTTTGACCACAGGGTTTGCTTTGTGTGTGATGAGGCTTGCCATTTGGCCAAGGACGTACCTACTCTGTTTTTAAGCCTATTCCTATATCGACAGTGAGTGATAGAGGTTTTGTCCTAACCTAATTTATGAGTCACGAAGGCACCTACAATATTCTGCCAGTTGTTAAGGCAAACAATAACTCAAAGCTAGACGTAATGGGTGAACTTGGTGTAAATTCCCTAAAAAGGAAAAATACGCAAGCCAACACAAGAAATAAGCAACGCAATCGAAATAGTTTAAAGGTAGTCACTACATAAATACCATCCCATGACCTAGTGGAGCCAATACAAGAGAATTTAGAAATAAAAATTTAAAACCCAAGTATCTAGAATATTCAATACATCTGTCTCAAAACTAAAGACTAAATATAAAAAGATCGAAGAAAATGGGCTACTTAGACTCTAAGAGCTCACCCTACCGCAAAATATCAACACCACAAAAACCCAAATCAATGGAGGAAACTAGTACTCGGATCTACACCAAAAAGGTACTGAAGTTTGGTATGAGTAATAAAGAAATGGGTACTCGGTAGGCATCATCATCCGACTAAGCTAAATCATAATACAAATATGATAGAATGACAGATAATATAAATAAGTTAAGGTAAGGTAATAAAATTGAAATATATCCAACATCGCTATAGATGAATAAATAGATAACCAAAATATGATCATAACCTAAGACAAAGCAACACATGCAAGCATAACTACAAAATTGTTTTCCATACACCAATTAGCTCAGAAAGGTAAATAACCTATCACAAGCCCCTATAAAGCCTAGATGGTACAAATAAGATAGTATATTCATTTATCAACTCTAATAATACCATTGGAATTAATCCAAATCATGCCATACTATAACATCACTTGTACATGTTCATCATTTATCAATTAATCAACACTTATCAACTAATCATTATCTCACTAGAATCCATTTATATCATATCATATTATAACTATATTCTAATTTTCGTACTCAACCAAATTGCTATTTCCAATCTCACAGCTCAATATCATCATATCCTAATAAGTATATTATCATAGAATATATGCATATCTTGACTTAAACCGATAAACATATTCAACAGTCGGACATAAACTGGTAAATATATCATTAATAGCCAGACTTGAACAGGTAAATATATCATCGATAGATTGACTTGGTCCTGTAAATGTATCATTTATAGCCGGGACTTGAACCCGTAAATATATTATCAATAGCCGACCTTTAATTGAGAAATATAATGAACAGCTGGACTTGAACCGATAAATATAATCACTAGTATCATCAATAGCATAAGTGATAGAAAAATAAATAGGTATCAACCCTCACATAACCATTATAACCATCAAGTGGAAAGGTTTCTCAATATTAATTCAATAATAATTTGCAAGAGTCTAAAAAGCATATAAAGGTCTACACAAGCTAACATATGTCTTTCCCTAAGGTGGGTCAAGCGCCAACTTCCCTGAAGTTACATTTTAGGCAAATTTTACATGAACTAGGCTTAAGGTAACTAATCCACTTTAATATGAGAAGCAAGCCTCAATTATCTCTAATATAGATAATTTATATAAAACAGGATCAACTAGGTCTATTATCCCTAATTTATAGTTTTCAATTAGTCTAAACGATCCAACTACTACAAGGAATTTCAATTCATCACACTAACACCTAAAACTGATCCTAATTATAACACAATTTAAAAAAATACTCTAAACGAGCTCAATCTAACAAGGGAGAAAACCTACACTACCTTGTTTCACAAGAAAGCTCACACGATCTGCTAAATCACCATTTTCCCTTTCTTAGAAGCTTTCTCAAGATGCCAAACTCAAAAAATAATATTACTTATCAATACAAGAATAATGATATCCATATTGTATTATTGTTCTTTGGGTCCAAAACTCACACAAAAATCACATATGGGTCCTACTCACGGAAAAAATCACATTTTTGAAACAAACCTAATGTTTCCATATGCTCAAGGAATCATTACCCTAAAAAATAAAGAAATTCTGGGCTAGTATGGGCTAAAATCAAGCCGCCAAGTTTTTGAGATTTAAAACAATAAAGAAGAAATTTAACCATGAAAAGGGTGAAATCTTACCACAAATCGAAGGGAAATCAAGAAAATAGATGTTAGCCAAGCTCCTAGATCACCCACAAGACTTAATTTTAATCTATCTCTTTGAATAAGGGTTAAATTCTCAAGATATTAGGTAAAGAATGAGCGGGCTAAAATGGCCTATTTATACCTATCCCAGGTATCTGACCCCACGACCATGACTCAACCTTTGCGATTACAACTCCACCTTTTCAATCTTGGCATCTTTGTTGCATTAGTGAATTACGATCGTGATAAGACAGCACGATCAGGGCACTTGAGACCTACATGTGCATCACAATCATGACCCCTGGCTTACCAATGCGATAGGGTGGCGATCGATATGCATAATAAAATAGTAGTAGACTTAGAATTTTCCAAGTCTCTGCCAAGGCCTCGAGATTCATTAAGAATCTTGTATACACAAATGAACTATGTAACCACACAAAATTTGATGTCTTAAATGTATAGCAGATTCAAAATTTCTACCTGAGGTTATTTCGATGAAATATAGGTCCCAACCTAATTTTTATTTTCTTAACATTTTGACCAATAGGTCAAAATCTGCTTAAGTGCCTTAAAATTTAAACTAAGGGACCTTCTATCCTAAAATTGATATTCTGGAGCTACTGGGATAGTTGAAATTTGTATTCGAGGCCATTTGGAACAAAGGAAGACTTCAAAATAGGGAATTAGGTTTAAAAACCAAACAAACTGCCCAATAATCAAACTATCAGTTTGAGCAAGTCATAAATGACCCAAGGAACCGATAAAGAAGCTCTAACGATTAAAATAAGTGGAAGTATGAAAAATGATCTGAACAGTCATTACAATATCCACTACTATAGAAACTTTTTTCTATGAAAGTTAAGGATTTGGATGTACCTGAAGTATCGAACAAATAAGGATATTGGGTCCGCATCTTTCTGTCGATCTCCCATGTGGCCTTCTCTAATGGGTTTTACCTTCGCATAATATTAAATATAAGAATCTTCCTAGTGCACAACCGCGTAACATGACTATCCAAAATTGAGACCCATAAAAGCACATGAGATGGATCAAAAATAAATCACTGTAATATAGAAACATACAAAATCAGATGGATAACAACAAAATCTCGAGGTAAAGCTAACTCATATGCCACCTCACCAACTATGCAAAGAATCTCAAAATTTCCAATACCAAATCTCAAGTGATGAATCCAATGGTCTTCATAGGCCTTCTTCCTTCTTTAATCTGCCTTCAACGTATCTTTAATCTCCTTGACTCTATCCAATGACTCCTGAAGCTAATCAGAGTTTGACCTATAAATATATATTTGATTTATCTTTGTTCAGTTACCAACGACTGTTGAGTTTTCCTTCTTTTATCAGGAGTGGTTTCCTAGGGTTTCCTTATTCTCTATATTTACCCTTTTGATGGTTTGTGTTAGGTTATGCACTCTTGATACTTTCAAACATATATTTGATCTAGGATTCAATTTTGATCTTGGATTGCTTTGTTTGTAATAGTGGTTGATAATTCAATTGAAAACTTTGGGTTTTATTTCTTGATCATTGTGATATTGTTTAACTCTTTATATTATGAACAGAGTCAAGATATGAACTTTCCACAATAGTATCACAAATAGAAGCAAGATAAGTCTTGCAACCCCTCGAAATAAGCCTCTTAGCTTTAACATAAGAAATAATCCTCATTGGCTTAAGGATAATAACTCACCACTGCAAGACTAAGGGTATGACTGGTATTGCTAAGGTAACAGTCTTGGAAAAATAATCTATGACTCCAGGATAGTGGGATAACAAGTATATGAATAGTATAATAAGATTAGCATATGTATCAACATCTCCAATATTCACAACATAGGATCTGAACACCTAATCCACTACAAAAGAATCACCGACAAGAGTAGATACACATAATAACACATATAATAAATCCCATGATACCTCTAACCACAGAGCATTATAAGAAAAAACATAAGAATAACTAGATCCCCAACCAAATAAAGTAAGGGACAACTAATGGCACACCAAAATAATACTTGTAACCACAACATTCGAAGACTCAACCTCGGGTCTAGCAAGTACCATATATAACTAACCACATCCACAACCTTTTTAGGATCCTAACTAATCTCCTTTCCTACCTACCTTAGAACCTTCTTTAGTACCCTAAAAACAACCCTTGTGACTCTGCGAACCACCTCTAGCTAAGGGATAAACTTCTCTAATAGGGGAACACTCTAAGATAAAATATTAATCACCAAACTACTAGCACACTTACGAGAATAATAACCAAAAAATACATAATGATAACATGATCCTAAGATAAATGAGAGCCAATAGATTTGGAGAGACACAAGGTAACAACTATGACTAGACTGGCTAAATTAACCCCTCAAAAACTGACTACCAGTCTAACTAGGGAGATCACTAGCACTAGACTGACCTCTATCAGTAATCTGAAAAGCTACCTAAACTGGTCAACTGGGCTAACTATAAGGCTGATAGTATGTACCGACCTTAGACTACCCCTAGTCATCAATATTCTAGATGCTCCTAGTCCTTGAGTAAGTTTAGTCGATCAATATTCTTAACCTATTAAGCGACATTCGAGGATGAATGTTTCCAAGGGGGAGTCATTGTTAGACCACGAAAAATTCACTCGTATTCTGAGGCTTAGAATGTGTTAACTACCTATTAATTCAGCGCAAAATGGTTGAAAAATGTCTTCCCAAGAGAAGTATTTTGAACCATGTAGAATTTCCCTAATATCAGTTATGTATGTCCATTATCAGAATGCAGCTTATGAGTTGCTTCAGTTGAGTATTCTGTGCATCTGATATCCATGTCCAGTATGAGAACTTAGAGTATCAATGGTTCTAATTGCATAGTCATGTTTCAGATGCTCCCGTTCCTTTATTATGTTCAGTCAATAAGAATTCTTAGTCTATCAAGCAACATTCGAGGATGAATGTTTTCAAGGAGGAAATATTGTAACACCCCAAAAAATTCTTACATTGTCTGAGACTTAGAATATGTTCAGTAAAGTGTTAATCAGGCCCTAAAAAGTTGGGAAGTGTCTTCCCAAGGGAGAAGTATTTTGAATCGTATGGAATATCCATAATATAAGACATTTATGTCTATTATGAGAATTCAGCTTATGAGTAGCTTTTGTATTGTATCTATGCATCTGATATGCATATCCTGTATGACAACTTAGAGTGCCAGTGGTTCTAATTGCATAGTCAGATATCATATTCTCCAATTCCTATAGTAAATTCAGTCTATCAGTTTTCTTAGCCTATCAAACGACATTCAAGGATGAATGTTTCCAAGGGGGAGTCATTCTTAAACCACGTAAAATTCTTTCATAGTCTTAGCCTTAGAATGTGTTAACTAAAGTGTTAGTTCAACACGAAAAGGTTGGGAAGTGTCTTCCCAAGAGAAAAGAATTTTGAACCATATAGAATTTCCCTAATATCAGTTATGCATGTCTATTATAAGAATACAGCTTATGAGTAGCTTCCGTTGAGTATTCCGTGCATCTGATATACATGTCCAGCATAAGAACTCAGAGTATCAATGGTTCCAATTACATAATCATGTTTTAGATTCTCCCATTCCTTGAGTTATATGATTAATATTCTTACCCAATCAAGTGACATTAGAGGATTAATGTTTCCAACAAGAAGACATTGTATGACCCCACAATATTCTCTCGTAGTCTGAGCCTTAGAATGTGTTCAGTAAAGTGTTAATCCGGACCTAAAAGGTTAAGAGGTCTCTTTCTAAAAGAAAAGTATTTAGAAACGTATAAAAATTCTCTAATATCAGATATGCATGTTTATTATGAGAATTTATCTTATGAGCATCTTCTGTCAAGTATTCCATGCATCTGATATACATATCCAGTATGAAAACTCAGAGTTTCAATGGTTCCAATTTCATAGTCATATTTCAGATGCTCCTATTCCTTTAGCATGTCCAGGCGATTAGTATTCTTAGGGTATCAAGCAACATTCGAGGATGAATGTTTCCAAGAAAGCGACAAATAAAGACCCCACAAAATTCTCTTGTAGTATGAGCGTTAGAATGCGTTAAGCAAAGTGTTATTCTGGCCTTAAAATATTAAGAAGTGTCTTCCCAAGCGAGAAGTGTTTTGAACCGTATAGAATTTCCATATTATATGATATGCATGTCTATTATGAAAATTTAGCTCATGAGGAGCTTCGGTCGTGTATTACATACAACCAATATATATGTCCAGTATGAGAATTTAGAGTATAAGTGGTTCCAATTGCATAGTCATATTTTAGATGCTCCTAGTCCTTGTGTAAGTTCAGTCGATCATTATTCTTATCCTATCAAGCGACATTCGAGGATGAATGTTTCCAAGGGGGAGTAATTGTTAGACCATTAAAAATTCTATCGTATTCTCAGCCTTGGAATGTGTTAAATAAACTGTTAATTCAACCCAAAATGGTTGAGAAATGTCTTCCCAAGAGAGAAGAATTTTAAGCCATGTAGAATTTCCCTAATATCAGTTATGCATGTCTATTATGAGAATGCCGCTTATGAGTAGCTTTAGTCGACTATTCCCTGCATCTGATAAGCATGTCCAGTATGAGAACTCAGAGTATCAATGGTTCCAATTGCATAGTCAGGTTTCAGATCCTCCCGTTTCGTTAGTAAGTTCAGTCGATAAGAATTCTTAGTCTATCAAGCAACATTCGAGGAGGAATGTTTCCAAGGGGAAAATATTGTAGCACCCCAGAATATTCTCTCATTGTCTGAGCCTTACAATATGTTCAGTAAAGTGTTAATCCAACCCTAAAAATTTGGGAAGTGTCTTCCCAAGGGAGAAGTATTTTGAACCGTATAGAATATCCCTAATATCAGATATTTATGTCTATTATGAGAATTCGGCTTATGAGTAGCTTTTATATTGTATTCTATGCATCTGATATGCATATCCTATATGAGAACTTAGAGTACCAGTGGTTCTAATTGCATAGTCAGATTTCAGATTCTCCCATCCCTATAGTAAGTTAAGTCTATCAGTATTCTTAGCCTATCAAGCGACATTCGAGGATGAATGTTTCCAAGGTGAAGTCATTGTTAGACCACACAAAATCCTCTCATATTCTTAGCCTTAGAATGTGTTAACTAAAGTGTTAATTCGGCCCAAAAAGTTTGAAAAGTATCTTCCCAAGAGAGAAGTATTTTGAACCATATAGAATTTCCCTAATATCAGTTATGCATGTCTATTATGAGAATGCAGCTTATGAGTAGCTTCAATTGAGTATTCCGTGCATCTGATACACATGTCCAGTATAAGAACTCGGAGTATCAATGGTTCTAATTACATAATCATGTTTTAGATTCTCCCATTCCTTGAGTAATTTCATTTGATATGTATTCTTACCCTATGAAGTGACATTAGAGGATGAATGTTTCCAAGAAGGAGACATTGTATGACCCCACAAAGTTCTTTCATAGTCTTAGACTTAGAATGTATTCAGTAAAGTGTTAATCCGGCTCTGAAAGGTTGAGAGATCTCTTCCTAAGAGAGAAGTATTTGGAACCATATAAAATTTCCCTAATATTAGATATGCATGTTTATTATGAGAATTTATCTTATGAGCAGCTTCAGTTGTGTACTCCATGCATCTGATATGCATATCCCATATGAAAACTCAGAGTGTCAATGGTTCCAATTTCATAGTCCTTTTTCAGATGCTCCCATTCCTTTAGCAAGTTCAGGCGATTAGTATTCTTAGGCTATCAAGCAACATTCAAGGATGAATATTTCCAAGTGAGCGACAATGTAAGACCCCACAAAATTCTCTTGTAGTATGAGCCTTAGAATCTGTTGGGTAAAGTGTTTATCCGGCCCTAAAAGGTTAGGAAGTGTTTTTCCAAGCGAGACATATTTTGAACCATATAGAATTTCCATAATATATGATATCCATGTCAATTATGAAAATTCAGCTTATGTGGAGCTTTGGTCATGTATTCCATGCTCCTGATATACCTGTCCAGTATGAGAATTTAGAGTATCAGTGGTTCCAATTGCATAGTCATGTTTCAGATACTCCTAATCCTTGAGTAAGTTCAGTCAATCAGTATTCTTAGCCTATCATGCAACATTCGAGGATGAATGTTTCCAAGGGGGAGTCATTGATAGACCACACAAAATTCTCTCATATTCTGTGCCTTAGAATGTGTTAACTAAAGTCTTAATTCAGCCTAAAAAGGTTGAGAAGTGTCTTTCCAAGAGAGAAGTATTTTGAACCATATAGAATTTCCCTAATATTAGTTATGTATGTCTATTATGAGAATGCAGCTTATGATTAGCTTCAATCGAGTATTCCGTGCATCTAATATACATGTCAAGTATGAGAACTCAGAGAATCAATGGTTCCAATTACATAGTCATGTTTCATATTCTCCCATTCCTTGAGTAAGTTCAGTTGATTAGTATTCTTACCCTAGCAAGCTAAATTAGAGGATGAATGTTTCCAAGAAGGAGACATTGTATGACCCCACAATATTCTCTCATAGTCTGAGCCTTAGAATGTGTTCAGTAAAGTGTTAATCCAGCCCTTAAAGGTTAAGAGGTATCTTCCTAAGAGAGAAGTATTTAGAATTGTATAAGATTTCTCTAATATTAGATATGCATGTTTATTATGAGAATTCACCTTATGAGCAGCTCCAGTCGTGTATTCCATGCATCTGATACGCATATCCAGTATGAAAACTTAGAGTGTCAGTGGTTCCAATTTCATAGTCATGTTTTAGATGCTCTCATTCCTTTAGCAAGTTTAGGCGATTTGTATTCTTAGACAATCAAGCAACATTCGAGGATGAATGTTTCTAATCGAGCACCATGTAAGACCCCGCAAAATTATCTAGTAGTATGAGCCTTAGAATGTGTTAAGTAAAGTGTTAATCCATCCTAAAAAGGTTAAGAAGTGTCTTCCCAATCCAGAAGTATTTTGAACCGTATTGAATTTCCATATTATATGATATGCATGTCTATTATGAAAATTCTGCTTATGAGGAGCTTCGATCGTGTATTCCATTGTCCTGAAATACATGTCCAGTATGAGAATTTAGAGTATCAGTGGTTCCAATTGCATAGTCATATTTTAGATGCTCCTAGTTCTTGAGTAAGTTCAGTCGATCAATATTCTTATCCTATCCAGCGATATTCGAGGAGGAATATTTCCAAAGGGGAGTCATTGTTAGACCATGAAAAATTCTCTTGTATTTTGAGCTTTAGAATGTGTTAACTAAAGTGTTAAATCGGCCCAAAAAGGTTGAGAAGTGTCTTCCCAAGAGAGAAGTATTTTGAACCATGTAGAATTTCCCTAATATTAGTTATGCATGTCTATTATGAGAATGCAGCTTATGAGTTACTTCAGTCGAGTATTCCGTGAATCTGATATGTACGTCCAGTATGAGAACTCAGAGTACCAATGGTTCCAATTGGATAGTATTGTTTTAGAGTCTCTTGTTCCTTTAGTATGTTCAGTCGATAAGAATTCTTAGTCTATCAAGCAACATTCAAGGAATAATGTTTCCAAAGGGGAAATATTGTAACACCCTAGAAAATTCTCTCATTGTCTGAGCATTAGAATGTGTTCAGTAAAGTGTTAATCCAGCCCTTAAAGGTTGGGAAGTGTCTTCCCATAGGAGAAGTATTTTGAATAATATAGAATATCCCTAATATCAGATATTTATGTCTATTATGATAATTTGGCTTATGAGTAGCTTTTGTACTGGATTCTATGCATCTGATAAGCATATCCTGTATGAGAACTTAGAGTACCAGTGGTTCTAATTGCATAGTCGCATTTCATATTCTCCCATTCCTATAGTAAGTTCAGTCTATTAGTATTCTTAGCCTATAAAGCGACATTAGGGGATGAATGTTTCCAAGGGGGAGTCATTGTTAGACCATGCAAAATTCTCTCATATCCTGAGCCTTAGAATGTGTTAACTAAAGTGTTAATTCGGCCCAAAAAGGTTGAGAAGTGTCTTCCTAAGATAGAAGTATTTTGAACCATATAGAATTTCCCTAATATCAGTTATGCATG